>NC_069098.1:1307221-1907221 GCF_947172395.1 Bicyclus anynana | reverse complement strand
GTTTGTTTGTTTGATTGATTGAACGCGCTAAGCTCAGGAACTACTGACCCGATTAGAAAAAATCTTTCAGTGTTAGATAGCCCATTTATCGAGGAAGGCTATAGGGTATATATTGTTCCCGTATTCTCACGGGAACGGGAACAACGCGGAACGGGACCGAACACATGATCTATCGCTGTGAGTCCGGCCCTTTACCGTCGAACTATTGAGGTTTATAAATAATACTTGACTTTTACCTAAATATTTATACATAAAAGGCTCCGAGCACACTACCGTTTTTTCGGAAGTACACTGATGCTTTTACGAGTAAGCTTTGATGCGACTAAAATATGAGGTGACGTCAATCTACAAAACACTTACTATAACTATCTAATACTATCTCATTTTGACGTTTTTCATCAACAACCTTTACTCTACTTTTATGGAATAGAATTAAGCTCTCTTTTTCTTCACCATCATCATCCACAAATACAACTGGCCCAATTCGGATTGGTTTACACACGTAGAAACTTAAGAAAATGCAGATATTATCCTCACGATGTTTTTCCCTTACCGTTTGTGATAAATGATATTAAGTTTCTTAAAACCCACATAACTGAAAAGTTTGAGGTGCACCCCCCGGACCAAATTCTAACCTACGCCCTCTGAATCGAAGGAAAATGTCTTATCCACTGAGCTATCGCGGCTCTTACACGCTCTTTTCCTTACACGCTGAGATTTGTTCTTCCTGTCTTTTCTTTTCATCCCAGAGGCTATTTCGAGATCGAACATATTCCTTTTTTCGAACTTATGGTATGGTACTTGCACAGCTTACTGTGCCAAGGAAGACAAACATTCCACACACAACACACACCACAACCACACCACAGTATATAAATATTATGACCTAACAAATGAACTAACTAGAAATGGCAATGTGTGTCATAGAAATGTGTGTGTGTGTGAAATAGTACGAGAGGATTACCAGCAAAATCTGTCTTTAACTTGCCTAAAGACCTTGACTTCACTAGAACTGCAGCAAGTTATATATTCCGAGCATCCAAAGCTGCTCTAGTAGAAATTTGGCTAGGCAGGGAGAACAACACAAGCAAAGGTAGGGAGTGTTAATCGATTTTAGAGGAATTCCTCAACCCTACAGCCGTTAGTCACTAGTGCCGGACTTTGTTCGGAATATTTCTCTCTGGCACACGATGGCGCAGTGAGTACATGTCATCATTAAGAACCAATATTCCGATCACTATCGAGCACGAGTCTCCTCTCAGGATGAGAGGAGTAAGGCTTTAGTCCATCACGCTGGCCTAATGTGGATTGACAGACTTCACACACGTAGAGAATAAGAAAATGCAGGATGTTTTTCCTTCGCCGTTTGAGACAATGATATTAACGCACATAATTGAAAAGTTAGAGGCATGCCCCAGACCAAATTTGAACCTGCGCCCTCCGAATTGAAGGCAGAGGTCATATCCACTAGACTATCATGTCTCTTCATGTAATGCAAATATATTCGTCTCTCTCTCTCGTGTAAAATTAAATGTCTTGAAAAACTCACTCTACTTAACGGTTGACGGATCAAGACAAAGATGTAAAAACTTTAAAACTCGATCTTTAATTAGTTCATTCCTTTTCAGAATTCCATACATCGTAATCTAGTATAAACAGACTAACCATTAAACCAACGAGTTAGTATTCATTTGGTAAATTCAACCTCGATTTGGTCTGAAGTTTAACTAGAATGCACTGACCACAATAACGGAGGGCCGTCTTAACCGAAGTCTGTCCGAGACAGTCGACTTGCATGTAAATTGGATGGGAGATTGAATGGACTGACCTCGGATGTAAGGCACGAGAGCTTTAATTACAATTCTATTAAACGATTGACGATCACTGCTGGACGCGTAATAGGTCTTTTGGGACTCCTTGTTATTTCGCCGCGTGTAATCAGCCTGGCTACTCGATTTAAGTCATCTATCTGTGTCGAACAGTACGCATTTAAACTGTGGGATCGTCGTTTCAACTATATCCTCCTAGTATACTTAGGTATATTTTTTTTAAGGCGAGGAACGCATTGCCACATGCATGCAACAACAAGAAGTATTTAATTTTAGTATACTTTAAACCCATTTTAAAATTTTAAATCGACCAAATCGCTTAAAAATACCAATAGACCAGACAGAGTTAAGTGATCGAGTAGTAAGTCCTTGTTTTATTTTTTTTTCTTTACAAGTTAGCCCTTGACTACAATCTCACCTGATGGTAAGTGATGATGCAGTAAGATGGAAGCGGGCTAACTTGTTAGGAGGAGAATGAAAATCCACACCCCTTTCGGTTTCTACACGGCATCGTACCGGAACGCTAAATCGCTTGGCGGTACGTCTTTGCTGGTAGGGCGGTAACTAGCCACGGCCGAAGCCTCCCACCAGCCAGACCTGGACAAATTAAGAAAATCTCAATCTGCCCAGCCGAGGATCGAACCCAGGACCTCCGTCTTGTAAATCCACCGCGCATACCACTGCGCCACGGAGGCCGTCAAATCAAAAGTCCTTTAAGCTTTGTAATGTATTAGACAATTTCTTGAAGTCCTATTCATCAGCAAAATATAACAAAACTAAGCCTTATAATTACTAAATATCACTCAGCAATTTTCTTAATGACAGTCTTCTATTTCATACAGTTATTGGTCTTTTTGTTATGGTAACAAGAGTCAAAATACCCTGATGGTTATACAGAGGTGCCAAACCTTTCCCTAAATACCACGATGTCATTAGGCCCTGCCAAATCTACCTCTTATAATTGAGGCACGTTATTTGAATTCTAGTAGAGTAAATGCCGACACAAACCACCACGCTCCACGAGTATAGAGATAAATTTACGTAATTTGTAGTCGAGTGATTTTCTTGAGTTATAAGTTGTTTATATAAACGCAATCAGTTTGAAAAATTATATTCTAGGATGAACATTCAAATTACTTTTAACTGAAGTATTTCATCATCAGTAGGTATTGAATTTATTAACGCATTTTATTCTAATAAAGAAGTTATAAATTTGTTTCTTCTCATTACGAGTATGATTCAATATGGCTATAGACTGATAATTATATGGATATTTTTAACGTTGTACATTTATTATGAAAAACGCATTTTTAAATATGTAATAAACATTTGTGGATCTAATAAATTAATAAAATATTCCCATACTAGCGGACGAATGCAGTTTCGTCCGCGTGGAGTTTAGTTTTACAGAAATCCCTCTGGAACCATGGATTTTTCCGAGATGAAAGGTGTTTTAATCCAGAGTAAAATCTATTTCGATTCCTAATTTCAGTCAAATCAGTTCAATAGTTGCGGCGTTAATGAGTAACAAACATCCATACAAACTTTCGCGTTTATAATTTTAGTAAGATGAATACTGAATCTAATGGAAATGGAATATAAAGGTTGGTAACCCCTGCAAAGGTACACGGATAAAGCAAAGCATAGATTAAACTGGATGTAAACCTCACCTTTGAGTAGAGCGGCGCTCGGTGACCTAGAAACGAAAAGGGTTGAATTAGTCACGGTGGAGGACTTCGACTGCGTGGCACAAGCAGCTTTATTTGTTCAGGGAAATCGACATATCCTTTGATTAGCGTGTTAATTAGAAGACCTTCGCTAATGTAACGTCTAGGTAGAGGTGTATCGAGTGTGAAGGTATGAAGTATCCCGTGTTGTAGATCACTTGAGATGTATTTTATAATGAGCAGTGGCGTGCATAAGGTTATTAACTAGCGTATGTGTACGTACAAATTGAATAAAATGACAAATCGCTTTTCTGTCATGATGAATCTTCAAGGCGCGCAATAAGTTTCACATTAATTTACATATAAAAAAATATCTCTGGTAGAGCTACAAATTGACGATCCTTTTAATTGTTTTACGTTGTGTATGTTATTTTTCAAGCTATTTTTTAAGACATCCTTTTAATTTGTTTAGGTTTAGGACTTAATTACTTTCAAATCTTTTACATATTGGATAGAAGCAGGCGTTACTTTGCGGAAGTTCATCATGTATTATAATAAATTATTTATATTGCTATCATCCGCGAAAATCCGACGAACCCATGCGACAACGTCACCCAGGTCCGACAAAATACTCTCTACGTACGTTTCACCCCGAAACCGGAGCCAGGACCAGAACCTCAGGAAATGTTGACTCTACAACGTGCAATTGCAAAGTAACTAAACTTTAACTAAGTAAACTTTGCAATTGCACGTTGTGGAGTCAACATCTCCTGAGGTTCTGGTCCTGGGTTCGTCGGCTTTTCGCGGATGATAGCAAAATAAATAAATTATTATATATTCAAATCCCTTTGTGGGTTTTTGCCGGCTTGTAACTATTCAAACTATAATTACAATATTAGACTTTCAAAATAATAATTATTAAAATAATATGTTGTTCATATCAAAGTACCGATACCAACAGCAACACGCAATTACCCCGAAGCTTATTATTTTGTAGGAGCACCCTCTATAGAGATGCGGTTATTGATGGTATTGGTTGACTTAATTATATTATAGACTTGTTAATTATAATTCAATGGAGTCTCTAGTTGACAATGTGGGTGAGTAGTCTCTTACAAAGATAATAAGTAGCTACTGACAGTTAATAACTTGATTGATTGAAAGCTAGCTTCACAAACTATCTAATACGGCTATATATTTTTTTTTATTCTTTACAAGTTAGCTCTTAACTACAATCTCACCTGATGGTAAGTGATGATGCAGTCTAAGATGGAAGCGGGCTAACTTGTTAGGAGGAGGATGAAAATCTGCATCCCTTTCTTTTTCTACACGACACCGTACCGGAAAGCTAAATCGCTTGGCGGTACGTCTTTGCCGGAAGGGTGGTAACTAGCCACGGCTGAACCCTCCCACCTGCCTGGCCTGGACCAATTATGAATACCTCAATCAGCCCAGCCGGGGATCGAATCCTGGACCTCCGCAGCAGCATCACTATAATTTGGTGTAAAGGATGTAGTTCCTGGTGATTTTTTGGACGTCTGGTTGGACTTCCACTGCAGGACATAGGTCTTTTGTAGGGACTTCAAAACATTACGATACTGAGCCACGCTGATACTGATCGCTTGATCTACGCTTACTAGTGCGGGGTTGCCATTTCAGCACTTTGGGACCCCAACGTCCATCGGCTCTTCGAACTATGTGCCCCGCCCATTGAAACATCAGTTTCGCAACTCATTGAGCTATGTCGGTGACTTTGATTCTTCTGCGGATCCCCTCATTTTTGATTCGATCTCGCAGAGATACTCCAAGCATAGCTCGTTCCGTCACCCGATGTTTGATTCTGAGCCTTTTGAGGCCCATAGTTAGCGACCAAGTCTAGGGACCATAGGTCATCACTGGCAACACGCAATGTGCAAAAAATCAAAATTCATTTATTTCTTAGGCTTAGTTTACAAGCACATATGTAACGTCAAGTTTGACTTTTTGTAACGACTCTACCACCGGTTCGAAAGACAGGTTCTGCAGAAAAGAGCTGATAAACTCAACGTTGCTCTTTTATTTAAAAATACTCTCATAAATTGTTATCCTTACTTGTCAATAGTTAAAATCTCTACAATTTATTTTACTTTTACTTTTTGGGAACTTAAAAAAAAAACGGTGAATTTCCTTTTAATTTGAAGCCACGTAGGCTGTTCGAGACAACCCCGTATTGCAGTAATTGACGAGCGATAGCTCGACTGGATTTTACGCGAAAATGTAAACTTATATCATTTTAATTTTTCAAACTGCATTCTCGTATCGTATCGTATGTGAATATCTTTAAAACGAGTTCTGAATTTTTAAAAAAATACTAAGAATGACACATAATTTAGATCAGATTAGATTTAGATAAAATATTATAAGTCACTACTATGACGACCACAACAAACAACAACAAAAATTCTGAAATTCTGAACGTAAAGCTGTCACATTATCATTATTAAATATAACGACTTTTCTTTCACAGCATAGTTTATTAAAAAAACCTGTATTATAAGTCTCTTGATACCCATCCAACAATTTATCCACCATTGACCCAAAAATTACGCGGCCGAAATTCCTTTAATAAAACAATAAGCCCACTTTATAACGAAACTCCTGGAATTAATATTCTTTGCCTTTAATATATTCACTTTCCCCAAAATAAATTAACATTGTATAAATAAATAAAATTGCAAAATTGAGCAATAAAGGGGCCAAGTTGGAGCAATTTGAGCAATGAAGAGTTCCAACATTATGTTATATTAAATTTGCTAAAGTTTTCCCGTTAAACGCGATTGCTTGCGTATTCTCCTTCCATACGCACTCGTATTATTCGTGTTTGTGTTACCACATCATCTATATGCGCTAATAATAATATTATAAGCGAATTGAATAATCATACGAAGGCTTCGATGTGCGGCTCGTGCTTACTTAGAAAGGAAAAGAGGGAAATAAAAACATCCACACTTTTAATAAAATCGTAACCAAACCGTGTCTGTATATTAAGTACGTGTTGACGCCTCACGGTTTTACCCGCGTGGTTCCCGTCTCCGTGAGAATACTGAGATAAAAAATACCCTACGACACTCACAAATAACGTGGCTTTCCAGTGCTAATAGGATTTTCAAAATCGGTTCAGTAGTTCCAGAGATTACCCTACTTATGACTTATATATAAGATTAAAAAACCTATTATAAATGGGTACATTGAATATATTTAACAAGAGTCCAAAAAAGGAGTATTTATAATTTAATCACTTTAACTGTTTAGAATTCTACTTGTACACGCTAAAGTAAGGAACGCCTGAACTGATTTGATTGCGGTTTTCACTGATGAATTGTGGCAAGCTCCAGACTTATAAGACAGACAATAACACAGATCAGTAAGTGTTTACTACAGATTAATAAGTGTTTATTATAAATACGGTTCACAATCAAAAGAAGTATTATTAAAAAAAACTAAGCGCCAGTCTAGAGACGCGTTAATTTTAGCTGAATCTAGTCTATTGTAGTTTGGAAATCTATAAGAACATGATTAACACAAACTTAATTAGGTAGGACGGGATTGTTCTACTTCATTATTTTATTTTACTATAAATACATTTTTAACTTCATAGAGTTTTTTGATATTAGAAAACTACCCTAAATCTCCAAAATAATGTCATCAACAAATACGAAGTCAATTAACATCATGCTGCATTTGTCAGGCAAATTGTGATTCCCCTAAATACAACCTCAGCTTTTCCATCACCCCCATACAAAAGCCATACAAAAGAATATAGTTAAGACGCATCAAGTAACGCGTGTCCCAATCTGCCATTAAAGGGAAGAAATGATTCTCGGCTTCCCTTCGCACCCCTCTTTTTGTTTTATTAATGAGGGTAGTTTGTACTGTTAGTAAGTATAATAAGACTGTATGATTATGTTTGCTAGAACTTTAGTAGAGCTTTTCGTGACAAAGCTCGGGGATGTACTACCACAATATTCATTTCAGTTGCCAAGAAGCATTGTTGTATACTGATCTGAAAGGCATGGTCGGGGGTGTAATTAAAAGCACTAACTTAATAAACACTGGGCGGTCTTAGTATCTCGGGTACTCAAGGGCGGCAAGGACGTTAAGTTTTGCTCTGTTTAAAAGCGATGGCTTAATATATCAATTGGTTTGTCTGATTGTTCTTATTTTTTTATAATTTCCATAATATTATATTTTTGAATAGTACGACTATTCCCCATTCCCCTAAATAGTAAACTATGTTAAAAGTTGCTCTGTCCGTTAAGCGTGAAGTTCCCCCAGCTACCGCCCTAATACGATAAACTGCATCATCACTTTATTATCACATCTATAGTAATATACAAAGCTGAAGAGTTTGTTTGTTTTTTTATTATTATTATTTACAAGTTAGCCCTTGATTACAATCTTACCTGATGGTAAGTGATAATGCAATCTAAGATGGCAGCGGGCTAACTTGTTAGGAGGAGGATGAAAATCCACACCCCTTTCGGTTTGTACACGACATCGTACCGGAACGCTAAATCGCTTGGCGGTACGTCTTTGTCGGTAGGGTGGTAACTAGCCACGGCCAAAGCCTCCCACCAGACAGACCTGGACCAATTAAGAAAACCTCAATCGGCCCAGCTGGGGATCGAACCCAGGACCTCCGTCTTGTAAATAAACCGCGCACACCGCTGCGCCACAGAGGCCGTCAAACGGCCACCCTTTGTTTGGTAGACTGCGCTAATCTCAGAAACTAATACTCCAATTTGAAAAGTTATTTCAGTGTAAGACAGCCCATTTATTGAGGAAGGCTATAGGTTATCCCCGTAGTCCTACGAGAAAGGGAACCACGCGTGTGAAACCGCACGGTGTCAGCTAGTTTGCATTGCTAAATAAAACCTTAAGAACCATGTGGTACGCACCTCTATATAAATATACTCGTACTATGATTCCATAGTACAAGTATAATGCTTACCCCTACTTATGAAAGTGCTCTCAATAAAAGTGACATAATAATCTAAATTTTATCGCATACGATAGGAGATGTAAACACATTAGAGAATACGATAATGCTAGCTCGTAACTGTGTGACGTCAGCGCAAACGCTGCAAACACCATCGTATACTTAGGCCGCTATTCCACTAGAGCGATGCGATGCGAAAGACTATAATTACTTGAAACAATTATTTAAAAACAATTACCAAGTATAAAATCAACGCTTAAGTAATTTTTCAGGACATGGTATGACTAAACTGCACTGTAGGTAGAGGATTTTTGTATTTTGTACAAAAATCAACATAACTTAAAAACTGTAAAATTTCGGCTGACATACATTGCGTTATTTTAGTAGGCCTTGGTGTCAGTTATCACCCTGTAGAGTATATCATACTATTTACGGGACACCCTATAAACAGTATACACTAACGTAGACAATTCTCTCTCGATGCGTTTGAGGCACTGAGGATTATACGTACCTACGCCGACTAAAGTTTATCTACACTATACAAAGACGTGTTCGTGTGAGACCACGCACCGGTAACCGCAGTGTAAGACGCCCCCTAGATAGACGATCCAACGATCTTCAGTGGGAAGTGGCTTGACATTTAACACTCTCGCAAAAGCAGTCAAAAGTCAAAAGTCAAAATTCATTTATTTCAAATAGGCTTAGTTTACAAGCTCTTTCGAAACGTCAGGTAATAATATTAAACTTAAGATAATGGTGATAATAATTATTTGAAAACTTAAAATTAAAATTACGAGGGTTCCAAACGCGCCTTGGTCCGAGAAGAGCCCACAACAAACTCAGCCAGTGGAACACAGAGTAATAATGATACAACAAAGGTGTACTCACAACAAACTCAGCCAGTGGAACACAGAGTAATAACGATACAAAGAAGTGAGTCACACAGAAACGTACGAATAAATCTATTTTATTCATACGGTTATTCGATAAATTGTTATTCATTAGTAGCTTCAGCAATTATACTAAGCGCTTATGCTCCGCGCATGTGGCGACTCGCCTTTACAACACCCGTGCGCTATATAACGCTAAATTCACCATTACTACATTCTGATCTCTTTATTAAAACCGGCTCTCGCTACTGAGATGTTTTGCTAACGCCCCGAGCTCTATAATTTTAAGCTTAATATCAAGAATGTGTACAGTTATAGTGTTTGCAGCAGATTTAGTTCGCGAATAGTCGCTGCTAGAGCTGTATTATGGTGCTATAGTGCTAGTACACTATAGTTTTAATCTCTTTTATTTATTTACACTATAGTATTAATAAAATTATTTAAATTATTATAAAATTAATCTGTGTACCATAAAGTCATACTTATTTTAAAAGCGAAAGTAAAACGTTACCCAATCTTTGGACATCCGGTTCAAGCAGTAATAATAACTTAAAACTTCAAGAGATGGCTGAATGATGGTTTAAATTCCTGTATTTTTTGTTTTTTTGCAATATTGTAACTTAATAATCGCAGTAAGTGTAGTTCTCGGGGCGAACATACTTAGAACTTAGAATTTAAGTTACATATATAATAAGTTACACGTCATATAATATAAGTAATAAAAAAATTAAACAGTAAATAATTTATCAAAATGTTTAATATCTCAAAATACAGGTAACATAATAAAAAAAATGTTTTTTTATACCTACACAAAACTCGATTCGATATGGATAATGTGACAAAAGTCAACTCGAATTAGAATAAAATAAAAATTACATCCAAACAAAATAAAAAAAAAACTTCCGACTTTGTTTAATCTCAACAAATACCTACTGATTACGTTGAGCTGGAATCGAACTCTGGTTTAATAAGTTTTGCCTCTTACTTAAATACCACTTGTCCAGTTGAGTCGACATGATAACGTCGAAATGTTGATGCACATTTTGAGTGTTAGGTTTATTTTCGTTACGGAATTTCTTGATTCAGTCGCCACGCTCATAGCCCGCGATAAAAACAATAGCTTAAAAACAATTTTTTTAAAATATTAAACTACCCAGATAAGGGTGAATCTATTTGAAGTAGTGACACGCGTCATATAAAAGAAAATCATATCACCACACAAAGGGCTACGCATATAATTAATAATTTACGGGGCTGGTTAAATAAAGGGTGAAAGATGACGGCGGTGCGTCCTCATTTGCAGACAGACGTACTTTGTCATTGTTATTTATTGTTGCGGGTTTTAATTAAGATTTAAATTTTTAAGGCTCAATCTACACTACAGTTATAAATGCGAAAACTGTCTGTCAGACACACATACTGATGACAAGGGTGTGATTCCGCTATTTTGTACTCGTCGATGTATTATTCGCCAGTAACAAGTTTTAATAGAATTTGAACTTTATTTCTATGAGATGCCAAAAATAACAACGAAGTTGCCATGGAAATGAGCGATGTGACACCGCTGTAACTTTACAGAATGTAGGGGCTTATCTCAAAATCTATACATTTACGTCTATTATTTATTAAAAGGCTAATGCTTGAATGATTTTGATGAATTTGGTAAAGATATAATAAACTTGAAGCAAAATTACAGGCAACTTTTTGAAAAATAATATACTAGGTAAGTATACTTTACTTACACTCTACAGTTTTAACTGCTGTTTACTATTTACTCTACAGTCTGCTATTTAGAAATTATTGGAAGAAAAATCCCATATTATTCATAAAAACTTTGTAAAATTCTTGGTCAAAGTAATCCCTATTTAATTAGGCATTGAAACGTTTCAATAGTAGTCGCACAAAACAGAAACTTTTTCCCCAAAATCCATTTCACTAATTAAATTAGGAAAACCGTCACAGTTTTCTCTAATTGAGACGAATTGATCAGATTTGTTACCAACAAAAGAATTCAAGAAAACCACTGTCCGCGCCATTGACTACCTTTCATTCCATTTACTAATGTAAGGCCTAAGCACACAACGACATCTCCACACACGACGCGTCAACTTAGGCATACGCCTATATCTACTTTTTTCGTATTGTCTATTCACTGTTATTTCTACAAATGACGCGTCAATTTAGCCCAATTAGCCTACGTACTTTTTTGTCTATTTACTGTAAGCCCTCATTCGCACGAGATATTTTTTAACGGACGTTAAAAAAGCGTTCAAATACAACAAATGCAAGAGTATGTTCACACAACAGCGTTTTTAAACTACGACGCTTTTTTATCGAGCAGTGTTGCGACTTCATGTTATACGCTACGCTCGCCAACGCTGAGTTTTAACGCATCGCCCTTTTAACTCTCGTGGAAATAAGGCCTAAAGCAACGATATTTTATACTACAGATAAAGTATGTGCCTACAAAATCACCGCGAAAAGTGATCCGAATTTAGCTACTTCACACAGCGCTAGACAATGTTGACTTTACTTACATTATATATTTAGTTTTTATACTTCCTGAATACACAACTGAACATGTACTTGACCATTGTCTACACGATGTAGACAATGTTTACTATGCAACTATACTAATTACCCACCTTTGTTCACTTCAGTTTCGACGCACTAGTGACATATGCATCTCTAACAGTAAATCTTTGCTGTGAGGTCCTTAATGTGACCTTTGCAACGTTACCTAGTGAAAAGTAACCTTAAAGCCTCATAATTTCTCATATTATTATTAAAAAAATATATAAAAATTATACTTTATACTTTTATGATTTAAGGTCTGAGTATTTTCGTTACTCTAACCATACTATTTAGAAAGCTAAATAAAGCTAACCTAAAGGATAATAACATCTATACTAATATTATAAAGCTGAAGAGTTTGTTTGTTATACTGTATGACTTTTTAAAAGAGCAACTGTTGAGTTTCTTGCCGGTATCTTCTCAGCAGAACCTGCCTTCCGAACCGGTGGTAGAATCTTTACAAATAGTCAACTGACGTGTCAAAAGTGCTTGTAAACTGAGCCTACTTGAAATAAATGATTTTTGATTTGATTTGATTTGATTTGTTTGTTTGATTGAACGCGCTAATCTAAGGAACTACTGGTCCGATTTGAAAAATTATTTCAGTGTTAGATAGCCCACTTATCGAGGAAGGCTATAGGCTATATATCATCCCCGTATTCCTACGGGAACGGGAACCACGCGGGTAAAACCGCGCGGCGTCAGCTAGTATTGTATATGTTTGATAGCGTATCGCCTGCCTTGTGAAGCGTTGCTGTGTCGGACGTTAGGTGTGGTACCTAACATATAACACAGCATTACTTCAAGTGGCCAATCTACTAGATAATTTAATTATAATTATAAAAAAAACACTGACAAACTCTTATTAGTATGGCGTTTTCTTAATCGACGTCGCTCGCAAAGGTTTCTTAATGAAAGAATTATTTGTTCGCTCAAATAATAATTTTCCCTTCGTCATCAGGATTTTTTGTTCAACGCCGACAAATTAGCCCCTTTTGTTTAAAAGATGAAAAGAGTTGGTCGATTTTCCTCGCCGTGGGGCTATCTATTAGAACTAATTCCCCCATTGTTCCAAACGTATCTTACCAAACTCAAAAACTTTCTAAGACTTTATATAATTATTTCGGGCTCTTTCAAAGAAAAAGCGTCATTAGCTCTGGGGTTAAGGATACACATACCGAATGGCAATGGATTCTTTGTCGAGTGAACTATTGGGTATCGTATAGACTTTTCGCTCATATTTCTTTATATTTTTATATTATAGTATATCGATACCTATACCTGTAAATATTTGCAATAATTTGGCTCTGGTCTGGTCAAGTTACGGCTAATCCAGTACTACGGAGAACTATGTTATAAAAACCAGCCAGGAATAGACTAAACTAAACTAAATATATTTTCAAATTAGCCCATTATCTTAGACGGTATCATCACTCAAAATCATTGCATTCTGTAACGTTACAGCGATGTGACATCGCTCATTTCCATGGCAACATCGTTGTTAGTGATATTTTATTACTGACATCCCATAGAAATAAAATTCAAATTCCACTAAAACTTGTTATAGGCGAATATTACATCGTTGAGTATAAAACAGTTGAATCACACCCCTGACAATATCGCATTCAAACGCTAATATTGGTTAAGGTTAATTTTATAACCAACCTGGGTATCACGTATCGCAGCTAAACAAGTACTCTTATCATAAAATTATAATAAAACTATTGTGTAATGCAAATAATTGTGAACACGGAACCAAAACATTTAAACGGTTAAAAATTAATTTGGGATTGCCCTTCTAATTATAAATGATCCTGTTGAAATTAATTCGCCCGGTGCCCGAGACCGTCCGTTAAACACAGGCACCGCGATTCAGGCGTGAAATACAGGCATAACACAGGCATAATACAGGCAAAATACAGGCAACCGTTGAAAATTGCGACCATTAATATATTTTATTACATGATTGTGACTAATAAAATGTACGAAACACTGGCTGCAGGGAAAATATTCATATTAACCGGTGATTTTTAAACAGTTTTATGGCGGAACATGTCGAGCATCCGTCACTTGATTTTTTTTTTTAATTTTTACTTGTCGAAATTCGTGAAATTCATGTTGTAAAAATAAAATATTTAGGTCACTTTTTATTTGAAAATGCTACGTTATTATACCAATCTGTACTCATTCCCTTTGGGGTAGATAATAAACATCAGTGGCGCTAACATGCGAACATCGATATATACCTCGAAAAGAAATAGACAAATTTCAACCAATAGCAGCGCAACCGGAAATAGCGTTATCTCTTTCATTACGTTGGGACGAAAGAGATGGGACGTGGACAACCGCCGCCATTGGACGATAATTTGCCTATTATTTAGGTTTAGGTTTTTTAGGTTAAAAATAATAGAAATTATTCACATATTTGTGAAATATTATTTCACAAATATGTGAATAATTTCTATTGAGAAACTCTGCTGAGGTCATTGAGCATAGTACTGAGTCGATGGATGTCGGGGTCCCTAATACAATAAGGTGCTGGAATGGCAACCCCACACTAGGAAACGCAGTGTTAGTCGAACTCCCAACAGGTGTACTAACGAGCGAGTCGCAGGGATTCGCTGGATGCAACGGCTCAGGATCGTGATGTTTGGAAGTCTCTACAAATGTTCTACAGTGGACGTCCATCGGCTGATATGATGATGATGATGATGGTGATGATGTTGAAAAGAAGTATACAGATAACATGGTCTCACTAATTTAGTGTCGACTAGTGTAAACGCCGCAATGTTACTCAAGGCAACAATTGCTGGCTAATTACGACAGGCGTTTACTTTATTGTATTATATCTCTACCTACCTGCGAATATGTTTTACATTGTCATTCAATTGTGTTCCATCTTCCATTACAAAAGTAATACACGTATTTAATATCAAAAGGCCTTTTAATTGACAAAACCACGAAGATCAAGTCCCACTGCAAACAACTAGTTTATTTATCCAAAATATACGGAACCACCAGTCGTCTATAAACTATCTGCAAACACCCGGCCCCTTAGGAGAGGACTAGCGATCGTGTCGGGTTGATATCGCCGATATTGCTGCCATAATACCTACTGACTACGACAGTTGGATATTGTGACCATTAATACATTATTTTATTGTACGTGACTAATAAAATATACGAAATACAGTCAGGAGTAGAGAGGTTTTATCAAAAATCTTAAAATACTTGGTAATATTTTGTACTAAGTATTGCACGTGGCTTGGTTCACATGTACGATCTCTTTTTCTGCCGGTAACAGTACTTTTCTGTATAAAAGGTAACATTTTCTTTTCCTCAGACAACTTTAATTAGTTAAAGAATAAGGCGTAACAAACAAATTCAACCAATTAACTTTAAGATTCTTCTAATTCGTGGGTAACCACATAACCACAGACCATGCGTATAACACTTTTCTTTATAATTGAAACTTCACAGACAACTGTCATTTTGGTTCAACTAACTTGTACTTGTATTTAACTAAAATTATAAAATGAAAGAAACATATATATACATATACAGGCTAACTCCTGTATGTCTAATATCGATTAAAATTTAAGTTGCACTTACATTAATAAGCATTCCAGTATTCTGGTTAGGCACACACTCCATCTCATGAATGATTCCATATATAACCTAGAGCTTACATCAACACCAATTCTCATCACCATATATCAGGTATTCAACAAGTAAAGCTCATACCAGACTGAACGCGTACTCAACGCGTTTTAATGTAAGCAATTTTTAAAGCGGCTTAACAAAAGCAGGCCCGTACGTATACCCGTATGTATGTTTGAACGTCCCTGATTTTTTAAATTTTTGCAAGTGGTTTATTCAACATTTTTGACGGAGATTTTTGTGAAACTATTGCGGATCGCATTTCCCTGACAAACAAAAAATCTTCTTCTATCTATTTTTATTCGTTAACTACAAGGCACAGACATCGTCTTCCCTACTATAAAAAAGTACTTATAGCTTAGATGAACGCTACTCCAATGCAGGTTGGCGAGGTGAAGACAATAATGTTTAACTTGGAATAATGGTATGAACTCAGATATAAGCACAAAGACTTATTATCCCATTGCTTGATAAATAAATTTTCTTGATTCGGTCGCCACGCTCAAAGCCCGCGATAAAAGCTATACAACAGCTTAATAAACGTATTTTCTTTCATTCTTTCTAAAAGTGGCTGGCAGGTAGTAGGTACCAGACCAGCTCTGTAAAGAAATTCTCCTATTAAGCATATTATTTTCCCGCGCGTGTACCGAAGTTTGTCTGGCAAGGCCCTAGTTTGGCACTCACATTCGTTACAGCCACGTGCAATTATGTATCAACACCTTAATGTGCTGTTCAGTAAGCACATTAATACCTACTCTAATTACCATAGCGATTGATGCAACCGCATGTTAGCATGCCTGAGAACCTATCGTGCGGTCCGCTTAGGCGATTAAGCTTTGCAAGAACATTTCGACTACCTGATGTACTCTGGTTATTTATATGTTGATATTACACCAACATTTTATTTAATATTGGCAAATATAAATTGGACGCAAAAACCATGATACCTTAATTACCTTAATTTATAGGGATAGGTATAAATTTTAATCATCATCATCATCATCATCATCATCATCATCACCATCATTATAATCATCAAAATCAACATTATCCACACATATTCAACTCACTGTTGAACATGACATGACATTTCGGGCTAGTACCACCTTCAAAATCATCAACAGGTAGAACATAATATGATATGTAGAACATAGTATGATGTTATTTTTCGCTTTTTAGTCTAGTCACTACGTTTTATATTTTTGAAGTCGGTTGAATTTTTTTTCATTGGCAACTGCATACCTTTCAGACCGGGACATAGCAATACTGACAGAAATAAGTATAGCGGTATGACAGGGTTGCCTAGGCCTAGCTCAGAACTAGTTGATCTATCCATAGTTGATCACTAATAAACATTCTATTGACGATCGATTGATGTCGTATCAACCCAAGAATCTGGACGATCGACTACCGATCAGTGTGGTAGCACCCTAAGGCTATCAAGCCTTTCTAATAATAGATAAAAGCCCCAGCCACTTCAAGTCACTGACCTATTGACTCCTTGCCAAGCAATTACTAACACTCCAAAACATAGATTCTTACGCCCCGCAAATCCCAACTTAAGGAAAATTAAAACCCACCCCAGCCATCGGCAAGGCTTCCTCATTTCTCTTCATACTATCAAAAGTTTTTTCTTACTTTTTAAATGCATTTTTCTTCGCTATCAAAGTAAGTTTATAGAACCCGTTTATGTTGAACTATTTTTTAAAAATTGTTAAGGAAACTTTATATCGTTCGGAAAGTTACAAACAGTTTTTTTTAACGGTATTTTAACAATAAGTAAGGATTTTTTATAAGTTAAACGACAGAGTTTCATATGAGTTAAAATTACGTAATCTATAATATATAAAAATGAATCGCTTAATGTGTTGATAAGCGCAAATCTCGAGAACGGCTGGACTGGATTTTTTTGATGTGTTTGTTATTGTCAGAAGAAGGTTCTTGATAAAAAAAAAATAAGGGATATGGTAGGGGTAGGGTAGAGTAGGGTAGGGTAGAGGTAGGGTGGAGTAGAGGTAGGTTAGGGGTAGGGTAGGAGTAGGGTAGGGCTAGGGTAGGGTAGAGAAAGGGATAGAGTAGGGATAGGGAAGAAGTAGACCTTAGCACATTGTTTGTGTTTTCTAAAATATTTTCTTGTTGATAGTTCGTAGTAAATTAAAAGTGTGTTTATTCCACAACATCTAAATACATGTTTATCTTTTTTTAGTTATAATTGACAGATCAATCAGATGGCTTACCTGATGGATTTGAAGTGGAATTGCATCTAAACAGAAGCAGCACTTCACAGGCATGCATCCGTGCAAGTGTGGGTATACGACACGTAAGCCTGTGTCTGTTTTTCTTACACCAAGAACCATACCCTTCATACCGGAATACAGCAATGCTTCTTGCAAAAATAAGAATGGCATAAACTTTCCCTGGACGAGCTCTGTCATAGAAAACTTTTCTACTTCTATTTATTGCCTACTAACGACACGCCCCAGCTTCGCTTTAGATATAGATACTAAAGGTACTTTTCCACATGCTCTAAAATAGCATGCTAAAACGTGCTATTAAGTATGCTCCATACGAGCATGCTTATCGTCAGTTTACATTTGCTAGCAATAAGAATGCTATTTAAGTATGCTCCTGAATAAGCATGCTCAAAGCAAACATTCCAATGGCATATGCTTATTTGTATCTATTGGTCTCTGTCTATAGTATCGTGTTAGACAGGGAGAGATGAAGGTGAAGAGAATACAGAATAGCAATGCTGATCCACTAGCATACTCAATAAGCAAACCTGTTCAGACGCACTAAAAGCACGCCCCCTTCCACCCACGCAGCAAGTAGCATGCACATTATTAGCAATGTTGCGATACACATGCTAATAAGTAGCAACTATTCAATAGTAGCATGGTTTCGTGCTAGAAATGAGCATGTGTAACAGTAGCTTAATATTATGATTAGTCTATATAGTATAACCTAAGTTTTCGACACACCCCGTGCAGGCCGACATCTGCCAATCAACCGCTGTGCCTCCGCTTTTTACATCTGTGATATATTTTGTATACTATATAATATGTGTGTACTTATTATACTTAAAAACCTTCCTCTTGAATCACTCTATTGCTGTAAACTGCATTAAATCCAATGAATAGTTTAAAAGATATAAGTGAACATACAGCGGAAGCATCTACGAGTACATTCTATGATAATAATATTGTCTATATTGTATTTAAAGTGTCCGAAGACGAAACGCGGCATCTCATTTTCGTCCGCCAGTAAGTACCTTCGGGCTATCTGGCTCGCATTGCGACAGGGATATCGTAAAAGTAGAGCCGGCAGGCGGTATTCCAATTTCAATAAAAAGCAATAAGGATTTAGGAGATTAGCAAAGTGCCGACATCTGTCGCGGGGCATCTCAGATGGCGGTCTACTTTTGTCACATTTTCCTTATTGATAAATTTGAAAATTGGTTCCGAAGTGAAAAGATGGATTAGGGAAGTATTTGGCGCGAAATGCCAATTCATTAGTAATGAATTTGTGTAGAACGGCGCATAATGCCAAATCAAATAAAATTCTGGCTTACTGGAAGCTAACAAGCATTTTTAAAGCGTCAAGCGTTTTGTTTATTTGTAGTCAGTACCCGTTAAAAAGAAGTTAAAATTGTAGAATAACCAGTGACAAACTTAGCAATCTTTTTTAAACGTATATTGTTTACAACCACTATTATCAGGCAAATTTAAATGACTCACAAAAGGAATATACCGAAAAGGGAGACTTTTTAGAGATTAACCTGATATAACCAGCTTATTATTTCATTACTAAGGAGACGATAGTTTGATAATAACTTATTTTGATTTTTTAATTGCCATAAAACCATTGTTTTCTATGAAGAACGTGATGTGCCAAGCTTTTAAACTTTAAGCGAGAATGACCTGCAGTGGACAATTAAAATTTATTGTTATTTATCATTCTGACTTTGTCTCATCAACTGTGTTGTACGAAGTCACTGGAAGCAGGCATCTCAAGACAGCGATCCCTACATGATATCTATCTTTAAAAAATGTCTTAAGATCTCTACACCCTAATTATAGTATCCACTCTTAGCACTGTTGTTATCACATTTAAAAAGAACATGATAAAAATAATGATGATGATGATGATGATGGTGATGATGATGATGAGCTAGCTATTAAAAAAAGTGCACAATTGCTTGTAAAATACAAAATACACATTCGATAGTTATTCATGTTCGTTCCAAATGTGTAATTTATATACGAAATAATTAACCGTGGGTAAACATTGGCCTCCCACTCCAGTTTACTCATTCGGCGCCCCACGTATTGAGTTAAACTAAAAATAATACCTATCACGTAATTGATCTTGCCTAGTATTTTCAAGCTTCTTTCAAAATTGAGCTTTTAGAGCATACAGCAGTGTGGCAATATTTGTTATGACAAGACCAGGGTGACTTAACACTTCTTATTTTTGTCTTAGGTACATTGATTTACTTTTTTTATGTCTTTTTTAATGTTTTGTATACAAAGTACTAACAAAAATGTCCTCCCGAAACCGTAACGTAAATGGGTGGGACCCAGCAATCGGTGGTCTGGAACTCAGAGTTAAATAAATAAATAAATATACTTAAACAATACACATCACTATCTAGCCCCAAAGTAAGCATACAGAGTAGCTTGTGTTTTGGGTACTAAGATAGTTGATATTATAATATTCATACACATTTATATATACTACATATAAATATTTATATAATGTATAAATACACACAGACGCTGGAAAAAACCCATGTTCATCACACAAATATTTTCCAGTTGTGGAATCGAACCCACGGCCGTGGATGCAGAAAGCAGGGTCACTACCCACTGCGCCACGCGGTCGTCAAATTAGTTAGGAATCTTCTTCCAATAATTCTCCGTCTTATTGATTACCTTTTACATCTGATCCTTGATCCAACAATTATCAGTTTTTTAATGTTTTGAGTTTTTTGTTTTTTGAGTCTTTTAAGTTTTTTGAGTCAATGCTCTGATATTTAGAAAACATCTCGAAGAGATAGTGGCTTATTTAATGACTTTCAATATTAAATTTATACTAATATTATAAAGCTAAAGAGTTTATTTGCTTACTATTACTGATTTGAAAAATTCTTTCAGTGTTAGATGGCCCATTTAACGAGGAAGGCTATAGGCTTTATATTATCCCCATATTCCTACGGGAACGGGAACCACGCGGGTGAAACCGCGCGGTATCAGCTAGTAAATAATAAAGCCAATGGTCACTTAAAAGGATGATCGATGTTATAAAAAATAACATCCAGAATTGAAATGAGATGCATTCTAAAGTATAATCTGCGATATCTAGATAAATTTAAGTCCGTGATCCTACCTTTACCATGTACTTGTCTTCGATGTAACACAGAAGTTTACCATAAGCTCCCAAATTTCCAGCACCTAATACTGTTGTGTAAGTGCTCTAACAAAATTTATGTTAAGTGTACCTACTCCACAGTTTGTGAGTGGACCTCGATGTCTGAAATATTAATGATCTAGCAACAAGGTACCTGCGAGTATAAGTAGCTACCCAAGTACCAAAGTACAATCTAAGAGAACCAAAACTTTGTTTATCAGTTCACTAACTAAAGCCCGCAATAGGGATGATGACAGTTTTTTTTTAAATTGTAAGTATATAAATTAAGAGTATGCTAATAGTAAAGCAATTTTAACCCATATTCGGCTCATCTGCCGCCAATCCGCATTGGGCCAGCGTGGTGGACTATTAGCCTAATACCTCTCATTCTGAGAGGAGACTCGAGCTCAGCAGTGAGCCGAATATGGGTTGATGACTACCACGGTTTTTTTTTAAGGCCCAAATGCAATAAAACAATCATTGTATTTAGGCGTAAAATAATAAAAAAATAGTGCATAAAGAATTATTATTTGACACTTAACAGTTTGCTCTAAATATATAGTTTGCTCAAGTCTTGACTCTTTCGTCCGCAATATATTACAGAGTACTGAATCAGTAAAATTCAATAAAACTCCCGGAGCGTTATAAAACTGTCTTGAAAGTACTCAGCGGCTGGTATGAAAGCTCTGTGGTCATTCTGCACTTTACCGATAATGTCCATGCGGTGGCTACTTATTGGAAACATTTTAGTACTATCTATTTTATTATACGGGCAGATACTTTGCTGTACTGGAACTTTAAGACGGTTACGTAATACGACTCGGATAACATTTATTCGATGAATATTATACTATTCTGAGAACAATTAATACATTAATATACTTACTAGCGGACGCCCGCGTGGAATTCAGTTTTTCACAAATCCCTCGGGGACCATGGATTATTCCGGGATGAAAATTAGCCTATATGTTAATCCAGAGTAAAATCTGTTTCCATTCCAAATGTCAGCCAAATTGCTTCAGTAGCCGCAGCGTAAAAGAGGAACAAACATACTTACACACTTTCACACTTACATACAAACTTTCGCATTTATAATATTAGTGTGAAGTGTGATAACGCGGTAAATGACTACATGCATGATAAAGAAAAATCATAAAAACGATCTCCCTATCACTCACTCGACAACTAAGGCTACGCCCAAACTGGGCATCCATAGCTTGCATTATATAATAAAAGTATGACTAGTATAATTTTCATATCATATAATGTAAAATATATAGTATTGCTTGAAATAAAATAATTGAATAAAATCAGTCTGGTGATGAAGACGAGGGACAGTGAAGAGAACTCCTCGACGGTTCACAGTAGCTACCTAGATAGGTTGTGACTGTATTAGGGGTCTGGTGATGAAGATGAAGGACAGTCACCTTTCACGTTTTTCTGAATATTCATATTATATGTGGATAAAGGGGGAGTGAAAGTTTGTATATGAGTTAAGGTAGTATTTTTAAAATTGGGATTGTAGGACTTAGATACTTATCATAAGAAAATAACGTTTCAAATAATTGCTCATTAATTTTTGTTTACACTCAGTAGGTGTGCTAACACTAAAAATTAAAAAATAATAATTTTAATAAAAAAAATTCAACCGACTTCCAACTCAAAAATTAACCTAAACTAAAAAGCAAAAAATAACATCTTACCTATGTGCTACCTTCTGATCAGTTTGAAGACGGTGCCAATCCAGTGTCATGTTTTAATTAAAGCCGTTTCTGAAAGAACCACAGAAATTGTGTAATTTAAACGGCTTGAATTAAAACATCACTGGCTTGGCACCGCCTTCAAATTGATCAGAAGGTAGCACATAGATAAGAAATTATTATTTGCTTTTTAGTTTAGGTTAATTTTTGAGTTGGAAGTCGGTTGAATTTTTTTTATTAAAATTTATTAATTTCGAGTATGGCTTAAGTATAGGTCTGACAGAAAATCGTTGGTCAAATCGTTCGTCAAAAAAAATGTACGTTTTGGTTAACTATGGTGCCATAGACAGACATGTTGAACTTTTTTCCTGAGGCTAAAAACCACTCCAACCCTTCTATTCACTCACTATCAAAGTACCTACTCATCCCTAACACAGAAACTTGTGTGAACATGAGGCCCGATGTCTGAGCAATTTGCCGAAATTAATTAAAACTTACTCCCAACCATTCCCGAGCCACGAGATAAAATGTAAACAAACCGACGTGTCGTACAAATCAAGTACCTATTGTTTTATGAGCGAATAGCAGATGCCCCGCGGTTTCACCCGTGTAGTTCAGCAGTCAAATATCAAAGTTTTTCAACTATTTGCTATTTTTCAACTAATTGACGGCTTCCGTGGCACATTGGTATGTGCGGTGGATTTACAAGACGTAGGTCCTGGGTACGATCCCCGGCTGGGTCGATTGAGATTTTCTTAATTGGTCCAGATCTGGCTGGTGGTGGCTTCGGCCGTGGCTAGTTACCACCCTACCGGCAAAGGCGTACTGGTACGATGTCGTGTAGAAACAAGATTCGCACGAATGCTCATTACGAGTGAAAGCTCAAGTCTATCAAACCTTTAGGATCGGTTAATAAGCACTTTTATACATCAGGTAATGTTATTAGATAATAATGATAATAATTAACCAATCCGCATTGGGCCAGCGTGGTGGACTATTGGCCTAATCCCTCTCATCCTGAGAGGAGACTCGAGCGCAGCAGTGAGCCGAATTTGGGTTGATAATGATGAATCTATACTAATATTATAAATCTGAAGAGGTTGTTTGTTTGTTTAATTAAACGCAATAATCTCAGAACCTACTGGTCTGATTTGAAAAAATCTTTCAGTGTTAGATAGCCTATTTATCGAGGAAGGCTATATTTTATCCCCGTATTCCTTCAGGAACGAGTCAGCCAGTGATAATAAAAGTCAAAAACTTAAAATCAAAGTCACGAAGAGGTCCAAACGCGTCTTGGTCCTAGAAGCTTACAACAGACAAGTTTCATACTCTAGCTATAGGTAAAAGTAAAAGAAATGAAGAAGCCAAACACTCTCGACTTCTAGGGATATTAATTTCATTTGACTGCAGTGCAATGAAAAACTTCCGACAAATGAACTGGTAAATTGTTTTGAAAAAGAAATGTTGAACATTCATTTATAACTGTAAAACCAAACTTACGATCCTTGGCTTAACAGGTTAAACCAACCAAACCAAAACCAAATTAACAGTCATACTTTAATTAATAAACATAGAAAATTTCTTGCATATCTATATCTATAATATAAAAATGAATTGCAAAATGCGTTGCATAACTTAAAGACGCCTTTTTTTTTATTCTTTACAAGTTAGCCCTTCATTGCAATCTCACCTGATGATGGGGTGATGATGTAGTCTAAGATGGAAGCAGGCTAACTTGTTAGGAGGAGGATGAAAATCCACACCCCTTTCGGTTTCTACACGGCATCGTACCAGAACGCTAAATCGCTTGGCGGTACGTCTTTGGCGGTAGGGTGGTAACTAGCCACGGCCGAAGCCTCCCACCAGCCAAACCTGGACAAAATTAAGAAAATCTTACTCTGCCCAGCCGGGGATCGAGCCCAGGACCTCCGTCTTGTAAATCCACCGTGCATACCACTGCGCCACGGAGGCCGTCGAAAACGCCTGGACCAATTTGGCTAATTCTTTTTCAAAATGTTCGTTGTAGTTCTAGGATGGTTTTTACGGCGAGAAAAAATCGAATAGTTGCCGGAAAAACCATAAAAATAGCCCATACAAATGTTTTCTAACTAAATCGTAGTCAATTGGACCTTTATTGTTATTTTATAAAGTTGATATTAATAATAATTAGAAAATGGGGTAAGGTAGGGTACAGTAGGGGTAGGGTACAGTAGGGGTAGGGTAGAGGTAGTTGTAAGTTTACGTCGAGTTTCACGTGAACGAAGTCGCAAGCGTCCGCTAGTTATATATAAAAATCAATGCCACTTTTCGTTGTAATTTTATAACTCAAGAACGGGCTCACCTATCCAAACCTTATGTTTAGGCTTTGTTTGGACTATTTAGTCGATAGTTTATGTGAAGTTTGCACAAAATCGGTCGAGTGGTTTTTGTAACAAATGAATTCAATGAATGGCGGATCATTTTGTTAATGGGGATTTTGCTGTCAAATTGAAACTTTTTTCAGAAAATTTTCTAACCCCTAAACCCTAGGGGTAGGGTAGGGGTAGGGAAGAAGTGCACATAAGTCAAAGCGAAACTTAACCGGGTCCGCTTGTATGTAAATAAAGTTAATAAATTATCCTATCTTATCTCATAAAGTCAAAGTAAATTTTTATTCAATAAAAACATTATTTTTTTCAAATAATGGTAGCTTCGACTATTGAATCAGTGTGGTGGGTTTATTATCAACCCTCATTCGGCTCACTGCTGAGCTCGAGGCCGAATGACTAGGATTAGGACAAATAGTCCACCACACTGGCCCAATGCGGATTGGCAGACTGCACACACGCAGAGAATTGAGAAAATTGTCAGTTAAGCTGGTTTGAGACACGGGATATTTAATTTCTTTTAACGCACATAACTGTAGTTGGAAGTGCATGCCTCGGACCGGATTCGAACCTACGCCCTCCGAATCGACCGACACGACCGGTGAAAGCGACAGCTTTACGTACGACTATTTTTCTTGAAAGAAAAATCCCATTAACGTATTTTTTTTGTTGGCCTGATCCCGGATTCGAACGCTGGACCTCATTGTTCGTAGCCGAACCAACTTGCAGGGATCAATGAGGCAATTTATTTATATTTACCTACTAAAGTTGTAACAAACGAATTAATATCAAGTAACTTTTCCTACGTATACTCGTAGCTACAATGTGACATTGTTCCGAAGAATTCTAATAACTAACTTTATACAAAGCATAATTTAAGATTAACTCTATTAATCCGTGTAGAGTTCTGGAATCTTGTTACATATTACGTCTCTTGAAACTCTTCAGTACAATCTAATAGGGCATTTCAAGTTATGCTTCCAAAAAGCGATTATGTCACCAAATACCTAGGTCAAGGTTTTATTTAATTAGTTTTAACTTTAATAAGATAGCGTAAATTAAAATTCAATGAGGCTCTGAAAAAATAATCCAAATGATAATAAAAGAATTAATTTTCTTAAGTAACAATATTGCTTTTCAAAATTTCCGTAATGTATTCAAAACATTCGATTATAATATTGTTCAACCTAAAATAATAGTTGTGGATATGAGTTTAGGTTTATGAGTATATTATAAGAAATTATTTCAATACATTTTTGATAATAATAATAACGAAAACGTAAGAATAACAGCAAAGTTAAAGCAAGTATTATTTAAAATAAATACATAAAAAAATCCTTTCAAAAACCTCAATAAATTATTTACTTTATCACAAAACAAAAAACATTACTTCCCTCAAAACCGCACTGAAAAAAAAAGTTGTAACAATAAAATAACAAACCCATGTTACCTCTAAACATCCGGCGGTTAAGGCATCCCAAAGTTATTTCCACGCATAAAAACACTTGCACAAAACATTCCGCAAAATTTTTAAAATTCGAATGAAAATTTACGCGAGCACACGAACTCGAATTTTCCGACGCGCCGTGACTAACACACCCCTCGGCGGCTAGAGGTTGACTGAGCAAAACTCCACCGTACCCCGAGAGATATATCGCCTGGCCTAGTCACTACTCACCCTCGAGAGCATCAGACTGCCATCTGGCGAACCAAAACTTGTGCATTAAGCTCAGTATAAAAACTTTCAGCACTGGATTCGAACAATTGAAAAGCAGATTTACAACTACACTCGCAAATATGTCTCGCTAAAACTTTAACCACTAATGGAAGGAATTTTAAACAAACAAAACTTGTAAATACGAAATTTTTGCATACGACCGTGTATTTCCTCGCAAACGCTGGCAACACTCCTAATGTAGATTTACATAGAAATCATAAACATAGTCACATTATAATATTATCTGTATTTAGAAGCAGAAACGTTGCCAAGTTGATACTTAGCAATTGCAAAAGTTTAAATACAGTCACTTACATGTTATTCTTTTAGGTGACAAAAATAAATTAAAATTAAATTTTGAATATCTGCGTCAGCGTCTAATATCTGTAACACAATTTAATAAAATCAGAAAACCACATGTGTATACATACTATTGAAGTGTTTTAAGTAGCTGTAATGCTAGTAATCTCATTATCTACCTAAATTGAATAGCCCAGTAGGTACAGAAAGAACTGCAGGCTAATTTACTAACTTTGACATATAATTATGTCAGTTGACATTTCTTTTTATTTTCTACAAGTTAGCCCTTGACTACAATCTCACCTGATGGTAAATGATGTTGCAATCTAAGATGGAAGCGGGCTAACATGTAAGAAGTAGGATGAAATCCACTCCTTTCGGTTTCTACACGACATCGTACCGGAACGCTAAATCGCTTGGCGGTACGTGTTTGTCTTTAGGGTGGTAACTAGCCTACTACTACTACTAGTGGTAACATAAATACGAAATTGTGATTCTGTGTGACAAATGTCATTCGGTGCCTACTTAGAACCCTTCGTGGATATCATACAGTAGGTTGATGACATTTCTCAGTTGATTTGATAAATATTTTAATAGGTTGATAGAAAATACCAAATTAGTAGAGAAGCCAGCTGGCCCTCTTTCTTTTAAAGGAAAGGATCCATTTTAGGAGCTTAAAACCACCACGCTTCTCAAATATGGGTTGGTGAGAATGTTTTACTCTGTAACAATTACTATCAGATATTAAAAAGGCACATGGGTGTAACAGTAGGTACCAATTTTCCAACTCCGGCATATATAGAGATATATAAGAATTTCACCAAAGAAAAGTCTTATCCCTTATGTCGCGAACCCGTATTCAGGTGTATACTAACAACTCAAGTAATGAACATGTTAATATTATTAATTCTTAGGTTATAAACATCAAACATAAAAAAAGGATTTTGAAAATTCAACATAGTACGTCCTAGAATTGTAATAGCCACAAAAATCCCTGTGCATCTGTCTCC
The DNA here is from genome assembly GCF_947172395.1 of Bicyclus anynana. Lineage (NCBI taxonomy): Eukaryota > Metazoa > Arthropoda > Insecta > Lepidoptera > Nymphalidae > Bicyclus > Bicyclus anynana. The sequence goes on along the minus strand of NC_069098.1, from coordinate 1,879,121 downwards.
AAAGCCACTACTTTTAACCTTTGATTGACTTTGACAACGCAAAAGATAAGCCAATTACGCAACGTGGGCTGATAACGTGGCTTAAATACAGTTTTTCAGCATTTTCCTCTTTTAATTCAAATAGGGGAGTTGAAATAACATTCGACACTATCGCTGCCGATCGGAATGCTTTCTGTGTCTGCAAATCGGATTACGTTGTGGATGAATGTACTCGTAACTTTGTTTTGTTGACACATAGTTTATATATCTATTCTATTCATAATATTATAAAACAAAGTCCTCTGCCACGTCTTTTTTTAATTATAGCCGCACAAACTAAACGGATTTTCATAACATTTTTGTATACCTATAACTTATCAATATATTTTGTAAATTGATTGAAATATTATTATAGTTGTTGGTAATGTTGGAAAAACTCAAGCTATGAAAATAAGCAGCTTGCGTTGCCTGCCTATTACCTTGGAGATAAAACAAAAATATGCATATAATAGATCTACAAAAAAGTCCGCGATGGCCAATAACCGAATATTTAGTCTAACTACTCCACCAATGAGTCAGTTAAACCTATCTACTTGTATTGTTTTGTTTTCTCTAATAACCATAAACTCTTCTGATGCTTTGCACAGACGGCTGCTAATGTTAATATGTTATTACTCGTTTTCAAAATAACTTCCTGACTTGTTTAACATTTTCTTTTTATTTACAGAAAATGTAGAAAATATTCCTCCGGAGACTTTTTAAAGAGACAATGTTTAAAGTGTTTTAGAAACTTTGCTTTCCTTGGGGATAGAAAAACTTTACGTCTTTGTTTGTGCAAACTTTTCAAAGGTTTTTCATTGAAAATTATCCGCCATTGTTTTGTTTAATGAGGAACTGCATTTTAAATATACAGGGACTAGCACAAAACTAACGACTTTACTCGTATCTGCGTGGAAAGCTCTGACCCCTCTAAGGTCAAAGAGTAGACTTGCATGCAAAGTGCGAGACATTTTATTCCCTATAAAGATTAAATTTCTAAAATCTTTTCTGAGTAAGTCTCTATGTCTCAAAAGAAAACTACTGTCGGAGTTTAACTTGCTAAATTGTTCGTTTTAGCTAAACGTTATTTTAGCAGACTATCAAAAAATCATTTTTATTACAAAAAATATATTGTACTAGCAGACGCCCGCGACTTCGTCCGCGTGAAATTTAGTTTTTCACAAATCCCTCGAGAACCATGGACTTTTCCGGGATAAAAAGTAACTTATGTGTTAAACCAGAGTAATATCCATTCCAAATTTCAACTAAATCGGTTTAGTAGTTTCGGCGTTTAAGAGTAACAAACATCCAAACAAACTTTCGTGTTAATATTAGTAGGATGAACAATTAAAAGAGTAACTCTAAAAATGAAGGACTTTCCATAGAAAATTTAAACCCCTATTTCACCCCCTTCTATTTTTATTTTAGGGTCAAAAAGTACCCTATGTTTTGCTCCATGGTCCCACTTACGATCATACCAAAATTCATCTTGATCGGTTCAGCCGCTTAGCCGTGAAAAGGTAACAGACAGACAGACAGAGTTACTTTCGCATTTATAATATTAGTATAGATTATTAAAATGTAATTTTAATTTTAATTTTTAAAATCCACAAACTCATATATTCAATAAAATTCGTTTCGAAGGCCTGGTAGACGTTTTACGCACCACTATAACAGAGAAATTAATATTTGAGAGAAATTATTATGAATTAACGATTTTTATTTTTATTTTTTATAATTTACCAAATCTATAAGGTTCTCGTGACACTCCCTTTCGCATCTAGGGCTCCCTTTTGAAAGCAGAGATTGAAGCTAGGACCTTTGTTGCGAGCTATTGATATTTGTAATTATTTGACTCTTTGTATTTGTCTAGAATTCTTCCTGGTATTTATATAGGACGGTTTTCATTAGGCAGGTGTGAAAACTAAGAAAGAGCTGTTTAAGCTTTTAACAAGGTCCTTTTATCCGGGGAACAATTAATGGACGGAGTACACACAGAGGGACTGCCCGGGGGAGAAATCCGGGATAGTATAAAAGGGCAGTTTGAATGTAGTTAACTTATAACGTTTCTTAATTAGCCAGGCGATAGCTCCACGGTTAATATTTGACCCCAAATATGAAAGTCCTGGGTTATATCTGTGTCTGATTATTGTTCCTCAATACTAGTAGATGCTTGTTGATACTTTTTGGAGGAAGAGGAGTTGAATTCTTTAGAAGAAAAAATCCATATACATATTTGTTCGTGCTAAATTTTGTTTAGTTTTGGAGTAATGTGTGATTTAATTAATTCTTGTGTTTAACTCCTCAGAGCCCCTGGTCCATAATAATAATATCGTCGCTACTTAGGAGATAGTGTGAATAAAGATATATAAAATACTAGCTGACGCGCTACCTAACACTGAAAGAATTTTTCAAATCGGACCAGTAGTTCCTGAGATTTGCGCGTTTAATCAATCAAACAAACAAACACACTCTTCAGCTTTATAATATTAAGTATAGATGTAGACGACCCGTCTATTTACAAAATTTCGTAGATATCACTACTGACGTTATTCCCCGTGGGGCAATACGGGGTACGTTGAGGGGTTTCAAAAGTAATTGACTTTTGAGCGTTAAAACTTATCTCGTCTGAACTGTCTATAATTTAACTACGGTTTACTGTTTGCTGTGATTAGTGCATTTTAGCAGCAGCTTAAAATGAAGTGATATCGCAAAAAATACGTTAATTTATCAGTTAAAAATACAGTATCGCACTACAAGATACTGGGTAGGTTTCCACCGCTATGTCATTGACACCCCTAGAACTCGTACGAAGCGATTTGCTTCTTTGTTTCATAGACGCATGGTCTCCCGAAGTCAATATTGCCTAATTCTTATAACTTGGGAATCTTTAAGATGAGAGCGAATACTGAATAGACATCTTCAAGACAAGCGTGTTCCATCTTAGGCTACGTCTACACTTACCATCAGGTGAGATCGTGGTCAAGCGCGAGCTTATTCTGATCTGGCTGTCACAGTACCTAATCCTAATATTATAAACGCGAATGTTTGTATGTATGGGTGTCTGTATGGAGGTTTGTTTGGATATTTGTTACTCTTTAACGCGGCAACTACAGAACAGATTTGGCTGAAATTTGGAATGGATATAGATTTTAGTCTGGATTAACACCTAGGCTGTTTTTCGTCCCGAAAAATCCATAGTTCCCGAGGGATTTGTGAAAAACTAAAATTAACGCGGATGAAGTCGCGGGCGTCCGCTAGTCTGCAATAAATTTGAATATCGAACACGATTCATTATTCTCACACGCCCTTTACACCGGTAACACTAATCGGTCGACTTAACCATTTTAATTCGTCTATTTGCTACAGAACTAAATAACGAGCCCGGAGTACAAAAGAAAGTGTATAAAAGTAAATGACTTAAGCTCTCTAAGTCTATTACTTTTAAAACCCTCTTAGCGTATCCGGAATCGGCCCCGAGAGAGTAATCGCCTCGCTACTGCTGGAGCAACGGCCTGTGTGTGTGCGACAGTCTTTATTCATTAGTTGATCCAATTTGTGATAAAAAGACGTCTTTGTCTTAGTCTACGTTTCGCAATCTGGTGCAATGTGTATTGCTTTAATAGTTGGTATATTCGGTGTACAGTTTGGGTCTATTTAGGAATTTAAATATACTTTCTAAAACGGCCTTAGTTTGAAAACCGCGAGGCCCTTACACGATTTAGGCAGCTTGAAGCAGCATCATGGGTTTAAGTTCCATATCACCCATCACATTACGTAGAAGGCCTGGCCCAACTGTGGGCCGTTAAAATAACCCGTACTAATGGTTATTAGTTGAACAATCTATACCTACCAATACAATGTTAATTATCATCATCATATCAGCCGATGGACGTCCACTGCAGGACATAGGCCTTTTGTAGGGACTTCCAAACATCACGATACTGAGCCGCCTGCATCCAGCGAATCCCTGCGACTCGCTTGATGTCGTCAGTCCACCTAGTGGGGGGGTCGACCAACGCTGCGCTTACTAGTGCGGGGTCGCCATTCCAGCACTTTGGGCCCCAACGTCCGTCGGCTCTTCGAACTATGTAGCCCGCCCATTGCCACTTCAGCTTCGCGACTCGTTGAGCTATGTCGGTGACTTTGGTTCTTCTGCGGATCTCCTCATTTCTGATTCGATCACGCAGCAATGTTAATACGCTTAGTATTTTAGTAACAAATGAGTGAGAGCTTCGTATAAGGAATTTTTGCCTTGAATTTCAATGATCGAGGATTCTACTTAGTCGATGCTTCATCACTCAGGACGTACCTACAAGTAAACTGCATTTTCACTTCAAGCCAGTCAGCGTTTTAAATGCCGCATTATCTGCATCATATCTAACGTAACTATTCACATAACAAACAAAAACACGATTGCGCTTTATCCTAGTTTCATAAACGGATAGTCATATTAAAGGAAAGCGCGGAAATTTTTCATTACTCTTGTAACGAGTGTAAGGATTAGAACACACTGCGCGACTCAAATTTGTAAGTTCAAAACCTATACTATCTCGCTTTACAACTAATAATTTATTAACGTTAGAAGTATCTCTGCGTGATCGAATCAGAAATGAGGAGATCCGCAGAAGAACCAAAGTCACCGATGTAGCTCAACGAGTTGCGAAGCTGAAGTGGCAATGGGCGGGGCACATAGTTCGAAGAGCCGATGGACGTTGGGGTCCCAAAGTGCTGGAATGGCGACCCCGCACTAGTAAGCGCAGTGTTGGTCGACTCCCCACCTGTTGGACTGACGACATCAAGCGAGTCGCAGGGATTCGCTGGATGCAGGTGGCACAGTATCGCGATGTTTGGAAGTCCCTACAAAAGGCCTATGTCCTGCAGTGTACGTCCATCGGCTGATATGATGATGATGATTTATTAACGAATCCTGAATTAAAAACATTTCCTAAATTAGAGATCTGTGTTTTAAGGAGTGTGTCTATCTAGTAATATTGTTAGTCAGTTAAGGTCCCGGCTCAAACCAATTATGAGTATTTTATATGCATCACTAGATGTTACTTTTCTGTCAAAGTATATGATCAATGATCTAATGCGATTATAAAAACTGTCTCTATAGTATCGATGGTTCATAGTTGTAATCGTGTTCGTCGATAAAAGAGATCGTTTTCCACAGAAAATGACAGACAATTTTGTTCGTGAATTTGGATGCTATACTGTTCCTTTTATAATTGGTCTGAGGGTCCCGATCATTCTTAATAAAATTTGAAAGTGATAGTTACAACAATCAAACATAATCAATAATCATCCGAAACCCTCCAAACCGCAATGAAGTCTGGTGTCTCTAATTTCTATATCCTCTCTCCTATAAGTAGGGAGGACATGGAACGTTAAATATGATGATAATAATTGTTATGTAAAAACACACAATTTGTATTAGAAGAGCGATGTCTCCTAAGAGGTACAGATGTATTCTACATAAAGGAAAATCTAAGCCCCAAGTTGGCGTTTTTCAGGAGATTTTTGAGACGCTCTAAACGAGCCAGCGGATTTTCGCGGTATGCATTCACCCTAAAGGCGAATTCCCTTAAAATTCGCGGCGTAAATCATCTTGTCCCAATTTTGAGGAGCAATTCCGCGGCTTTTCCGCCCAAACCGAAATTCTACAGCGCGGCTTTCTAAAGACTTTTTCGCGAATGAAGATTAGAGGAAATTCGATGGGTATTAATAAAATGGACCGTTGTTCCTCCTCTATACACCCCGAATCGGGGACAAGCATTGAATTCAGTAATTGATTGAGAAATCCCTTATAGGTATACAAATTTATTCTAGACGTTTCCATTGAGTGCTCCTCGACGTTTATTTGATTTCCGTAATGAATTGGATCCACTCAAATGATATTAGAACTTGATGTCTTTGTATTGACACACTCACAAAGATTGTAAAATTCATCTGCTCAAGACTTCAACTATTATTATGGTTTTATTGAGCTGCTTAAAGATTCATTCTTGAGCCATCTTAGTGATAGGTTTCAATAGCTCTTAAGGGCTGCCCATGATTTCGAGATGGCTGGTGGACTAATAACCTGCATTGGCCAGACATACTGGTACCTCATTACAATAAGATACATTCGTAGCACCCTTCGCTAGGGTATCTAGCGAAGGGTGCTACGAATCTATTCTAATCTAAAGGTCTAAAGGTATCATGATTCCTCAAGATATCCCATAGAAGATATCAAAAAAATTACATTTTGTACTTGGACAATTGAGAGTTATGTACTTGGACCATTGAAACCTGCTACCTTGTAAAGCAACCAAACTACATAATTACCTTATACCTTACTGATCAATGGTGAGATGAAAAAACTTACAGCCTTCATAAAATAAAAGTATGTCTGGACATCGCATGTTCTGGTTATTTATGGTTCGATCCCCCATTCGTTAGACCACTGAACTTAAAGCACTTATTTTTTATATCCGTGGGTTAGACTATTTTGTCTCACTCATGTCTAGCTTATGGTATGGTTAAATAGATAACGTAAAATTAAAAATCTTAAAAACCCCCGAATGTCGTGAAATTATTAATTACACTCTCGATCAAGTCATCAATATTCTCTTTCAGTGCGCTTCGATTTACGACCCCACTCGAGTATATTTGCAGACATTCGGTTGTTCTTCCTCACTTTCACTCGCTACAACTTTTAAACGGCTCAACCGATTTTCATCAAACATATCTAAGAACCTTTAATTCGTAACCGTTCGGAAGTTATGGTGCCACAGACAGACAGACTCATCAAACTTTTAACATACCTCTTTTTTCGTCGGGGGTTAAAAAGAAACTCATTATTTTTAAAAATATCAGGCCAGGTCAGGGCCAGGTATCTCCTCTGATAGGAGAGTATTTATGGAGCATAAACCCATCAAGCTGCCCCGATATAGGTGGTGGGCATCCAAAAAAAAATATAACAGAAAAAATCTTTAAAATACCTAAATTATTAAATAAACTTTTCCTTTATATAAGAAAGCCATCACTCAAGTATTTCACATCAAAGGCGGCACCGTGAGCCACGTTGACTTTATGTTTCCCGGGTAATTCTGATTTGTTTGTTTATTTTCGCGATGGGAGAAATGAAAAATGTCTCTACCCAGGTTTTTATTGCTGTAATCTTTCATAATCTTTATCTTTGTCTATGAATCTCAGGAGGTAAAAGTATTTTTTGATTACGTATACGTTACATTTATTGTATAGTTAGAAGTAGTAGTCGTAGTAAGTTGTTATGATTTAAATTATGGTCAGTCACAGATAGTTCTAGGAATCCACTACCTCCCCCTTGCAAAGAAGTCCCCTTTGGCTTTGAATGTACCTAGTGGTAAGATGACCAAGTGTGTTTGTATACATGAAAAAAAATCAAAAGTAATTTATTGCAATTAGGTTTAGCTTACAATATTTAACTAAAACTAATTAAAATTTAACCTCCAAACTTTAGTTAACTCCAAATTAAGGCTCCAAACGCCTTGGTTTCGTAACGCACTGTTTGTCAACTGTCTATTACTTACAAAAGCTTATCTGTACACATTACCGCTATAGTTTGGCAACTTCGTTCGTAACACTCCCGGAATTCCGCGCGGATCGAGGGGCTTGTAGCGATGAATGAAAAACCCACGACTGATGCACCTCACTTCCCCGCACGCACGATTTCACACCCGCGCAGTCTTTCCCCCTGTCGCTCGCATATCATGAGAGTGTTATCAACGACCTTGCCAGACTATACTTATAAAACCTAATACTTTCAAAAGTTGACAAAACTATGCTTGGTTCAATACACGAAATATGCCTAATTGACTAACTAAATCTTTGGGAGGCGTTCACGTCAAAAGAATGTTATACGCACCCAATTAGTTCCTCCTCCGTTTCGAAAGACGATTAAAAAGACCGCCAAAAGCTGTAATTACTTCGTTTTGTACGCCACAGAGTCACGAAAGATAATAAAATATTTTTATTATTCAAAGTGCCGTCAACTCCAGAACTTGGTTTAAACAGTTGTTCAAGTCACTTTAGTGGGCGAAGTTTGACAGTCAGAACTACACGCGAGGGCGGCGAATAATATATACGCGCCCGTAAATTGTTACTCAACTTTTAAACTAAATATTATAATGTCACTTTGGGTATGTAGCCTACAAACGCGTTAAGCCTTGGAACATTTTGTAAACGTCTGAGACTTTAATCACATAAAACAATTTTTTCTGATAACTTAATATTTCCTTAGATAACTTACCGCCAGTCAAATGTGGCTTGTTACCACCCTGCCGGCAAAGATTCGCCAAGCGATTTAGCGTTCCGGTACGATGTCGTGTAGGAACCTAAAGGGTTGGGTATTTCCATCCTACTCCCAACAAGTTAGCCCGCTTCCATCTTAGATTGACGCAGGTGGCTCCGCTGGGTTTTAGTGGGTATTCTGGCTCTCAGTGAGTCCCACATACCCGGCCGTAGAATGCCAGTCTTGCCTGCCATTCTACGATCGGGATGCGTAAAAGCATTTCCCAGCGATAAAAAAAAAAAAAAGCTTTCATCTTAGATTGCATCACCACTTACCATCAGGTGAGTTAGCCAGCACCCGAACAGCAGTCTCTCCTCTAGTGTTGTTGAAAACGCATCGGAAACACTGAAAGTGTTAACAACGCGGTGGGCGACAGATTACAAAGTGTCAACCCTGTATCATTAACCTGAGACGTAGGTTTTAGGTCTCTGTAATTACATCGGCAACCACGCCCTTCAGAAGAGCGCACAGTATTGCTGCTTGACGGCAATAATAGTTATGGTGGTAGTAATTCGAAGTTGTGAGCGTCCGCTAGTATCATTTAGTATCATTTTAGACGGAGGTCCTGGGTTCGATCCCCGGCTGGGCCGATTGAGATTTTCTTAATTGATCCAGGTCTGGCTGGTGGGAGGCTTTGGCCGTGGCTAGTTAGTACCCTACCGGCAAAGACGTACCGCCAAGCGATTTAGCGTTTCGGTACGATGCCGTATAGTTAGCCCGCTTCTATCTTAGATTGCATCATCACTTACCATCAGGGAGATTGCAGTCAAGGGCTAACTTGTAAAGAATAAAGAACAAAAAAAAAATTTAAAGCCTCAATAGGTAAATCGGTCAGATTCATCAGTGGGTGGTTCGATTCCCGTCCGTTGGACTATTGTCATACCCACATTGATAGATTAAAGGGAAAAAAGCAAGGATATATCGATACTAATATTATAAAGCTGAAGAGTTTGTTTGTTTGTTTGGTTGAACGCGCTAATCTCAGAAACCGGATAGTCCGATTTGAAAAATTCTTTCAGTGTTAGGTAGCCCATTGAGTCGAGGAAGGCTATAGGCTATATTTTATCTCTGTATTCCTGCGGGAACGGGAACCACGCGGGTGAATTTGCGCGGCATCTACTAGTCAATTTATAATACTTTAATACTCAGCATTGAAAATTCTCTTCTTTCAACCAAGTCGGTTAATAAATCGTTTACCTTTCGAAACAATGTAATTTCCGTTCCGCTTAATTAAAACAATCAAGTGCAAAGTTTTTAATAGTTTGACGAGGGTTCCGTATTTTAAAAATGAACTTTTCCATCGCAGTTATTGAAGCACCACTTATCAAGGGGAAAATCTAAAATTTGTGTTTCCGTTGCCTTTTTTTTTAATTGACGGACGTGCCTCCGTATTTTTCTGAAAGTTTGGTATTGCGTTTTAGATAACAATTTGTATGCAAACCATTATAGTGTTTCTCAGATAGCATGGGTACGGTGACAGCTCGTTTCACTCTTGAAGATATTCACGAAAATAGTTACGTATTATGAACGTCATAAGTCAACTGTCACCTGAAAAACACTTTAGGTAACTATTTAAAACGTTTTGACCCTGTCGGGTTCCTTTATTTTTGCACTAGAAATACCTACTGAGTTTGTTGTTTAGCTAATGTCAATTTCTGATTCAGTTTGTAAATTATGTAAAGCATGAATATTGGGTATTTCAGTCTCTAGACGGAAAACTATACTCATATTATAAAGCTGAAGAGTTTGTTTGGTTGAACGCGTTAACCTCAGGAACTACTGGTCCGATTTGAAAAATTCTTTCAGTGTTAGAAAGGCCATTTATCGAAGAAGGTTAGAGATTATATATTATCTACGTATTCTTATACGAAAGGGAATCACGCGGGTAAAACCGCATGACGTCAGCTTGGTACCAAATATGTTAAATCTCTACTGCATCTGAATGTCTTTGTCGGCATAGAGATTCCGGTAAAGCCACTTTACGGTATTGAAGATTTTGGAGAACAGACTCTTCTCCCAGTGGAGTTCCCATCATTACCATCCCGCTCTTCCTGTGGTCCAATCATCAGGTATTGCATGTAAGACTTTGCTTGCAGCATTAAAACCACCTTCGCATATCAACTTTTTCTGCTGTTTATTTTTATTTTGTATGCATCTTATCAGTGATTGCAGTAAGGTGTTTCTTTTTATTTTTCCAACTAGTCGGGAAAGAAGTGCTAGGAGTGGGTACGACGATAGACCAACGGGACGGAGATCGAACCACCACCCCAAGCTGATGAGTCCGACCCCTCTTACCGTTGAGCTATTGAGGCTATAAGTTGTAAAGAGTTGCTTTCGTATTTATAAGATTAGTATGAGTTTCAACGAAACGTACAGAAAAATGTTCAAATATGAGAGCTACTTTATTCGCTCGCTTCGTTCGCAACTCAACGGAAAGTATACCTGCATACGAGTGTGTGATTTAGCGAAAAGTGCGGAAACGGACAAAGTTCCCCAAACTTTTAATAGGCGCCCGTCAAACGTTGCGAACTTTGGCAAACGTAATTGTCGCCTCTAGGCGTTTTGCACTTTCCTTAAAATATTTTGACGAAAAACGACCCTAATCATACGCCCCCATGAAAATTGGATTAGGTACTTAATTCTTTTTAGGATGAGGCTACGTTTTGTCAACTTTTTAATTCTAAGCTCACTTACGAATATCCTATCCTATCGTACTTATAATATTATAAACGCAAAAGTTTGTATGGATGTTTGGATGTAGGTTTATTTGGATGTTTGTTACTCTTTAACGCCGCAACTACTGAACCGGATTAATTCTGGATTAACACGTACGCTACTTTTTATTCTGAAAAAATCCTTGGATTCACGAGATTCACGAAAACCTTATAATTTTGGTTGGTATGAGTGTTTGTCACTCTTTCACGCCTCGGCTGCCGAATCGCCTGAAATTTGTATTTGAAGTAGAGATAGATTACAGTTTTCTGGGATGAAAAGTAGCCTATGTGTTAATCCAGAGTAAAATCTATTTCCATTCCAAATTTCAGCCAAATCGCTTCAGTAGCCGCAGCGTAAAAGATGAACAAACATACTTACACACTTACACACAAACTTTCGCCTTTATAATATTAGTGTGATTTTTTGTAGGTAAACAGTAGTCATCAAGAAAGGCTGTAGTATAGGTAAGTGCGCTCGAACTTGATAGAGAACATAAGTAATAAACTAGTTTTATATTTATATATTAGGTATATAAATAATGAATACAAAGAGTGAATCGGTATGTAAAAAACGAACCTCATAATTATAACAAATGGGCAAATGTCTAGACGCAAACGTCTCTGACGCGGTAGATAATGTCTAGACGAATTTCTGAGCCTAAACCGTAAATAGCTGACGATTTTGATTACTTATTTGTATCAAAGGCTCGTCAAAGAGTTGACATTCTCTGGGGATACAAACAACTTCAAATGAAACGAACGAGCACTTAAAAGAGAAGTTATCTATATAATATATATTTTATGTTTTTGCCGAAACTCTGTCGCAGACACGCAGTAGACAATAATGAAGTAATATCGAGTAGGTAGTAAAAATATTATTTTAATAATATTTTATTATTTATGATTTTCCAATGTGTCCGAGTTTAAGGGAAAGTATTATTTACTGGATCACACCAGAATGCTAAATCGATTGATGGTATACCCCTCGGCAAGTGAGTTGAACTATAACATAAAATTGAAAATATTTGAAAACCCCCAAAAGTCATGAAATTATTAATTACACTCTCGATCAGTCATCAATATTCTCTTTCAGTGCGCTTTCATTTTTTTTTATTTTGTATAAGCAAGCGCTTAGCTGCAATCACGCCTGATGGTAAGCAGTGATGCAGCCTATGGTGGAACGCGCTTGCCTAGAAGATGCCTATTCACTCTTGACTTGAAGGTACCCATGTTGTAGGAGGTGGGGAAAACGGAAGCTGGAAGAGCATTCCACATCTTTGCAGTGCGTATAAGAAACGAGGAACTAAATCGCTTAGTACGCGTCCGAGGAATATTGATGACGTAGCGGTGTAGATCTCTGCGATGCCTAGCAGTGTTGTGGTAGAACGGCGAAGGTGGCACAAGATCAAATAGTTCCTGAGCGCACTCCCCGAAATATATCTTGTAGAACACTGATAGACAGGCAACCTTTCGGCGATGCTCTAAGCTTTGAAGTTTAGAGCTTGATAGTGCCTCATTGCCAATGAGCCTTCTAGCGCGTTTATCCACTGAATCCAAAGCAGCAAGCTGGTATTTGAGACCCACTCGAGTATATTTGCAGACAATCGGTTATTCTTTTCCACTTTCACCCCCCACAACTTATAAACGGCCCTACCGATTTTCATCAAACTTATCTTTATACAAAAAAAAACTTAATTGAAATTTTTTCATCCGTTCGGGAGCTTTGATGCCACAGACAGAGAGACATGTCAAACTTGTAACATCCCTCTTTTTGCGTCTGACTGACTTACTAACAACACCTTGAAGATATGGGATACTACAGTACAGTACTCAGCTACAACCTGTATAGACCAGGCTCTGTGAGGTATCGAGTGTGTATAATTCGAGGACAGCATTCTGTTTACAGTTTTTAACTCAGAAAATCATGCAAATTACGATTTTACATGTTGCCAGGAGGTTTGTTGGTCCAATCTTTTGTTATTGCGTTATTAGTTATATAACTAATAATATCTAAACCAGATGTATTATACAAGTATTCAGACTGTAGAAGGCATAGACTAAAAAGTAAACAAAGAGTCTATGAATGCAGTCTGTACCAAAGAGATAATAGAATTCAAATATGGCCGCCAGATTGTCAATACTGTTTGTAGCGTATAAAAGACGGACACCGAGGAGGCCGAGGTTAGTTTTAGTGAACCAGCGTGCATAACATTACACCGCACAAGGATAACGCAAGTTAATCCTTATTTTTCCCATGTAACTTCTTTTTGCACTGGTTAAACATAAACAGTGTTTTGAAACAAATTTATTATCCTGTTCCTTAGCTGGCGGCCATTTGCAATTCAAATGTGGAGACGCCATCTTGTCCAAAGTTGTCGTTGTTTCGTGAACGCTCGCGTCACCGATCAAAGCTGTTTGATTTTGTACACGCTCCTAACTCGTTAAAGTAATGTTAGTGGTTTTCCCTTCCGACCAAGTTTTGTAATATTACATTAGTCTAATACACCCGTCATAGCTAAGTATGGTATAATTAATTTACACGTGTCTTGGATAATTTGCTTAAGAAATATTCAGTACTATTTTTATATCACTATGATATTTATGTAATGGCGTCCCCACACTTCGAAGCGCAGCAAGCTAGGTCGACCCCCCACCAGATGGACTGAAGACATCAAACTAGTCGCAGGGATTCGCTGGATGCAGGCGGCTCAGGATCAGGTGATGTTTGGAAGTCCCTACAAAAGGCCTATGTTCTGCAGTGGACGTCTATCGGCTGATATGATGATGATGATATCATACTTACCTATTTTAGACTACTATATAGACTGCTTCGTTGATCTCTGTTCATATGGCTTCTGGAGAGGAATCTAGGGTTAAAGTTCGGGGTCGAGTAATGAAATATTAAGCTTCTGTTCTTTCAAGAAATATTCAGTAAAATTTTTCAACCTTAAGTTGTGAAGATAGTTCAACCCCTGGGCTCAAAAAGCACGGTAAGTCTTCGATCCTAAACATTATCATGTATGTATGTATTTAAGTATAGTCTGTTTATATATATTATTTATGTATTTAGGAATATGTATTACTTAACTTTGTCTTGTTTTTTGTGTGCGTATACCCGAATCTGTGCTTACGTCTTTCTCTTCCACAGTGGTTGTCTAGAAGAGATCGCTCTTTAGCGATTTAGACCGCCATTTGTACATTCTTAAGTCTTATTATAAGTTATTATTTATTTTTGTTTTTAGTGAACAATAAAGTATATGTCTTCTTCTTCTTCTTCACTATCAACTAATAGTACAAAATCAAACATTATCACCATAAGCCCACCAACTCGCAGTGGAGCAGCTTAGTTGGTCTAAGCTCTACATTCCCTATCCTATAAGGCAAGATATCTAACCCTGTAACTAACCCTAACCCTAACCACTCGGCCAATAAGGAATTAAGAAATAAGATAGAGAAAGTCAACTTGATAGCAACGTGTGTGGCTCAATAAGAAAGAGGAAACTACAATTAACTATTAAGTTTACTACATGAGTAAAGTTTTATACGACTCATAGAAAGAGAGCCTGTGGCACTCAGACCTTCTTTAAAAACCTTATCAATGTGAGACCATACTCCTACTATAGAAAAGTACAGTAGGCAAATATAGAGTTTGGAATTTTTGTGACTTTGGCTGGTTTCAAAGCGTATTTTTTAATATTTTCCTCAACGTAATACTCGTCAGATAAATTATTTCCCAAGCTGCGAGTCGTGGAAACTTTATATATTTATTAGTTCAACCCTTAGATAATTACTGAAAATTAAATTTTAAGCGCCACTAGAAAAGGGTTGCCATGAATCATACGTGGGATATTAATTGGACGATTAAGGGTATGGACCCTTGAAACCTGCTACCATCACTTAAATTTTTACTTTATTGATAATCACAACACAATAACTTACAAGTTTTAAGTAAGATAAATTAAAATATATTAATTTTGAATTTGAATTTACCTCATTTTATAGATTAATTACACTCACGATCAATATTCTCTTTCAGTGCGCTTTCATTTGACACCCCATTCGAGTATATTTGTAAACATTCGGTTTTCTCCCCCACTTTCACCCCCACAACTTTTAAACGGCTCAACTGATTTTCATCAAATATATCTAAGAACACTCGCCCGTAGTTTAAGAACCTTTGATAAAAAAAACCAAATTAAAATCGCTTCATCCGTTCAGGATCTATGGTGCCACAGACAGACTGACAGATAAACATACAGACAGACAGACAGACATGTCAAACTTATAACACCCTTCTTTTTGCGTCGGGGGTTAAAAATGACGAAAGTCTAACCATAACAGGCTCTAAGTACTCTACGTAGAACATTAAGGTAAGGTAGGTAAAGAGGTACCTACTTGTGATAAGGACACGTAGGTCGTAGGCGTAATCCCGTCTATGGACAAGGCTATCTCATGAATGAACAAGATACCTCAAGTTTGGACAAGATGCCGACATCTGAATTGCAAATGTTCCCCCACAAAGAAAACAAGACAATTAATTAGGGAACAGCGTTGATGTTTAATCAGTAAAGTGAGTACTTGCAGGATTGCAATTTTTCGTAAAAGATTTACTATTTTTACTTCATAGCATCACCATCAACCTACTTCATTGACCCAATTCAAGGACAAACCTCTTCCAATATGAAAGAATTGGACAATTTGAAACTTGGAACAACCTCGCTACTCCACATTAGAGCAGCGTGGTGATTCTAAACTCTAAGCTAACGGGATGTTAATGAGGAACATATAAGCTACTTTTTATCCCACAAAAATACATGGTTCCCAGAGTACTTAAACTGAATTTCACGCAGACGAAGAGTATATGTATTCTTCAGATGATGAAGTAGAATCTATCATGATGTTGATTATTTGGACTAATAACAAAATTAGATTTCATCATTACCCATATTCGGCTCACTTCTGAGCTCGAGTCTCCTCTCAAGAGGGGTTAGGCTACGTCCACTACGCTGGCCCAATGCGTCAAAGTCACGATGTCTTTCCTTCACCGTTCGAGACACGCGGTATTTAATTTCTTAAAATGCACATAACTGAAAAGTTGGAGGTGTATGCCCCGGACCGAATCCGACCCTACGCTCTCCGGAATTGGAGGCAGAGGTCGTATCCACTGGACTATCACGGCTGTAAACGGCAAAATTAGGTTTAGTTATCAGATTTCGAAACTTTATAAAACATTGATTATTAAGTATCAGTAACCATTTGTTTAACAAAGTAAATAAACCCTTAATGAATTACAAAGGCCTTAACCATCCAAACCACAAACATTCCATTGCATAAGTTGTGTTTCAGATAATAATCAAACGTATCTCAGAGTGAAATGCTGATCTCATGAATCAATGACAAGTTCGGACAAGACGCGGCCTCAATTTGAATTGCAAATGGCCTCTTACCAAGAAAATAGGACAATTAATTTTAGAATATTATCTTTATTGACTAAGAAAAATAACTAAGAAGATACTTGGGACTACTCTTCTCCAATAATTCATTCATCATCATCATTATCAGACAATGAACGTCCACTACTGGACATAGGCCTCTCGCATGGACTTCCAAGCACAACTGTCTCAAGCCACCAGCAGCGGCTCCCTGCAACCAGCTTGATGTCCTCGGTCCACCTAGTGGGGGGTCGACCAACACTGCGCATTCCGGTGCGGGGTCGCCATTCCAGCACCTTGAGGCCCCAACGTCCATCGGTTCTTCGAAGTATGTGGCCTGCCCATTGCCACTTCAGCTTCGCGACTCGCTGAGCTATGTCAGTGACTTTGGTTCGGGGAAAACGGGGATAATATATAGCTAGCCTTTCTAGATAAATGGGCTATCTAACACTGAAAGAATTTTTCAAATCGGACCATAGTATAGATAAATCCGATATGATTATATTAGGCAAACGATGTACCTAATCATACAAGCTCTGAGTTTCCCTGTCACGACTTAAAGCAATAAATCTCTGAATCGATCATGGTTCACAACAATTACACAGATATGCATAATAATTTGGCGTGAATTAATACCATTTGCATAAACATACATTCAATTATATCCATAGTTATCATTAAGCTGATTTGAGACATACATTTATAGTTAATCTATTCCAGGAAATTGTTAAGCTTTGGAAGGTAATGGAAAGATGAAAGAGCAAGGGCGTTTAATAGACCAAGTGCTCTGAAGAGTTCAGTAAACATATTATGAGAACGGCATTCTGTTCACGTTCAGAGAAATGTTTAAACTGAAAGATTTTTTAGAAGGAGTATACTCATCATTATCAACTCATATTCAGCTCACTGCTGAGCTTGAGTTTTCTCTCAGAATGAGATGGTTTATGCCAATAGTCCACCAGGCTAGCCCAATGCGGATTGGCAGACTTCACAGACGCAGAAAATTAAGAAAAGTCTCTGGTATGCAGGTTTCCTCACGATGATTTTCCTTGAGACACGTGATATTTAATTTCTTGAAAAGCACACAATTGAAAAGTTGGAGGTGCATGGCCCCGACCGGATTCGAACCTAACACATTCCGGAATCGAAGACAGAGGTCATATTCACTGGGCTATAAAGATGCGTAGTTATAGATGGCACAGACTACATTACTTATCACCTGTCGTAAGTAAGTTTAAAGAAATGTGAAAGCGAAATACCATCACAAAAAGTTTCTTAATACGATGAGGCGAATTTCGAAATTAATACAAAGCAAGAAACTCACCAAAATTACATTAAAGCAATAAACCGTCTTTATCTAAGCGCCCTTAAGAATAAATTACGGTTTGCAACGGCAACAAAATCAAAAGGAATTAATATCATAAATTCAAGGGCCCGATGAACAGAGACGCGGGACCTTTGGAAACGCAAAAACAACAAAGTTTGGGAAGCTGTTCCTAAATAAACCAATCATCGACAGTCGCTGTAATAATAAGAAAGAACATGAATCAGTGGGCACGTGTCCATTGTATGCTAACAATCCGGTAAAGTAACAGTTATAACATTTGCTATCATCTTTTTTACGATTACTAGCGAACGCCCGCGCCTTCGTCCGCGTGGAATTCTGTTTTTCACAAATCCCGCGGGCATCATGGATTTTTCCGGGATGAAAAGTAGCCTATGTGTTTATCCAGAGCAAAATCTCTTTCCATTTAAAATTTCAGCCAAATAAAAAAAAAGAGGAACAAACACACTTACACACTTTCAAACCTACACTCTTGCACACAAACTTTCGCCTTTATAATATTAGTGTGATAGTGTGAAGTGTGATGTGATAGTGTAAAGTGTGATGATAAAGTAAATTTATTCAAAAATAATTAAATAATTTGCTACAAAATAGTGATAATCATCACAAAAAGAATAATATGAAAGTGTTTTTAGAAAACTATCGATCACAAATGTACAATTGAATAAAGAGCTATGAGGCAGGTTGAAATATACCTAATAATGTGGGTAGTACTGCAATATTAGGTATATTTGTTTAATTATTAATTTAAATTTAATTTAATAAATATTTCACCTAATTTATTTTTATTTAAAGCAGTACAAAAGCAATAAAGTTTAAAGTTAAATTAATTTTTTTTTCTAATTTGATATCTCAGTATACTTAAAATTATATTAAATTCAAACGTTTTTTTTAAATGGTGAATTATTTAAACCACCAACTTAATTACATCAATCAGTCAATTATCCGTAGTATAACGGTAACAGTGAATCTCAGTCCTATTCAAACCAAAAATTAGCATAAATTAAAATGTTGTACAATTGAATATGACCAGTAAGTCAATTCTTGTAAATGAATTATTTACAGACTATGGGTCTTTATATTTTATATTGTCCCTTGTAATAGTTTTTTTTTTTTCAAAAAAATATTTGCCATATAGTTTTTTTATATGACCAATATTCCCATTCCCCTCCAACTGTGCTAGGAGTGGGTACGACAATAGACCAACGGGGCGGGGATCGAACCATCACCGCTCGGTGATGAGTCCGACCGCTCTTACCGTTGAGCTATTGAGGCTTGTGGCCAAAATAGCTTTGGGCCACCGGCTTTAGTGTACTGCGGTATATAACAAAAACCCTTCGCTAGAAATCCTTAATGTTAGATTTTTAACGGAGTCAGTCAACCCTTCGCTGATTTCTCAATTTAAACTGAAGAAAAAAAATACGCTTATTACTTGGACGGTTAAGGGTCTGAACCCTTAAAACCTGCTACTTTCCCAAGTCAGTCCAAACTCGATAATTGGTTACCGTACTTATCTATCTTTCTTCTATATTATCTAGTCCCCGAGTGCCACACGTATTTTTTTTAGGGGACGGTGCCCATCGTTTCTCTGATTGTGTAAGTGCCGTTGGCTCCTTAGTGTGACCTCAGCTTTGTCACCGGGGGCTTTGGGCGAGCGTGGAAGCATCGCCTGATGGGGCCCGAAGGCCTGATGTGGGAGGAACGACTCTCTAAGGGTGTCTTCTCTGAGACCTCGACTTGGAGGGCCATACTGGAAGGGTGTTTTAGACTAAGTGTATCAGAAATTAAATATCACGTGTCTCGAACCGTGAAGGAAAAACATCGTGTGGAAACCTGCATACCAAAGAATTTTCTTAAATCTCTGCGTGTGTGAAGTCTGCCAATCTGCATTTTGCCAGCGTGGTGGACTATTGGCCTAACCCCTCTCGTTCTGAGAGTCCAGCTCAGCAGTGAGCCGAATATGGGTTGATAATTATGATGTATCAGTCCAGGTGCCCCGAGATCGTAAGTTAAAAACACCACGTCCAAGTGACGTCAGTTATCGGAAAACGATCACTACATTGTTTTAAGGCCATGCTTATGTTCATTTGAAAGAGTCAACAGCCACAGCCCATTGAATATATTTTACTTGATTGTAAATTGAAAATGGAAGGTATCTGCAATGCAAATTGGAATCTACTTTTCGATTCTGAAGATAACGTGGTTATAATATTTTCCTGAACGATTGCCGAAAATCGATTTTTAATTTCGTTTCGTTTAATGTTCGTGTGTCGATTTTCGAATCTTCAACACGTCCGGTCTTTATTGTCGAATATATTTTATTTGGTTCAGTGGGGAAAAATAGTAAAGATAATGAAAAAACATTGATGTCACTGAAAAAATATAGAAATTGTGTTTGAATAATAACAAACACGTACAAACATTTCTAGAACATTCTCAAAACGTGATGGTTAAACACACGATGGTAAAACGTATCAATATTTGGTACAATTATAGTAGAAGAAAACTTATTATAAACGGTCTTCTCTCTCCAAAAAAAATTCAATTAATCAAAAAAATCTTCTCTTTCCATTCCAAACAACCAAATTGGTTCTGTAGTTGCGGCGATAATCCATACAAATTTTCGCGTTTATAATATTAATAGGATCTCTAAATCTCTTCCAAGCAATCTCTTTTAACTATTCGGAACAAAGTGATGAACCCTACAGAGGAAACCGAACAACTGGTTGAAGTAATTATGTATGCGGAGAGACAATGTAGCGGCCGATTCAATTACCACTGACGGACAGCGATGACGTCTTCCCGCCACTGCGGTCGTGGTCACGTGAATTGTTGCCTATAGCTCCTCTACACTATCGGCCATGATGGATGACCACAGAATGGGGCATTATTGCTACCATAGCTCAAGTGCCCACACAAAGACTTATGTATAACTTTCAAGTAGCAAAATATTTATTAGTTTTCAAAAACGCACTAAATTCTGGATTATTAAAAGAAAGAAAAGTTAATGAAATACAACTATGTAACTCTAATTCATAATTACAAAAAAATATATATTTGAAAACCTCTTACCAAGCTCGTTTGTTGGATGTGTCACTCGATGCAGTTTAAAAAAGTTTTTCTTTAAATTTTCCATCTCGCCCCCTAAAGTGACCTTCATATACAAATCTTTCATATTTCTGAGGTTTTTCAGAAAACTTCACGTAATTATGGGCTTATAGAATTTTTTTTAATGATATTTAGGATTTCGACATGAATTCCAAAATTATGGATATTCTTCTCTCATGAGGTTTAAGAAATAATTGAAATTTTATAAGAAAGTCCTTAACTCTCAAATTAATAATAAAGTTAATAAATACATGAAAATTCCTACATCTATTGTCTGTCGTCTTCTAGAGCGATTTAAAAGAGTCAGACTACATTTCCAGGCCGGAAAAATCACAGCTAGTCCTACATCCTTAGTTGCATTTTCGTTAATTTTTCTACCTTTTTTATGTTTATCTAAAAAAATTATACAGCGGTGATTACGGTCAATCTTCACCGATCATGGGCAACTTAAAACGGTACACGGTCGGGATCGCTTGTATTCGTCAGCTGATAGTGTACAGGAGTCTTTAGTCATGGGCGAGCAAACTAAATGTTTCAGGTAATTTCGACGTTATCTTACTTACTTTACTTACTTTACTTTTACGAAAAAGTATCTCAAAGATTTAGGTGACAACGTATTAAGTAATGTATGAAATAATAAGAGAGTTAAACTATGTCCTGCAATGTAAATAAATCTTGAACATCAAAATCGTTTCTATATAAAATCTAAAAAAATCGACATATTCTCATGTACTTTGAATGAACTTACAAGGATTGCTAAGTGGTTTATTTGTATTAAGTTTTAAACGTACCTATTTAATTAAGTAAATATAATTAAGTTTTAGATTTATGTAATATTTATATATTAAGTTTTATATTTATATAATACCTATAGTCCTATAGTGCTAAGCTAACGAATTAAGTTGTACCTGTAAGGCTAGTTATAAGTTATGATAATAAATAAAAAAAAAATAATAAAATAATCGTCCAACATATTTTTAACAGATTTGGTTTGGAAGTGAAATAATATATATTTCATTCGGTATTAATAAACCCTATCACTTTTCTATCAAGACTTAGTTTATAGATTTATGTGTTTATTAATTAATTTTAGTAAAAGCTTTCTACTTGATGAATGAAAAGCGGCTGAAACAAATAAAATGTTGTACTCTTCATAAACAAAGAGATTTAATTGATTTTTTTTAGAAATTGAATTTTATATTTTGTTTGTAGATCCATCAATCACATTGATTAATTACGAAATATGCAGGAAGACATATAATATTTTAAATTATATTTTTGTCTAAAAATGGACGCTTAAGTCATGATACTTTCAAGTTTCAAGTTACAAGTTAAAATTCAGCTTACAGATGGGTGGTGTTACACCCGCGTGCTTCGGAGAGTAAGTTAAGCCGTCGATCTTGGCCATTATCAATTACCTTCTGAATGTGATTGCTAATGAATTTAACATTTTTTTTAATTAGCCCACTAACTTGTATTGGAGCAGCATACGGGTGTCCCATATCCCCTCCCTTGTAAGAAGAGAGGCTTGGCCATTTTTTTTTATTCTGTACATATGCTCTTGACTACAATCTCACCTGATGGTAAGTGATGATGCAATCTAAGATGGAAGCGGGCTAACTTGTTAGGAGTAGGATGACAATCCACACCCCTTTCGGTTTCTACACGACATCGTACCGGAACGCTAAATCACTTGGCGGTACGTTTTTGTCGGTAGAGTGGTAACTAGCCACGGCCGAAGTCATAGAAAGACCACGCTGGGTTGGTCATTCGCAGAGCTGATTTTTTCCGCACCGTTGTCACTGGTACCTGATACGGTATGTGCCATTTGCAAAATCCTGCCATTTCCGAAAGGTTGTACCGCCATTAGTCGGTTGCCAGAGCCTCTTCGGTCCATCTGCAGGTTGCACCACTAGCAGAGGCTGGCAGTTAGGGAGGCTGACTTATACTAGCCTTCTTTTATTATATAAAAGCCACAGATTAAGATAGAGCAAACCTTATAGATTGAACCTTACTTGCTGCTTGTGCAAATGTACTTCAATGGGGTAAAATTGAAGTTAAAGGGAAGCTTGATTGGGACTACTAGTTATTCATATTCATTCAATAACTAGCAGACGCCGCATGGTCACAGCCGTGTGGTCCCCGTTCCCGTAGGAATACAGGGATAAAATATAGGCTCTAGCACTTGGGATAGCGTAGCTTACCAACAGTGAAAGAATTTTTTAAATCGGTTCAGCAGTTTCAGTGCAAACAAACAATCAAAAATCATTTTACGACAGAAAACTATATTTAAACTTTATGTAAAGATTTAAGTGAAATTTTGTGTGTATCTACAAGATGCCGCTAGCGATCCGGATCTCCCGAACTCCATCGAGTGGAAAAATGAATTATTCCTCCGATTTATTGGACCACGCCCCTTCTGTGCCCTCACGCTTGGACGAGTGGTTCTAGAGATTGTAGACCGAGAGTTTGCGTAGCCAGACTTGCCTCATTTTAAGAAGGCCTTAAGTTGTTCATGTCATGCGGTGCAAGAAAAGTTGGAATTCAAGGGTACCAGAGCTCGTGGCAGGTCACCAATGTGCTTGACTAACCGAGAGACAACTGCTCTTTATGGCGCGCTCCACGAATTTGCTAGGAGAGCCACACTACGGGAGGTATGACAACGGATAGTGAGGCTTGCCACCACACCCAAATGACGACAACGATCATTCTTTCAAGAGTTTAACGACAAAGAAGAAAATTTGTCATTCGATGGGTAATCGATTATATCAAAACATCATTATGTTATTAGGTCATCGAAATCGGCTGATGGACTTCCACTGCTGGACATAGACCTCTTGCATGGACTTCCAAACACGCCGGTCTCGAGCCAGCGACTCCCTGTAATCGGCTTGATGTCACCACCCTACCGGCAAAGACGCGATTTAACATTCCAGTTCGATGTCGTTTAGAAACCGAAAGTAGTGTAGATTTTTCTAATAATTTAGCCAACTTCTAATAATTTAGCCGGCTTCCGTCTTAGATAGCCTCACCACCTCATCACCATAAGGGAAAATTGTATTGACCACAATCTAATCAGACAGCAAGTGATGATGCATTCTTGGATGGAAGAGGGCTAACTTGTTAGGAGTAGGGTGAAAATCCACACCCCTTTCGGTTTCTGCCCGACATCGTACCGGAACGATTAATCGCTTGGTGGTACGTCTTTGGTAACTAGCCATGGCTACCAGCCAGACCTGGACCTATTAATGAAAACCAAAATCGGCACAGCCCCAGGACCTCCGTCTTATAAATCCACCACACAAACCACTGCACCACGGAGACCGTCAAAAAGATTTATTTATTTATTAAAATATATTAATATGTGAAGCATAATTTAATAAAACATAAAAAATTTCCTAACTATTAAAACAGTAAATGAATTTGAATGTATCATACCTACGTTTGACTCCAAAGGTAGGTGAACCGTGGCTGAATTGGTGTCGCCTATCAGGCTGCGATCACGATTTCCATACAACAGAATTCAAACTCGAGAAATCGAGTTCAAATTCTGCTCGCCCAGCAATTTCTGATATTATGTAGACACGAATATATTCTAAAATTTAGAATTTTAATTCTTATTTTATAGTAGCAGACGCCACGTGCTTTCAAACGAATAGTTTCCGTGGGAACACGGGGATAAAATATACTTAGCCTATGTTCATCAGAGAAATAAATAAAATTTTAAAATAGTTGCAGTAGTTTTTTTTTTTTATTTTAAAAAAAATTAAATATACTTAAACAATACACATCTCTATCTAGCCCCAAAGTAAGCATACAGAGTAGCTTGTGTTATGGGTGCTAAGATAGTTGATATTATAATATTAATATACAATTATATACTACATATAAATACTTATATATATTTTATATTTATAGTATAAATACACACAGACACTGGAAAACATTCATGCTCATCATACAAATATTTTCCAATTGTGGGAATCGAAGCCACGGCCGTGTATGCAGAAAGCAGGGTCACTACCTACTGCGCCACGCGGCCGTCATAGTAGTTTCAAAACCTATTCAATGTTAACAAACAAACAATCAAATATTTTCTCTTCATTATTAAAATAAATTGTTTTGCAAAAAAAATACTGAAAATTCACAATTTTCTATGGCTACTACTACTGCAACTAAACGCCGAGGGGCGTGTAGCGATGAATGAAAAACCGAAGACTGATGACTTCCCCGCATGCACGATTTCACACCCGCGCAGTCTTTCCCCTCGTCGCCCGCATATCATGGGAGTGTCATCAACGAACTTACCAGACTATAGTCCGGGATAGAAATATTTATTTTTATCCTCCAAAAAATTTTTAGTTGCAGTTCAGAGTGAAAAACTTTAGTAGTGTTACACCCCAGTGCCTCTAAGAAAACTTTAATCTATTGGTATTGGCTAATAGGTATCGTTAACGTCAGTTATTAAACGTAATAAAGTCAAAAATAGCAATCGTGGGTAAATCAAAGTCAAAGTTTAAATTCATTTATTTCAATTAAGCCTAATTTACAAGCACTTTCGATGACGAATTATTATCACCATTATATGTATAATATTATTATATATTGGTGATAGTAATTCATCGAAAACTTAAAATTAAAATTATGACGCAACCAAACGCGCCTTGGTCCGAGATTGGATTGACTTGACCATAAGTAACAAGTCCCTTTTTCTATAAACCGAGGCCTGTAGTGAATATTAAATGTCATCTCTTATTATGAGACAATGTTTTGAGTTGTCTCAGAAGTATTGATAAGGCTAGCTAATCTATACTAATATTATAAAGCTGAAGAGTTTGTTTGTTTATTTGTTTGTTTGATTGAACGCGCTATTCTCAGGAACTATTGGTCCGATTTGAAAAATTCTTTCAGTGTTAGATAGCCCATGTATCGAGAAAGGCTATAGGCTATATATTATCCCTGTATTCCTACGGGAACGGGAACCACGCGGGTGAAACCGCGCGGAGTCAGCTAGTAAAATCATAAAGCAGTAGTTGTAAATAGCTTCAACACTAGTATGAAATAAGTATGGCCGTAGAGTCTTAGCAAATCCCCTGTGAGACTCCAGAGCACTTAATTTTCTGTTTACTTTATTCTGGCTACAGAAAAACCTTTCAAAAGTGTTATTTCCATACCTCTCAGACAACATTTAATTTGCTAAGGGAATCGCTTCTTTCTAAGATTATTTCAATTTTGTTTTAAGATTAATAATTATTTACATTTCTTTATAATTTTGGATTGTGGATTTTAGTGGTGGAAAGTATTTTCAGGCAGGCATCGGCCGTGGCTAGTTATCACACTGCCAGAAAAGATGTGCCACCAAGCGATTTACCATGCCGCTTAGAAACTGGGCTATTGGTAAAAATTTGGAAAATAAGTCTCTCATTTATGTCAACAAGGTGAGTTTGCAGTTAAGTGTCTTGTCATTGAATAACAAAAATAAAAATAGTACTATCAGTAACTTTTTTTGTGATTTAAAATGTTAAGTTACTACTTTATCATCATCATCATCCATCATCATCATTATCAACCCATATTCGGCTCACTGCTGAGCTCAAGTCTCTTGTCAAAATGAGAGAGGTTAGGCCAATAGTCCACCACGCTGGCCCAATGCGGATTGGCGGACTTCACACACGCAGAGAATTAAGGAAATTCTCTGGTATGCAGGTTTCCTCACGATGTTTTCCTTCACCGTTTGAGACACGTGATATTTAATACTTTACTCTGTGTCATTCACATAGTATGACGACGAAAGGTACGAACAAGAATCTACCAAAAAGCCTTACTGGAAACTATTACCCACTAAAACTCCTGGTTTATTTTAAAATTGAAATCATAAATCCGTTTCTGATTTGCGATTCCATTTCCAACCTCTACTCTATTTACCTTGTCCAGTTTAAGCGACAGTTTGTTTAGGATGCCTGCCGAATACGCGGCCTGTTCTCAATCCAAGGCGATGCTGAATCAACCCGTATTGACAACATTTTCAAGTTGTGTTCAGTTCTATATATTTTATCGCATACTAAAGTTGTAGCAAAATGCGAAATTGTATACGTGTCTATTACTACCTCTTTGGTCCAGTGGTTAGCCTATTTAGCTTTGGTTCATTAGACTTGGGTTGAGCTGTGAAACACTGAGTTTTTTTTTTTTTTCTAAGTAGTTTTTAGTAGGAAAGCTGGTGGTGGTTACACCTCTTTGCCATGGAGATAACGTTAGGCAGTAGGACCCGGCTATTACCATTACAATCGGATAGTTTAATGTAATTCTATATAAAAGCCAAAGTCGCAGTGCAATATTTATCAACAAACAAATTGAAAATGAGGGAAGGTATATATTGCTAGTTTTTGCGCCTAATATATAATAAATTTAATTAAGTAACTTATTCCTAAATCGATAAAAATAAATTTGACTAATAAGTTTAGAACAATTAAATTTAATTAATATCTTCTAAATAGCATTTTAGAATTATTCATCAACAAGTCCTACAAATTCTGAAGCGGCGTGATATCTTTATCTTATACCTTTATCTCTTATAAGAGAAGGCTGTGTGATAAGTGATATAAATAAAACCGGCGAAGTGCGTGTCGGGGCACGCGCTGTGTAGAGTTCTGTAGTGTAATTAAGTTAGCTCTTTAATCCCTTTGTAATGCACAAAATGCCGATTGCGAAACCCACACACCCTGCCGAGCAGGGTTAACCCACCCACATTTTTTTCTTTAAATTTTTCTTTTTACCTCTTTGTAGACGTAATTATTATACATACACAAAACAAATTTCATCTTTCTTTTATCAGACTCTGAGCACCTCTGAGTTATGTTAGTGACAACTTTATCTTTTTAATCAACAACGGCATGCCTTTCTTGATTTCCAATTATGTTTTTCAAGTTGGTCGACTTTTACTCTTTAAATAGCAAATGCTACTTAGCTATAATAGTTTTTCTTGTAGTTTCATTATATATTCTACTCTGGTGAAAGGACACTTGACTCTAACAAAAAATAATTTTCTTTCAAATACCTATTCAACGATATACAATACTATGAAATAAACGAGTAAAAAAAATCATTCCCGCTTTACATGTACCATAAAAAAAAATATTTATTTATTTATAATAACTTTATTGCACAAAAAAGAAAATAACGAAAGAACACATCAATTTAATTTAGCAAAAGTCGATCACTATTAGTGATCTCTTCCAGGTAACCTAAACAATAGACATTAATAATCTAAAAAAATATTTTACGACTTTCACATTTTTTTATGTTTATTCTCGTACTAAATTACGGCTTTCTCGTGATAATATTAGTCTCTAAAATAATATTAGTCTCAGCGCTACACCGCGGACGGACGGACGGACAGAAAACGAAATTATGAAAAAATAATAAAACATAATCGCTGATTTGTGAAATTCATTTTTGAAAGATTCTTGTACATTTTGGATCCCCGAAAATCTCTAATTCAATATAGAATTTTCCACTGATTACGTCTTCCAACAGAAAGGCTTGATTAGCCGACGAGCGGATGAAACGACCCTAATATCGGCAATTCTGGTGTATGGCTGACTTGGCGATTATATGGCATTATTTCTTTTAACGCTTTGCTGATCGGTAATTGCCGGTGATGGAATAATAAATCCCGACACGTGAGGGGCTTATATTATCTTCCCCTAATACAATGAACTGGCGGACGCCTGTGACTTCGTCCGCCCACCTCTTCTAATCTGCTCTTCTCGCAAAATCCGTTCTTAGTGCCTACTAATTATAAACTACCTCCGTGGCAATTTTCAACTTTGTACGTCAAGCAATTTTTGAGATTCCGTGATAAATAATCTTTTGCTTTCATTTTAGATAGAGATCTATGCCGCAATGATGTCTGTATATCTGGACAAAATGAGTTTTAATTAATCACAATCTATCAGCGGCGAAGAGTTCACGCAAGCTGATTTCCGCCGGGTTACCTTTAAAAATCCATGCATGTATCACACCATCACACTAATATTATAAAGCGAAAGTTTGTGTGTAAGTATGTTTGTTCCTCTTTTACGCTGCGGCTACTGAAGCGATTTGGCTGTGGAATGGAAATAGATTTTACTCTGGATTAACACATTTAAGCTACTTTCCATCCCGGAATAATGGATGGGTCGCGGGCGTCTGCTAGTTTAAATATATGAGAGACCGGATTTTGTATCACGCTGTATGAATTACCTTTTCTTTGGGACGGCTAACATTCATCTAAATTCCATCCTTCGCCACTGCTATCTATAGTATGATATTAGGCTGTTAGAGATGAATTCTCGTCTTACATACAGGTTTTAAGTACAAATACACCTCCCCAATATTTTATATTGTAGCAGTTTATTTGTATTTTTGTATAACCTGACCCCCGGTAGACTTATTAACACCTAATATTGCCTAGTTTTTTTAATGTTTTGAATCAGCTCGGACATTCCAAGTTCCGATGGAGTGTACATGATTTGCTGTCGGTGTTGTAGCTGTTGTTACACCAGTGTTGTGAGTTTCTTGCGGCGTCGTCTGGTGAAACGCGCTGGCAAGGCCGGTAGCACATTTCACACCACCATTCCCGGAGTGATGGCGCCAGGCGTTAGCCGGATGGCATGGATGACAAAACATAACTCTTTCTTGTTGTTTCCATTGATGATTTTCTTAGGAAAATAGTGCAGAGGTTTCCGCTTTGCCTTCTGCACCACTCTTTTTGGGTGTATTTAAAACCCAAGGCTTATGAGGCCTCTTCCAGTTGGTTGTTCCACTGGGTGGTGGAACAATCAACTGGATTTATGGCTCGCCAAGGTGGTCACGATCCTCAGTCATGAGGGACCGACTAGAGAGAGAGTAACTATGTATATAAGAAAATCAAATCTTAATTTGACCCACTTCCCGGCCCTCTATTAGGATGAAACTTTGCACACGCTTTGAGGTTTGATGACAATACATGACTAGCTAAGAAACGTCATGACAAATCCAATATGCCCGCCCCCTCCCCCATTGGCTTTAGTGCGTGCTAAAAACGTGTTTTTTATTTTCTAAAACTATTTAAAGTTATGAGTTAGCTTAGTATAAATTGCTGGTGTCTATCTAATAGTGGTCGATAAAGATGTAGCCCAAAACCATCTGGGAAATTGGATAAATATATACTTATTGGACAAAAAAAGAAATGGATACCATCAAACGCTTAAAAAAGATAAGTACAAATATATTTAAGATTTAACGAATCAGAATGGCTCTCAATTTGTGAGAGCATCACGGCAGGGTTGCCACCTGTCCATACTAATATTAATATAGTTATTATCAATACAAAAGTAACTTTTTTTGTTTAATTCTTACTTTCAACTGATTTTGATAAATAGTAACACCTAGTCAGGGTTACATACTATAATATACTCGTACAATAAGGGTTACTAAATTTTCATCCAGGAAAAACATACTGTTCGTTTTCGATTGAGGACCTCGGTTCAAGTTCTGGTTTGGCCTATACAATATTAAACTTGGGTATATATTAGGATGATATATATAGCCTATAAGGTAGTAAGTTGGCAGTATTAAGACCTGTCTTCGAGGGAACATCAAAGCGTCAGTCCCGGTCATTATCATTATCAACTATAAATTATTTTATCATAAATAATTAAAACCATAAGCTTAACCCTAAGAATCATTAACAACTCATATTCCGCTTACTGTTGATTACTGGGGTAATCCCGCTCTCTAGCCCACATTTATACTGAATGGTGTATCTTAACTGGTAACATGCGGTCTCAAATGCCTAATGGCGTCAGTGAAATATAGTGAAATAATTTACCCTTTTTCTCCCACTGCCTTTGATCCAAATACCTTCGATTTCAGTAGCGTCTACGTCGTAGAGGGGGTGGTTGCATAAGAAACTACCCCCTCTTCGGCAAAATCCAAAAGTTGTATAAGGAAAGAGGATTAGCACCGCAGTTTCCATTGTGACCGTCCGATGGAAATAAATTTAAAGAGTTTTACACATGAAAAGGTGGCAACCCTAAGTCACGGTCTCCCGGGAGGCGACGATCGGAATTGCAAATCCGCCACTAAATTTACAAAGAATACACGGAAATTATGCGGGCTCGCGGCTCTTGGCGACGCTTTTACGTCCATCGCAAACCTTGGCCTACATTGCAGATAAATTAATTAAACTAAAAAAGTATAAATACAATCACAATCGCGGATGCAGGATGCACGTCAACACCGAATTTACTTTGCGAAATGTTACTTTTGAAAATGGAACAGAACACTTCACCACGGAAAGACTTTGAAAGACCTAGCGTACAAACGTAGATTTTACGACCATGGTTAATGACTACTCGTAGTCATTGGCGTGTTCCCATATTTTAAGCAACTAAAATATTATTATCTGACCTTATCTTGGCCGTGGTCGAAAATATACACGCAGATTTATGACCACGACCACGGCAAACTGTTGGTCTACGACAGTTATTTGACATTACCTGGTGTTCCAAAAGTGCTTGTTAGACCAGGCGCTCTAAAGAACTGAGTGTGCATATTTTGAGGACCGCATTTTTTTCACGGTTTCGAACACAGAAAAACATGCAGATTTTGGAATTCTGGATGTTTTGAATATTCTGTCTCTATATTTACTAAGACAATAAAGAGGTAGAGTTTGTGACTTTGTGTTTCTGTGAAGGGGTTATCTCTGGATCTACCAAATCGATTGTGGATTTTTTATCAATAGAAAGTTTCGTATTTTGTGAGTGTTATAAGCTGCTTTATCTCCGTATTCTTATGAGAATCGGAACTAAATGGGTGAAACCGCGTGGCGCCTGCTGGTTTTATTTATAGATTTATTGATCTTTCGCCCATCAAGTCAGTAATTATTACTTAGTATTTCGGATAGTTTAGACAATACTACGAGTATCTAACTCGTAATTTATTTCCGATTTCTAATTGTATTTAGCGGACGCCCTCGACTTCGTCCTCGTGGAGTTCCGTTTTTTACAAATCCCGCGGGAACCATGGATTTTCCGGAATGAAAAGTAACCTATGTGTTAATCCAGAGTAAAATTTATTTCCATTCCAAATTTCAGCCAAATCGCTTCAGTAGCCGCAGCGTAAAAGAGGAACAAACATACTGACACACTTACACACTTTCACACGTACACACAAACTTTTGAGTGTGATAGTTTCGGATAGTTTAAACAATCTCGTAGTATTGTTTAAACTAACCGACTATCTAACTCGTAATTTAACCCGATTTCTAATTGTATTTATAGCATTAGAGAGCTATAATGCGAATAGTTTTTTTAGAACACTATTCTTCCCCGAAGGATGCCGTTTGTCTTTGTTCTTATCGGCAACTCTACGTGACTCTCAACTAGATACAACAAATATATTCATTCACTTCTTTTAGCTTCTATTCTCAAGCTAATAAGGCCGTAAGTTGATAAGCACACTGAATTGAATACATTTGTTTATTCCTTAACATAAGTATTAATTCAACAACAGTTACAGTGTTTATTGTCTTAACAATAAGGTTTAATTTAGGTTGTTTTTTTATATAAAATATGACTGAAGTACGCGTAGGCATTCGTTGACAGATAGTGAAATTGTGAAACATTTCATGTCTTGTTTCCTTCGCCCACAATACAAAGGAAACATAGGAACTGATGTTCGTAAATCAAAAATTAAGGGACAAATTCACTGACAGGTTCAACGACCTATCCGACGCAGATAGTGATGTGGTTCCCAACAAAGAGGACCTGGGTTCGATTTTCATAAATAAGCTCAGGTCTATTCTGGTAGTAGGAATAATTACCATTTAAAAACGAGAAAGAGGTGAACCGCCGAATCCAACTCGGCTGGGCCGCATTCGAAAAATTTCGTGATATCTTTATGTCCGAAATTCCTCAGTGCTTGAAGACAAAAGTCTTCGAACAGTGAGTGTTGCCAGTGACCTATGGTTTCGAGACTAGGTCGCTAACTATGGGTCTCATAAGAAGGTCCAGAGTCACACAGCGGGCGATGAAATGAGCTATACTCGGAGTATCTCTGCGTGATCGAATTAGAAATGAAGAGATCCGCAGAAGAGCCAAGCTGAAGTAACAATGGACGGGGCACATAGTTCGAAGACGTTGGACGTTGGGACGCCATTCCACAGACCCCTCACTAGAAAGCGCAGTATTGGTCGACCTCTGACCAGTCGGATTTGGACTGACAATACCTAGCAAGTCGGATGCAAGCGGCTCAGGATCGTGATGTTTAAGGAAGTCCCTACAAAAGTCCTGCTGTGGAGTCCATCGGCTGATATATGATGATAATGATAAAGATATATCCTTAACGACAAAAAAGTACCGTCAATTTATTTAGCGATCCGTTACAATACCACGTAGAAACCTTCAGAGATATGGATGGGATAAATTTTTGGCTCTTCCAAATAAGTCCGCTCTCATCAAAGACTGCAACGGTCATTGAGATGAGATCGCAATCATATCTAACTTTTCATCGAATAAAAAAGTCTGTAAAAGGTAATATAGTTTTATCTCATCATTATCAACCCTTATTTGGCTTACTTGAGCACGTGTCTTCTCTCAGAATAAGAGGAATTAGGCCTTAGTCCACCACACTGGCCCAATGCGGATTGGCAGACTTCACACACGTAGAGAATAAGAAAACTCTCAGGTATGCAGGTTTCCTTCACCGTTTGAGACAAGTGTTATTTATTTTCTTAAAATGCACATAACTGAAAGGTTGAAGTTGCATGCCCCGGACCGGATTCGAACCTACGCCCTCCGAATCGAAGGCACAGGTCAAATCCACTGGGCTGTGACGTCTCAGTTTATTTTATCTATTTACATAAATAAACTAAATATTGCTTGCAAATGTTAAAGGAGAAACTGAATAAACGACAAAAAAGGAACCTTATAAGGCAAGATAATCTCAAAAATGTAAATTGCTTATAAAATTTTGCATCAGACAACAATTTGGAAGGGCCAAATGGTTAGTTTCGCACGATCAAGAAATTGTCAGCCATAAAATTGCCACAAAACGATGATAAAATGTCAGCGTAAGATATGGAAATTTTAACCATATTGACTCCCCCTGATTCTACCTTCGAGATGTTGTGCCCTTTACAACATTCGGGGCTTCGATTTATCTTATCTCAGATCGATCTTGTAAAAGAGTCAACTTTTGACTCTTTACCTATCTGACATAGTTAATATTGATGTGGTATTTTACAGCCTGTAGCCATGTGGCACGTCGATTTTCTTTCTACAAACGCTAACGCTTCGAAACAAAAAAAATACGGGAATGAAATTCACTATCGACTGGTCACGTGATTAAGTTGTCGATCGGATCTGTCATACCCATACATTTTGTTAGTTTTAGAAGCGTTAGCGTTTGTAGAAAGACAATCTACGTACCTCATGGCTACAGGCCCTAGATTTGTTAGAATTTCTATCACGGGAATCCCAAAAACCCAGGTCGCCAATCTAGGGTTTTATATTTGCTAAACTGTCTCGAGTCTGATTTGGGTGTAGTTCGCTATGATGCCACGTACTCGTAAATACCGTCAGAGGTATGGGTAAAATAAACTTGAACCTTTTCCATATAAGTAGGTACACTATCAAGTTAGTTTTACAATATAGGTACTCGTAAGCTTCGATCTTTAATAAAAGCTTGTACAAAAATATAAAATTTATTATTTCTTTTTTGAAATCGGTCCAGTAATTCCTGAGATTAGCGCGTTCAATCAAACAAACATACAAACTCTTCAGCTTTATATATTAGTATAGATTAGCATAGAAGTACAAAATTCATGATAAATTGAGTACCAATCAACGGCAAACAAACTCAACAGGGCTATTCGGTAACAATGTTTTGTGCTCGCAAGTGCGTTTTTCGGGTTCACCTCTATCTCGCTCTGTCTAACACGATACTGTAGAAAGAGAAGTATAGAGGTGAATCGTTACAGAATAGGCAGTTACTGATAGTATATTTCAAGAACATCCAGTTGGCTGATTAGTGATTAAACCAATATTTTTTATCCAATGAAAGATATTGTTAAACGGGTTGATCTAGAAATAAAAAAAAACACCTAAATTGACCCTTCTCAAGAAACATTTTAATTAGTTTTCCTCCTGTGAATGTTTTCACAAATTCATTCCCTACATGTCCGGCTCTTAATTGAAATACAAGGTTTGTTTTGTCTAATAACACTTGTTAGAACGACCTCTTTCATTTGAGCTTTTATAGACTTAAATTGGTCGAGTTGGACAGAAACGTTGATTTGCACAGGTAGTATTTATCATAGACAAGGTGTCCCGTAAATATTACGACATACACAAGGTGATAGCTATCATCCTGCAGAGTATGTCGTACTATTTACTGGACACCCTGCGTATTCATATCTTGTCACATTGCTTGTCTATGATTAACTCCGAAGTATACAAATTGAATTGTTGATAATGATGCTATGCTTTGGTACCATACATTTTAAAATCAGTTGAAGTCTAAATTAAGACACAAAAACGTTAGAAACAATACTTGGCTTACTTGGCTTGGTACTTGGCTACTCCAAAATGGCTTAACGGATTTAGATGATGTTTTGCAAAAAGATACGATAATATTAGTTACGTATACGTTATTAAAAAACAAAGGCTACTTATTGTTTCAATATTCGGTACCTGGCCCTGTTAATTTAAGCCGTTTTAAAAAGTATCACATGAAAGAACACTGTCCAAGAAACCGAAATCTTTAGTTGTGCCTTGAATGAATACATTACCGGCTTGACATCGCTTTCAAATTATAGGG
Organism: Bicyclus anynana; assembly: GCF_947172395.1. Taxonomy (NCBI): domain Eukaryota; kingdom Metazoa; phylum Arthropoda; class Insecta; order Lepidoptera; family Nymphalidae; genus Bicyclus; species Bicyclus anynana. The sequence continues at coordinate 1,843,346 of NC_069098.1, read as the reverse complement.
GGAAAATATTATAATGTTATTTTTCGCTTTTTATTTCCCTGCCTGTTTGTGTTTTTGTACGGTTGTATTAAAAACAATATTTATATTTATCTGTTCTATACTACCAATCTAAAAAAGAAAAATCTTGAACCAGTACTACGTCCATGCCATTTCAGCGATCGTCTAGTATAAAGGCGTACGAGAGTAAATCTTGATAAACCAATATAAATTGTTCGAAGGTTTGCCGATCACCCTCCCGTTTGCTGAGTACAGCTTTCTCGACGACGTATTATTGTTTAAGAAGTGTTTATCTTTCGTGTAGACGTATTTAATGTCCTTTTTATCTCGGATGTTTTTGGACACTCTCGTGGTTGAGACGTGGTTGAGCTGGACAGAGAGGTCGATTGCTATCATCATCATCATTACCAACTCACTGTTGAGCACGAGTCTTGTCACGCAAGGTTTCCAATGTTTTTTCTTCACTTGTTTGAAACACGTGATATTTAATTTCATAAAATGAACACTGAAAAGTTGGAGTTACATGCCCGGACCGGATTCGAATGTACACCCTCCGAACTAAAGGTAGAAGTTCATATCCTTTGGATTCTGTGACTGGACTATTACTTGTACATGTCGGAGGATTAGATAGTAGCACCATCTTACATTATCTGGAAGGCAACATGAGTTTAGAAGAGAAGTATTAGTATACTCTAAAAGGATCCTTTAACCCTGCCACTTTCGGTTGCCAGCCCGTAATTTCACTCGTGACTGCCTTACTACCTTATGATAGAAAACCCTGGTTTACATGTGATAGTATCAGCGTTGTACTAAATCAATATTGTAGTTAAAGGGTAGAACTGTATTAGTAAGTTAAATGGTCGATTTGGTGATGAACGATATTACTTTGTGTATCTGCCATTCTTGACACGTAAAGTTTAAAACCTGCTCTGAGGCTACGGCTTCTCCGTTATCAAAAGTAAGATTTAGTATACTCCACCGATATCAGAAGTGGAATTTAATCATTCCCCGTTATAAATATGTATTCTGTGCTATTATAAAGCTGGTTATATTAGTCACGCGAGGCGATACGGTTATCCGGATCCGTATCGAAGTTTGTATGTGAGCCCTAAATCGCTTGAAATTACGTTATTGGAAGAGTGGATACACCTGACTAGATACAGAAGACTAAATTGATCCGAGAATTGAACCCTCGAGTTATAAATTTAATTTTTTTTTTCTATTCTCTACAAGTTAGCCCTTGAGCACAATCTCACCTGATGGTAAGTGATGATGTAATCTAAGATGGAAGCGGACTAAATTGTTAGGAGGAGGATGAATATCCACACTCCTTTCGGTTTCTACACGACATCGTACCGGAACGCTAAATCGCTTGGCGGTACGTCTTTGTCGGTAGGGTGGTAACTAGCCACGGCCGAAGCCTCCCACCAATTAGAGCTGGACCAATTAAAAAAACCTCAATCGGCCCAGCCGGGAATCGAACCCAGGACCTCCGTCATTAAATCCACCGCGCATACCACTCCGCCACGGAGGCCGTCAAATTAAAAGTTGTTAATACACAACTACACCAGATAGAGTCATCAAAATAATCCGTAGGTAAAGTATTTTATACTCGGCATGCAAATCCTCATACGTCTCAAGGTTAGGTCGGGTTATCGATAATAGCTTTACGGGTCACTTGCTTAAAGTGGGCGAGCATAGTGGTTGAAAGTGTTAATAAATTTTAGGACACGGTCATAAATTTTCGGAGCTTTTAGAACCTATTTTATATTGAGTTACAGGTTTTCGAGATTTGGATATTTTAAGTTATACTTGAAAATAAGTGTAGTGCATTGAATAAATAGATACCATTTATAGGTTTTATTTTTTTGGTTGTAGTTGGTATAGCATCATTATAGATACTTAATGTGAAGTATTTACGCGTAAATACATTAAAATAAGGAAATAATCAGAATGAAAATAATTAAATAGAAATCCACACTCTATTTTATATTTTTTCTAAAAAAATATATTGCGTTTTTTGGGAGTTGAGTCAAAAAGATCATTATATAAAATTCATTGGGTACAAAGTTTGTAGAAAATAATTAACAAATTTTAATGATTTTTAAAAATAACAATAAATACATTTTCGTAATTATTTTGGACGTCGTTAAATTTTAATTGAATTTTTTTAATAACAAGCGATTGCTTTTCCTTCTATAATTAATTACGACCGCAGGCGATTCGTTACTACTCAGTATACAAATTTGCAAAAAAAAAAACATTGTGTGTTTCAACGCGCAATGACAGTTTACTCCATACGAGCGAATGGTTAAAATAAATTTGTGCACCTTCAAATTATATATTGTACTTTACCTTCCCTGAAAAATATGAATTTTAATAGAGATAACTCTTTAAATTTCATATTAAAACCTTCCCTGATATGAATATAAATAACGACAACTCCATCCAAAATTTTATATCATTTCCTTTTTAACCGACTTCAAAAAGGAGGAGGTTCTCAATTCGGTCGGTATTTTTTAATTTTTTTTTTTTATGTATGTACACCGATTACTCAAAGACGCCTGGACCGATTTCAAAAATTCTTTTTTTGTTTGAAACGGTATAGTCCCCATTTGGTCCCATTGCCATCATGTCAAGATCTGATGATGGAATCCTGGAGAAATTGAGGGGAACTTTCAAAAATTATATGGGTGTCTAGTGTGTTCGTAAACTTTTTCATTTAGTACTTTTAAGCATTACAATTTCATGAAGGTTTAAAGTCAATCTGATGATGGAGCCATAAAACAGACTAGGGAACTCCTCGGCGATTTACAGCAGTTACCTTGTGTTTGGGCTTGATTAATTTGTATTAATGAGAATTTTCCACATAGATAGGTTGTGACTGTCGTTTAGGGGTTTGGTGATGAAGACCAAGGACAATTAAGGGAACTCCTTAACAGTTTACAGTGTACTACCTTGTGTTTGGCCTTGATTTATTCGTATTGCTGAGAACTTTGGACCTAGATGAGTTGTGTCTGTTATTAGGGGTCTGATGATGAAGACCAAGGTCAATTAAGGGAACTCCTTACGGTTTACGGTAGCTACCTTGTGCTTGGGCTTGATTAATTTGTATTGCTGAGAATTTTGTAAGAGATGGGTTGTGACTGTCATTAGAGGTCTGATGTATTCGTTTGAGATGAAATTTTACACTAAAAATGGAAAAATAATAAAAATTTTAATAAAAAAAATACAACCGACTTCAAAACCTAAAAACGTACCCACTAAACTAAAAAGCGAAAAATAACATCATAATATGTTCTACCTGCTGATCAGTTTGAAGGCGGTGCTTAGCCGGTGTTGTCTTAATTTAAGCCATTTCTGACAGGACCACATGAAACAACACTGTCTGCAAAATCTAAATCTATAACATGGCTTGAATTAATACATCACCGGCTTAGCACCGCCTTCATACTGATCAGCAGGTAGAACATATTATCAAGTTATTTTTCGCTTTTTAGTTTAGTGGGTACGTTTTTAGGTTTTGAAGTCGGTTGTATTTTTTTTATTAAAATTTTTATTATCAGCTAAAATAATTATAGAACAACCTTAATGCCTTGCATTTTCACACGCCGTATAATAATTTTCGTGTGTGTGTTAAAGAAAAACTTTAATCTAAACTTCCATTCTCTATTTAACCTTCAAGAGAGGATATTTAATAATACTGAAACACTACCAAATCATGTATGTCATAGATTTGGTTCGGATTCAGTGCTGAAAGCACCTCAAGTGGTGTGTAGTCCACTGCTCAGTTAGTACAACTGCCATTCTCTATTTAACCCTCAAGATAGGATATTCAATAATACTGAAACAATAATGATCCAAGTAATGTATGTCTTAGATTTGGTTCAGATACAGTTTTGAAAGCACCTCAAGTGGTATAAAGTTCACTGCTCAGTTAGTACCCAAGCTAATAATAATTTTATCCAAAAACTGTAGTAGGTAGGTATTTTTATCACAAAAAATCGGTTGTCTGTAAAGTCGGTTAACTGACGATAGTTGAACGTGACAACGTCATAAGAAAATACTGATGAAATGGTTGCATTTTTCAAAAGAAAATGTTAGTTTTTCTAAAATACTGTTTAATAATCTTCATATACCAGAATATACTTTATTTCTTGTTAAAAAAGTTGGCAACCCTAGAGCGAGGGAACGACGCATTACGTCATCTTTTTTCGACTATACAGCCGGCGCCATCGAATTATAAGACGTTGTCACGTCAAAATATTCTAGAGAAGGCATAAAATATTAACTGTCAAAATAACGTCTTTAGTAAGACTCACTATAAGTTCGCATCAACTTTGTTTACGTCTTAAACACCCTCTAGCTGATGGTAAGTAATAAACATAAACAAACAAGGAAACAACCGAGTTAACCTAAACCTTTGACAGCAAACAAACAGCCCATATAAGCACTTTCCTACACATAGGAACAGAATCAAGTCGAATCCTTACCAAAAGTTAAGACTTACCACCAACTTACAAACTAATCCATCCACCAAAATTGAATAAACCCAAGCCAAATTGATCCTTAAATCTTATGCATAAAGTTTACGTACACACATCCAAATGAATAAACGTAAGTTTGCATTTCTAATTCCAATACAAAGTTACAAAATACAATCTCACAACTGCATGCGTTTGCTAATTTATGCTTTATGCAAATACAAATAGAGTTTGTTGTTTTGTTTGTTGGTTGTAGTTAAGTCGTAGGTAGTGTTAACTACGAACGTTCGAATCCGTTCGAAACCCAATTTACATGTAAATCGTTGAAGTCGCTCCGGATCAAGTTTGTTGTTGAAGAGTTGGACGTGTTCAGGCAATGCTTTGATAGATTGCTTTTAGTTGACGCGCTTTAAATGGTTCAGTCAATGAGTCTAGCTCCAAAGCTAGTACCCTGGCACGACATCAATGGGGCATATTCATAACACAGCACATTCACCTCTTTACCAAACTTTACCCTTACATTTTAGGGGTATTTGAAATCTAAAACTGTATTTTCAATTTCAAATTAACATCAACCCATATTCGGCTCACTGCTGAACTCGAGTACTGACTGACTCGAGTAGACTGGTATGCAGGTTTCCTTACGATGTTTTCCTTCACTGTTTGTGTCACGTGATATTTAATTTCTTAAAATACACACAACTGAAAAGTTGGAGGTGCATGCCCCGGACCGGATTCCAACCCACTGTAACGCTATAACTATAAAATAAGGCAGTGGTTTGCACTGAGCCTATGGGGCCGCGCGCTAGATACCTATTTATAATAACTGAACGCACTCGCGCACAGTAAATACGATTTCGCACGAATCTTTTACTTCGGCTGCACTCGGGAGGAGCGACGCTAACCGACCGCACATAAAGTGCGAGGCATTCTTATACCTGCGTCAGGTGCCGAACGTTGTGACGTTACGTTAGTGCCAAGTAAATAATTAACTTTGGTTGGTGTTGGCCTCCTGGGCTCGAAACCTAGGGAAACCCGCTGGGGTGAGTTCCTATTAAACTTACTAACTTAGCTATTGTAAGGCTGTTCGGTGCTCTGTAGTGTCTGTCTCAGTCGCTGGGCTTGACAGGTACTACGTGGCAAGACGGAGGGCACGCTCTAATGCCTCTCTTGCTCTGGGGTTCCAGGTTCTCGCCTTCTACGCCTTCTGCGCCGTCTTCGCCTTCATCGCCTTCTTCATCTTCCATCCATCTGGTCTTCCTTCACCAGCGCACGCCGAGGCCTAATACTTACGGACCCTGGAGCGGGAACCAGACTACTACCTACGTTCAGGCCAGTGACTGCTTGTTATAAGTTACCTGACGGTGTAAGGCGAGTTTGAAAAAGTAAAGTCTGAACCCTGAACTATAACTTAGAGTTTCATTTGTATACCTACCTACACCTACCTGTGGCGGGCATAGCCCACTGCCACACACGCCCTCCGGAATCGGAGGCAGAGGTCATTATTATATTATATTGGAGGAGTGGTCCACATTTCATTAATTTATATTTTCATTAAATTAAAATTAAAACTAACATAAGACTACCTATTAAAATTTGCAGCCTTGGGTGCCCACCAAACAGGCAGCATTCACATTAAAGAAATAAAATTAACCCAATGACACATCTGTCCTTAAATAAGCGAATGGAAATATTTATAAATGATTAAAACTATAGCAATGAAGTCCAAGTTTGTGGGACTTTAAGCTCACTTACACTATTTAGGTGACATATCGTAGCAGACAAATGGGATAATTGCAAATAATGTAAAACGTTATATTACAGGGAAACTAGAAAAAATCGTGAGGTTTCTTAAAATGTGGTTTTTCAGCATTTAGTGTATAAAGAAATATTTTTATTCCTCTCAAAAAACCTAAAACATTTATTTGACAATTATTTTTGTCAGACTTACCGTTTTAAAATGTAATTATTTTAGTCATATTTCCTAGATTTCCTGTACTATCAGTATCGGGACCAGATACATATTACACGGAGTTTTTCATAATGTTATCCTAAAATTCCACCACCAAAAATTAGGATATACCTTATTTTTATTTGCATGCCTTTTTTATGAAAGATAGGCTCGCGCTTGTTTTCAATTTTGCCTGATGGACAGCAGTAAGCTGCTTGCTGTCTTGCTTTGGAAGTGTGAACCGAAGGGAGTGTGGATTTTCATCCTCCTCCTAACAAGTTAGCTCGCTTCCATCTTAGATTGCATCATTACTTACCATCAGGTGGAGATTGTAGTCAAGGGCTAACTGGTAAAGAATAATGATAATAAACTTAAGGTTAGGTATTCTAATATAAACTCCGGAAGGGCGTTTATTCAAATTGTATTTGTCCAAATTAGAAATGTGGATGCAAATCGTTTAGTATGTGTAGCCCGGATATCCACAATCTAAGAATGCCTAATCATAGTTCTACTACCTACTACAACAATTTGCCATGGAATTCCATTCCGGTTTATCGTATCCAAAGTTAAATTTCTTTGGGATTTATTTCCTCTTTCTATCCATTAATTTTCTGAATCATCAGATTTGTCTGATCTTACGACACATACTTTTTGTTTCTACAGTAAATAAGCCAATAAAATAAAACTCAGCGGATGTTTGATCAAATACTACCCAATAAAATGTGACATCTAAAACACGCAAATATTTGTGATTCCAATGCAAATGTTTGTTGTGGCAGCTCACCCGGGCGTATCTTTTGCGCATTTTAGACGAGATTTCAAAGAGATTTCAAATGACAGGATGGAATATTTCAATATTAAAGAACCTTCACACTGGCGTATCTCCGGATTGGGCGTCCGACGAACGTAGGTCGGGTCGCTGCGACTTCAGACTTTTTTTATGGTTTTTTTCAATTGCTGTGAGATAGGTATTATGACTAGTTTCGAACACATACGAAACTCATTACAATGAGCTTGTTCATGCTATACGACCTGGGGTCTATGACACTCGCAAGTAATATAGCTTTCCATTAGAAAAATATTTTCAACATCGGGTCGGTAGTTCCAGAGATTACTTCATATAAACATACAACATTTCTATAATATTAGTATAGTAGTAGAGGAAGCCTATGTCGAAGGCTAACTAATTAGGAACTATCTAGGTATATGTAAATGTAACTAACCAGCAGCAATAAAAGCTTATTTTTTATTAGTATATAGAGTATAAATAGATAACACCCTTTGAATTATAAAATAATTAGAACTCCTTTTCTTAAGCAGTGGTTAATGAACTTTTTTGAGTTGATATGTGTGATGTGACCCTTAGTCGGTGACATTCTTGCAAATTCAGGTAAATAGCAAAGTAAAAGGTGGATAATTCGCTCATGAGCCTTAAAAATCTAATTCATCTAACGAATTCAGAGTTGGGAAGTGTGTTAAAGGAAAGTTTGAAATTAAAAAAGTTAAACACGCCCCTCCCCCTCCCCCTCTGTCGTGGAATTTGTATCCGACCCCGTGTTATCATTTTAACATCCTTATTACGATTTACGTAATAGCTTATTTAAGGGAGGAAAAGAAATTTGTGTGAACACAAATCTGGCAAATTGGAATGTGTAATAAGGCTTTATGGAAAGAATCTTAAGTCGTTCCACAATTGTTTTTTTAAGTAAGAAGGAAAGTAAAATAATAATCATTTGCATTTGTGGAATCCACACTAATATTATAATTACGAAAATACGTCTCACGTCGTTTTTCTTTTAACGTTTGAAGCTCATATACCCGATTTCAACCTCCGCCCTCCGAATCGAAAGCGGAAGTCATATCCACTGGGCTATCACCAGTGGCGTAGCCTGCCTTAGAGGGGCCCTGTATCAAAATTATTTGGGGGGGCCCAAATGAAAGGTTAAGATTTTTCAAAAAGAAGCAAAAATGCTCGCTTAAAATAAATATGACAGTGACTTAACCTATAAAAGATTTTAGAATTAAAACTATTAAAATTATTCATATTAATTGATTATGAAACACGGCTAAAACTCACGTGATATTAGGTCGGAGTATGCCCAACTAGTTTCGAACCCATACGGGGCCCTTAGTCATGAGTTGGTTCTTGCGGTTCTATTACTCCGACCTAATATCACGTGAGTTTTAGCCGTGTTTCATAACCTATAAAAGATGTTTCCATTTTCCAACTTTTGGGCGCACGCTTAACTTATCAGGACTTAGGGACAAAAATAGGCACATTTTACAAATTTTTGCATACACACGTAAGGGGCCCCTGTAGCCCGGAGGCCCCGTAGATACGGCGGTAGCTACGCCCCTGGCTTTCACGGTTCTCAAATAGTGTAAATAGCTCTCAAATATCTCCCTAAAAATGTGCGTGTGAAGACGCTGAATTAGATTCCATTGCGCCTTTGTCTTACGAGTGTGTTGGAATTTCCGATTACATTTTTACGGCTTTGATAAAATGTTGGGCGGTTTCTTTGGTGATATTTAAAATATTTAAAATTTTCATGTAAGCAAAGGAGCCTATTATAATAGTTATAGGTATGTTATTTTATAAATTGTATTGGAACTCTTTTTTTGTCCAAAGGTTATTGTTTCCGAGTTAACTCAACTTAGCTCAACACGTATGTAAATGACACTCTGTAGAAAAAGTACAATGGTCATCATCATCGTTCATCATTATCAACCCAAAATCAGCTCACTGCTGAGCTCGAGTCTCCTCTAAGAATGAGATGGTTTAGCCCAATAGTCCACCACGCTGGCCCAATGGGGATTGGCAGACTTCACACACACAGAGATTTAAGAAAATTCTCTGGTATGCACAATGTTTTTCCTTCACCGTTTGAGAACTTACTTAGTTACAATGGTAACTTCAGCTAACTTATCCAAATAACTATATAGATCATACCCACGTGGAATGGTGACAAGAATACTGACTGTATTTCCGCAATGCTCAACAGGCTGATCATTTGCGCAAAAAATGAGCCCGCCGTTTTGTCATCAGTCGAGGCAAATAACCGCGGTGAAAGAGTTCGAAGAATATTTTTATTTGAAATACGTTTTTATATTTGGTCAATTGAGGGTCAGGTGCTTCTCCCTTGAAATTTGCTGAATTTGCTTTAGCTAGAGAGAAGGAGGGCAGATACACAAAGTAACACTATCAATCATCACCGAATCGATCATTTAACTTAAAACTACAGGTCTACCATCTAATTACACATGATCAAGTATAGCGCTGATACTATCAGTTTTAAACCAGGATTAACTATCGTATGGCAAGGAGTAAGCCACCAGCGGATGTCGGACTTGTAACCGATTCCAGTTGGGTTGAAGACGTCTTTTACAGTTAACTAATACTCCCCATTCTCCGCTCGTGTTGGCTCCCGGCTAGTTAATTAACAATGCAATGGCCTTACTTCTATTAACTCACCCCTGACTCACTACCGAACCGTCTCGAAAACAAGTGTTCAACTGAATAAACCTGAGAGCCAGGCGCACTCTGTCCGAGATCATCAAGTCAACTGAAAGATGTCCACAGACAAACAACTGACAGATACGTTTCTAACAGATATCGCTATCAAATTAGTTACTCTAATTAATGTAAGATGCCGCTACTATCTAATCCTCCGAGACATACACGCACACTTGGCGGTGTACTCCATCGTGTGTGGCTGGCTTAACGTATTTTATTGGGTTATCATCAAATCGTGTTAAATGTAAAAATATGCGCGAAAGCAAGAAGATGTTTCCAATTAGGAAAAACTAAAACAGTGAGTCGCAAAGCAAAATGAATTCCACTGGAATATGATTAATCTTTACTCAAGCAATTACAATTACAACAGACGTTCAAAGCCGACTCGTTTATCCGACGGATTTACTTTTCCACGTTATGCAAATTATATTTGATCTTGGAACGAAATTCGAATAACCCGGGAACGGAGCAATTCTGTCGCAAATTAAATCTTACACCGAATAAAGAAATAACACTTCTGTAGAAAAGTCTTTATTTCGGTTGCGTATCTAAATACGAAATTAAACGCTTCGGGGAATTTGCGGAACATCGAAATGTAGCTTTAAAACATTTGATATTAAAAGTCAATTTCTAAACTTTTTTCGTCAGATATTTCCTCACTTTCGCTATCTACAATTATTGAGACCAATGTAATAAGTAAAATATAATGTACGTATGAATATTTTAGTTTTCTTTAATTTTTATTCATTAGCAAGTTAGTGCTTACACCAATTAAAGAAACAACACTTCTGTTAGAAAAGTCTTTATTTCGGTTGCTTCAGTTTAATTAAATTAGATTTACAGTCAGTCCTGTATATAGTTCACTTTATTTTGAATAAAATTGTCACTTAAATCTTAAACCATGTTTATAAATATGGCTGTTAGTGTAATTAGTCATATTACTTTAAGTCCATGACTACAAATGTATTTTTTAATTGAACAAAAAATGTTTATATTTTTTCAAAATGTATCACCAAAAGTCCTACGAGTATTTGTCAGGATTAAAGTTTCTACCCGTAGTATTTAATTCTAAAACGCAACCGAAGGGAACAAACTAATCAGCCCCTCAACCACACGCCTCCCAAAGCTCTCCGCTAGTTAGTTTTGCTGTACATTTTAGGATACTTTAAATTGCGAAATTGCTCTGTCATTTTATTTATTTACATGCTTTTCCCCGCGATTTCGTTCGCGTTAATGTTTGTATAGGAAGATCAAGCCTAGAAATTTAAATGAAAAAAAATCTTAGTTCTACAAATCACCATTTTTGAAATGTAAGCATTTGATAAATCCAAATAGTATATTCTCAAAAGCATAACTTGAAAATTATTGTTAGACCTGAAATTACAGAAACTTGATTTATAAATAAGTGTTTATGGGGATTTATCATTTGTCTTTCATAAAAATTTTGAATTGTAATGAAAGACAAAAAAGAATGTTTTACCGGAGTTATTAATCAAATAAAATAATTAAAGCTGAACAAGATTCATTTAGATACTTGGAGAAGTTTGAAGATCCTACTAATATTATAAACACGAAACATACAAATGTTTGGATGTTTCTTACTCTTTAACGCCGCAACTACTGAACAGATTTGGCTGATATTTGGAATGGAAATAGATTTAACTCTGAATTAACACATAGATTACTCTTTGTCCCGAAAAAGTCTATGGTTTCCCGAAATTTGCTGATGATTTTGATGGTATGAATGTTTGTTACTCTTTCACGCCTCGGCTACTGATACGAATCACCTGAAATTTGAAGTAGAGACAGATTATAGTCTGGATTAACACATAGACTACTTTTTATTCTGGAAAAACCCATGGTTCCCGATGGATTTGTGAAAAACTAAATTCCACGCGGACGAAGTCGCGGGCGTCCGCTAGTAATAATACAAGGTAGTAATAATACAATAATAAAAGGTCAAACTGACTATCTCAACTAAATAATTCAAAGACAATTTAAAAAGTTCAATTAACTAAAGAATCTTATGAAGTAACTATTCTTAGTACCAAAAGTTATCCCAAAATCCAATTAACTTTATCGGATAAGAGGATAAGGTTAAAGTTAAAGAATGTGTATGATACGTCACTGCAGCATCCAAAACGTTATTAAAAGTTTAGTAGTAATTTATTTTTGGGCTCAGTCAGAACTTTTAATGGTGTTAAGTTTGCGTAGTTTTTTGCCATTCACAAAATGTTACCTATACCTACGCGTTGTGATCACATACTAAGAATATTATTTTATTACTGCTTCATTGGGTTTTTTAGGGTTCCGAAGCTCAAAAGGAAAAACGTAACCCCTTTATGATCACTTTGTTGACTGATTGTCTGTCAAGACCGTTTATTTCGGAAATGTATGGAGGTATTAAGTTGAAATTTAAGCCGTATATTAAGATCCCAAGAAGTAGCGAAAATATCAAACTTCATAATTTACGTAAAAAAAATAGACATGGCCGTTTATTGAACATAAAACGCATATATACGAAACTCTCGAAAGAATCAAAAACCATAGGGTACGTTGACCTATAACTATGACATTTGGAAAGTAACATCGTTATAAATAACGATTAAGAGAAAAAATCTCAAAATTTTACATTTGTAATTAACTCTCAAAAAACAAGATCGCAAAAAACTGTACATTTCAATTGTACATTTGTTAATAACTAAAAATATAATGATCCAACGTACGGAACCCTCGGTGGAGTCCGACTTGCACTTTTCCGGTTTTTTGTCAAGAAAATTTCAATAGTAATATGAATAACGGAGAGCACGAAAAATACAACCTACAGGCTAATTCCTACCAGATACTACTTAACACGTTCGCTGCGGTACGAGGTCAATTTACCTCGTAATATCTAGTGACTTCAAGAGTTACGAGGTCCATGGACCTCGTACCCCACCATACAACGTTTTAGTAAGAGGTCAAAAAACCTCGTACCGCACCAAAAGAAATCACAAAAAAACAGTGCCGCAGCGAACGTGTTTACAGAGTTAATGGTAATAACAAGGCAACGGCTTAATTTGTTCTCCGAGCCACGGGTGTAAAACCACCAACTTCTGAATTCCGTACTTAAAATATCATCTTCACATAAACATAAGCACTTACACACAAATTACTCCACAGTTTGCGAATTCGTTGATAAAATGTTATGAGAAGTAGGCAAATTATACAAAAACTCGTAAGCATTCAATAAAAATTACTTTTAAAATACCTTCCAGTTGGTGTAGGAAGATCTCCATTCGCTTTGATGTCGTGTTCAAAGAGGAGAGAGGTTACATCTAAAATATACAGAGTAGGCAAATATTTGCAACTTAACACAAATGTTTGGCAAGCTTTGATGTCCTAAGCAAATATAGGGTTGTGTGTGATTAAACATTGGTGGTTAAACTCAAAAGATATTGATATGGTGATCGTAGAAACGTTTAGAGATCCCTCCTAACTCAAATTGTGCTGAGATAGTAAGTTTAGTACTATTTTTGAGTCTAAATTGAGTCTAAGGTCTAACTGTAAAAATAGGATTATTGGTTCTTTTTCGTTCCTTTTATTATTCTTCCATTTAAAAATTCTCAATAAGAACCTACATTTTGGAATCTTGGTTTTGCACATTGGAGAACACTAGGTTTTTTTTATGCTTTACAATTTTCCCTGATGGTAAATGATTACAATCTCACCTGATGGTAAGTGATGATACAATCTAAGATGCAAGCGGGCTAAATTGTTAGGAGGAGGATGAAAATCCACACCCCTTACATTACGAATTATTACAATAGGTAATAGTGCTAAGCTAGCGAATTCGGTTGTTACTGTAATGCTAGTCTTAACACGGCGGGCATGAGGTTTTTCTATCCTTCATAGACAATTCTGACATCTAACATAGCGTCCAGTACATGTCAAAATATCACATTTCATTTAAGTGTAAAGTTCCCATCGATACAAATAAATCAAACACAAGGTAACAGCAAAATCGATGAGGAGTTCCCTCGTCTGTACTTGGGCTCCATCATCAGATGGACACCAGACCTTCTTTAAATTGTAGTGCTTTAAAATGCTTATTGAAAACATTAACAAACGTACTAATTGTCTATATAATATTCGAACGTCCCTCTCGATTCCTCCAGGATCCCAACATGACTACAATGGGACCAAAACCCTTTCAAACAAAAAAAAATCAAATCAGTTCAGGCGTATTCAAGTAATCGGTGAACATAACTAAAAAAAAGAAGATTCCGACGAGTTCCTTTTTTTGAAGTTGGTTAAAAATGAAGTTTTCACTTAAATATTTTGTTACAAAATTCCAAAAATCCTTTGCTTTGATTAAGTCCAGCAGTTTGATATATTCATTGTCTGTCATCCAGCCATCCAACCACTCAGGCCAAAGCCTCCATACACATAGGTAATTTATGCGTATCACTCAAGATAATGTCGGCTAATCCACTCAATATTCCCCGGGGATGACATGGGAATAGGCTTTAAAGGATATCGCTCCAATATTAAAGACATAGTTTCTAGGCTTTGGGTCCTAATACTAAAAGGGTATACAGGGTGTTTTGGAGTATATCCCATAACTACAAGGTGTTGACAAGTTGTATAGGAGCCGAACTGCACAACTAATTAAATTTTTATTAAAAAAAAAACTTTATGTTTTCATACAAAGTAATTCAAATATTTCTGACTATCCATGTAATACACGCCTTTGTCTATCCTTGCATTTTTGAATACTTAAGCGTAGTCGACGAGATATTGCAACTGGCACTCCACACTTCACCAGTAAGTTACCTCATAATATTTATCAATGCATAAGTCTGGCTAAGTCATAATATAAGGATGCGATATATGGGACACAATTTAAGATCTATTTACAAAAGAAATATTTTTCTCTCCCAAAATATTCATTTTAGAACACATGTTCCTTAGACATTTTTAATTAATTTTCTTTGAAGAGTTATAGGAAATACTCCCGAATACTCTGTATAAGTAGTTAAAATAAGCCTCGACAGCCTAATAATACAAGGTATAAGTTAGGACTTGTTTTATTGGGTTGTGATAGCTTGCTTAAATCAAAATCCGTGGACCAATCATCAAGCGAAGAGACAGAACACTGTGGGGTGTTGGTAGGTTGGAGTCCGACATACTCTTCTTGCCTCCCCATGGCAAGAAGGTATCCGTAAGAGTGCAACTACGCCTTCCCGTGGCAGAAAGATTCATGTAGGTCATCCATAATCATTTCCCAAAAAAAGGTTAAGACTAGCAGCTGTCCAAAAATTGTCAGTTTTTATGGTTAATGCTAGGTTGTGTTTGAGATCAAAATGGTTCTTGTGGCTAATTTTTTTGCTACTTTGAAAAGCTATAGCGTGGGGACTTCTTCTTGAAGGCCGTAGGTTCGATTCCCGTTGTGGTTACGTAAAAATCGCGATTTGGGAAAAATCGTGGTTTTTAAAACAAAATCTCTCTCTACTATTTATGGATAATAAAAAACTTATTCATATAATTTTGATTACATTCTGTTGAAGTACATGACCTAAAAAGTCTCTTTTGTATATTTTATTGCGACTTCATTAAAATCTAAAGCAATAATTTAACCCCAATACAATCCAAGATGGCGTTTCTCAGTTACCTTTAAGTGCAGTACATAATTAGTTGGCGCGTTTCAAAGGTTTCGCCGCTTGTGTACACAGAGAGCTCTGAATGTCGCACCTAAAATTCAAACTATATTAATATTGAAGAACTTATACAGAGGAATGAAGGGGGTAGTGCAGAGACATCTAATAAGGCACTGAGCGCAAAGTAACGTTCATTTCGTCGTAGTTTACAACAAAGCTAAAAGATGGGTCCTTATTTAATGGGCTTATTTAATTTCAGTTTGATTGACAGTTACGTAATTAATGTATGGACAAGTAATACATCATAAAAGACTCAATTTTAGCAAAACACACAATATTTAAGAAAAATATTTACAACTGTGAATTATTCAAATGAAGTATTTGTCGTCATTTTTTTCGGTAACGTGTTGGGCCCAAAACGGTCTACCTCCTTATTTTCATACTATTTATTTTTATAAATCACCCATTTATATTTTTTTCTATTGGGAAAAATTGATTGATTTGATCTAGTAACATTCGTCTTGGTTTTCCCCTACAACATTTCCATTTACCCTCGCTTTATCGACCTTTAGTTAGCTCCTTTCAAACTCTTCTCTACTCAGCCAAACAATTAGATCACTCATATAAATAAGATACACAGTTACCTCTTTTCTTGCTACGAAAATATCACAATATAGAAAGGAATATTATATTAAATTTCCCTCATGAAGTGCGGAGAAAAATGTGACTTATTGAGAACGATATTTTGTCACCGTCGTCACTCCGCGCTAAATTAAATTTCGCGTAAGTATTGATGTTCGAGTTGATGAAGGAATTCTATCAAAGTATATTGTAAATACCCGTGAGGCGCGTGAAATGGGTCTTTTGTGGGAATAAATGTTATGAAAAACGTTTAAGCATTTATTTTGTACGGTCGGTAAATTATTTTCATTACTAGCGGACGCCCGCGACTTCGTCCGAGTGGAATTCAATGTAAACTTTCAAGTCCTATTTCACCCCCTTTTCATTTTATTTTCGCAATTAAAAGTATCCTTTATACTTGTCCGTATTATGGTCTTAAACCGTGCCAAGTTTCATTTGAATTCATTCAGTAGTTTCAGCGTGATGACCGAATAACAAAAAAACACGGACAGACAAAAGACAAGAATATATAATGTTCCCCAACAAAAAATAGCGCGCTTACTAAGAAGATGTCTATTCACTCTTGCATTGAAGGTCACTTTTAGAATACATCATCATCACCATCGTCATTATCAACACATATTCGGGTCACTGCTGAGCTCGACTCTCCTCAGAATGAAAAGGGTAAGGCCAAATAGTCAACCTCGCTGGCCCAATGCGGATTGGCAGACTTCACACACACACAGAGATTGAGAAAATTCTCTTACGTTGTCTCAGCTCAGGTTTCCGCACGGTGTTTTTCCTTTACCGTTTGAGACACGTGATATTTAATTTCTTAAAATGAAGAAAAGTTGAAGGTGTATGCCCTGGAGCAGATTCGAACCTACACCCTTCAGAATCGGAATAATATCCATTGGGCTATCACGGCTGTTATACATCGCAGGACTCAAACTTATGATCCCATGGTACAAAGCCACTAACTATTAAATAGACTAACCACTCGACCAATGATTCAGACAAATCTAAGATCACGTTAAAAGTACATATATCTTTGACTTTTACAATTGCTAGAATAAAAGAGGCCATAGCGAAGAAAAATTCTATTTTTCCTCCGTTTCCAAGCGAAATTGTTTTCGCCTAAAATGGTTTGTCATTAAGTATCAATAGTGAGATGTCTGTCTGGTTTGTGTCCCTATTTATAAGCGGTAGCGGATTCGATATATTATTTTTAGTTGTGATGAAACGGGTTTTAAGCGAGGCGCAGTGGTATGCGCGGTAGATTTACAAGACGGAGGTCCTGGGTTCGATCCCCAGCAGCGCTAATTGAGGTTTTCTTAATTGGTTCAGGTCTGGCTGGTGGGAGGTTTTGGCCGTGGCTAGTTACCTCCCTACCGGCAAAGACATACCGCCTAGCGATTACCGTTCTGGTACGATGTCGTGTAAAAACCGAAAGAGGTGTGGTTTCATCCTTCTCCTAACAAGTTAGTCCGCTTCCATCTTAGATTGCATCGTCACTTACCATCATTATATTCAAGGGCTAACTTGTAAAGAATGAAAGAAAAGGAAAAATCTATAATATATCACCAATCACCATTGTCTTAATGATGTTCTAGCAATTTATTATTTAATTTTTTTTTTATTGAGAAAGAATACAATAAGGAACTTTAGCTAACTTATCCTAATAATTATACAAATCATGCCCACGTGGGCACGTGTAGCAAGAATATTTAGTTAAGTTTAACTCCCTGCCACAGAACGTTTACGTTAGTACCTACTAAGTATCGCAAACGCAAATAGTTTACTTTGTTTGTCTAGTTAACTGGATCACGCAATGATCCATTCTGTTTTTTTTTTTTTCAAAAAAAATTCATTGGCAGCGAAAATTCTACGAGTATCAACATAAACATACTAACATCTGCAACCATACAACAATTAGTCCGCCAATGTGTATTGAAGTAGTGTAGTTGGTTTCTGCTTCAAAGTTCCACGTCTTAGAGGCCTAATTTTACGTAGGTCTTTCACTTTGATCCATGTTTCACAACAATATAATACATAATATTTATATCCGCTGATTTTATAGCCCCAAGTAATCCAAAGGTGCTACAACCGCTTTTAATTAAATAAACCCGTCTTCTTAGAAAAATATACAAATACCTTTTATCTATAGTTGTTATCAAGGAGACTCTCCTCTTTATTGAGACCACAACACCGTTACCAGGGAATAAGCGAGAACTTTCTAGAATATATAATGAAGATCAAAGAGAAGAATAACAGTGAGAATGGGAGGTAAAGAAGACTCACGACGTTGGTGGTGATTGGAAGGTAGAAGGGGTTTTAGCAGGTAAGAGTTCGGCACTACACGAGTGTCCATGTGGATTGTTTCCCTTACGAAAAAAATGAGCGCAACAGCTTTGACAGAAGCGAGGTCAATCAGCAGGAGGGAAATGTCGATTTATGGGCGATTCCTGTAAGACCTTGGTTCAGAGGGACTTTAGAACTGAAGGAGTTTGTAGCTCTAGTGAGTAGCGATCTTCTGTAACGATGTTTTGATAACTTGCCAGTGTGACAGTCATACTCTAATGGAACGAAAAACCAACACAACTGAAAAGAAATAATAATAATAATTTATTTGCCAAATTGTGGGTTACAAATAGATCTTACAATAATGGTATGATTTCCAACACAATTTACCGAGTAAATCAGCGTGCAAATTTTTAGCAATATTTTACAATAGTACTTATATTATACACATTAATTAAAAATTATTCACAAGAAAAAATATTTAATTCAAAAATTAGATATAAAGAATGAAAATAGCGACTGAGGAAAATATAAAATGAACGTCAAAATGTCAATAAGTCAATTTGCAGTAGTAATTATTATCCATAATACATTGAAGAACATATGTAATTTGATTTATCAGTAATTCAGCTAAAATTTCAGCTAAAATCAAAGACAGGATTTATGGATTATTATTTATATATTTATGGCACGTAAAAATAATATATATATTTATTTTTACGTGCTTCTCAATAGCCTGCAGTAGTGATATTATTATTATAACACTATTATTGAGAATATTATATTTGTTCTCCTGACATGGGACTTGTCCTAGTTCCTAGACCTCATAATCTGTAACTTAACTGGCTTCCCAAGGAACCAATGAGTAAGTCTTATTACATAATGAAAAGGAAAATCTTTACCTAAAATTAAACCCATCCGGGTCTTAGTCACCTTAGTTTAAAAAGAAAATATTTTCAAAATAACGTAATTTTATAGCCTAATCAACTTTGCACGAAATTTCCTTCAGAGATAAACGTTTCCTGACACAATAATGACTTTAAAACAAGAGAAAATGAGCTTTTTCTGGACGCATAGCACCCATAGTTTGTAGACAAGCTTAAAGTCTTCTAACAAGCTAAAAGTTTAAAAGTTTAACTTGAATATGGAACTATAAACACGTCCGCGTTTTTGGAGTTTATCTCTGGAATATTTTGTATAATAAATATAGGTACTTGATAAAATTTATTATAATATTGATTATTATTAACATACTGAGAGATGTGATAAAGAATATATAACCTCTACCTTCGATTCTGAAGGCGCAGGTTCGAATCCGGTCCGGGGCATGTACTTCTAACTTTTTAGTTATGTGCATTTTAAGAAATGAAATATCACGTGTCTCAAACGTTGAAGTAAAAACATTGTGAGGAAGCCTGCATACCGGAGAATTTTCTTAATTATCTACGTGTGTGAAGTCTGTCAATTCACATTGGGCCAGCGTGGTGGACTAAGGCCCATTCTAAAAGCAGACTCGTGCTTAGCAGTGAGCCGAATATGGGTTGATAATAATAAAAATGATGATGATCATTTAATTATTTTACTTCAAATAAGATCACTTTACAAGCACATGTTAAAGATCAAGTACGAGTAAAGTGAGTGATGGTGCAGTTGGTGGTGCTGGAATCCTGGGTTCGATTCCTGTTCGGGTCAGAATAGGATTGTATAATTTTAAGCTCAAGTCTTGTCTGGTGTCAGGCGTCGGTCATGGCTAGTTATCATCCTACCGGTATATAATATTAATATGGTGAAAAATTCAACACTGCCCTCATGAACGTGAGTTGAGGAATTTCTATGGACTAAGAGGTTATGGTGGTTGAACTCTTAAAGCCTCCACGGTCCAAACGCCATAGTCGAAGTCCAACCTAGTTAATGTTAGGAACAGGGGCCGTCTTTCAACTTTTACAAAACCACGATTTAACTATCACTCAATCTACAACAGTTCTGCTTTAGCTTTCGGGCCCCATCAGGCGATGTTTCTGCACTCGCCTTGCTTTGCTGCTTTGCTGCGCCCAAACCCTGGTGACGCCGCTGAGGTCCCATAAGGAGCCTACGGCACTTACACAATCAAAAAAAAAACAGTGAAGCTGTTTACGCTTCAATTCTAATTGAATCGCTCACAAAAATTACAAATAATCTCTACCATAAATTATACCACTTTAAGCGTACTGACAATACGCCGAGGAAAGTGATAGTCACGTATTTTCGGGCGCATAAATACGTGGGGTGATTTATAATCTCATAACTCGATGGCCCGTGATATGTGATGGCCTTCTTCGGCCCATAAAATATCTGAATAACACTATATGTCATGGTGGGGGATGAGAAAAGGCAAGTTGCTACGTTTTAGCTACACTTTCCTAAACTCTAATGCTAGCCACTCACCATCCAGTAAGTCCACTTGCCTGCAGCGCTGACGGCAGGACATCCGATAAAACTGATCGTGCGTTAGTCGCGATCGGCATGATGTCAAGCACATTTTTATCAGTTTTATCGGAATAACTTAGCATATGGGCATCAACTTTTTGACGGCCTCCATGGCGCAGTGGTATGCGCGGTGGATTTACAAAACGGAGGTCCTGAGTTCGATCCCCGGCTGGGCAGATTGAGATTTTCTTAATTTGTCCAGGTCTGGCTGGTGGGAGGCTTCGGCCGTGGCTAGTTACCACCCTACCGGCAAAGACGTACCGCCAAGCGATTTAGCGTTCCGGTACGATGCCGTGTAGAAACCGAAAGGAGTGTGGATTTTCATCCTCCTTCTAACAAGTTAGCCCGCTTCCATCTTGAACTGCATCATCACTTACCATTAGGTGAGATTGTAGTCAAGGGCTAACTTGTAAAGAAAAAAAAAACTTAGGTATCACATCACTTATACCTTAAGTGTCAAGCCTCATGTGCTGCTCATTACAATAAAAAAAATCCGAAAAATACAACAGATTAAAATATTTACTAGTTTATAAATAAGTAAATAAATAAATCATCAATACATAAAATAAAACTGGAGTGTACGTCTGTGATTTCTAAAAAACTGTGTTTTTCCAAGTGATTATAGCTGTTTACTAAAACATAATCAAGTATATATTATTTTTTGTCTGTCTCTCTGTTTGTCTGGGCTATTCTTTAAAATGGCTGAACGCATTTTAATATGACTAACATTTGCAGATATATGAGATTATTGTAGTCTAATTTTATCTTGGAAAAATCCATAGTTCTCGAGAGATTCGTGAAAAACTATTTATCACGTAAACGAAGTCACGAGCAATCGCTAGTCAATAATAAAGTAGGTGCACGAAAACAGCTTGACGTATAGTCGTATGAAATTACTTAAACAGAACCTTCGTTCGTTATCAACGAATATTCGGCTCGCTGCTGAGCTCGAGTGTCCTCTCAGAATGAGAGGGGTTAGGCCAGTAGTCCACCACGCTGGCCCAATGCGGCTTGGCAGACTTCACACACGCGGAGAATTAAGAAAATTCTCTGGTATGCAGGTTTCCTCACGATGTTTTGATTCACCGATTGAGACACGTGATATTTAATTTCTTAAAATACACACAACTGAAAAGTTAGAGGTATGCCGCAGACCGGATTCGAACCTACGAAATAGAACCTTAAATAAGCCTATTTTCGAGTAAAAAGAGTGAAATGAATTTTTTAAGATAGATAATTTTTTGAAATTACTCATAAAAATGACGTAAGCAGCTGATAAAACTGTTGCTTTCTATTTTGTAGAACACTCTTCAGTAAAACATATTATGAAGATTAGAGGTGTACTTATCTGAGCTTTCAGGTGGAACATACTATCTCACCTTACACGCATACATATACGTCCTACATCTCTTTCACTCACAATAAACAGAGTCACAGCTTTCATTTAACTAAATCTAGTTAAGGACGGAGGAAACAAGGCAAGAAAGAGCTTCACAATGTCACCATCTGTCAACGGTCGGCCAACTAGACTTACAAAGATCCACTTACTTCCAAATCATTCTAATTTCAACCTTAATAAAACAGCAATAAGATTGCATCCAACTCCTTACTATGTTAGTTTTACAACAAAGATATTATTTACAGTCTTGCCTAGGAAAAATAGTTCTTATCACACATAGATAAAAGTGTGTTTAAATGTAATTGTTACAGTGTTTCATCTTATACGAAGTCACGTAGTTTTAGTGATAAGAACGAAGACAAACGGGATCTTTCGAGGGTAAAAGATATATTCCCTAAAAAATGTAATTCTTATACAAAACACCAATTAATAATAGCAACATTCTAGAACAAAACTTGAGGCAACTAAGTAATTAATGGCATGCTAAGTAATAGAATGGAATGCTATTTTCATTACCAGTCTATTTTGTTGGCGCAGTACAGGGCGATAACGTTAATTTCTTTAACGAATGTCCCCCCCCCCCCTGAGTTCGTTCCTGCTCACTTTCCTCGTTACTTCCCACGCTACTTGCAGCCTGTATGGGACATATAAAGATAAGAATATATTCGTACAGCTTGGGCTTGATAGACCGACACTCATTATTATTACTTTTATGACGCACTACTTCGTAAAAGTAAACATAAAGATAGGAAGAAAGGAGTACGTAATACCTACTAAAAGTATACCCCTAACTAGCTGCTTTAAGACATTGTACCTGAATACTCTGTATACTAAATGAAAATGAAAAAATATTTATTATTATAAAAAAAAACACAAAAACCAATAATAATTATTGACGAACTAATATAAACAGTCTTCAGAAAATTTAACAATTACAAATTACACAGAATACAACATTACATTAAAAGTTACAATATTATTACGCAAAAACTAAGTGTACCTATATTATTAGATCTGAGGGGTGTTTTGACACCTACTCTAGGTTAGCGTCGTGGGTCTAAGCTTTCTCCTTAATGGAGACCTGGCTCTATATTGGGCCCTATATTAGGCTGAGAATGATGGTGATGAGGGTGGTAACTGGCAACAAGTATTTTAATAATTTTTAAAATTCAACATTCCAGAACTCCTAATGCTAAGAAAGCTACGTTATCACACTAATATTATAAAGGCAAAAGTTCGTGTCTAAGTGTGTGTGTAAGTATGTATGTTTGTACCTCCTTTACGCTACGACTACTGAAACTGATTACGAAAATCCATGGTTCTCGCGGGGTTTGTAAAAACTGAATTCCACGCGAAGTCGCGGGCATCCGCTAGTAAAGTATATACACCAAGAGACTAGAAGTCAGGTTTTT
This sequence comes from Bicyclus anynana, assembly GCF_947172395.1. Lineage (NCBI taxonomy): Eukaryota > Metazoa > Arthropoda > Insecta > Lepidoptera > Nymphalidae > Bicyclus > Bicyclus anynana. The sequence goes on along the minus strand of NC_069098.1, from coordinate 1,819,562 downwards.
AAGGTTTGTATACGTCATAAAATTCCAAACAATATTTTTAGAAAAAGTTCCTTATCGTTTTCCAATCGGGAAGCACTCGTACAAATTCGTCCGTAATACGCGCCGTCGGTCAAACCCTTATCTTGACTGACATGTCCCTAAGTAGCGGCTAAATTGCCCTTTTGGGAGATGACCGTAGAGACGTCAAGTGTTTGCCCCAAAGGACCTTCATGCCCTAATTTAAATTGCCTTTGTGACGAGTATGATTATTTAAATCTAATTTGTAAGAGTTGGTTTGTTAAGTAAATTGTAACGTTCACGAAGGCAATGCTAACTTCGTAATTCATGTGAAAATTTTAAAATGAAACAATTACTTCATTGAAATTTTGTACAAATGTAAGTTGAAATAATTGTGCTAATAAGTTAATTTAATCAGGGATATGTAAAACTTTTTAATGAATAGGGTAAGAAAAATATAGTGTTTTTTGAGTGATGTTGACTTTACAAAGTTCGCACTTGAACATTATTAGAGGAGCCGTGATTGCCCAGTGGATGTGAGCTCTGCCTCCGATTCCGGAGGGTGTGGATTCGAATCCGCTTCGGGGCATGCACCTCCAACGTTTCACTTGTGTGAAATAGCACGTGTCTCAGACGGTGTAGGAAAACATTTTCTTAATTCTCTGCGTGTGTGAAGTCTGCCAATCCGCATTAGGCCAGCGTGATGGACTATGGCCTTACCTCTCTCATTCTGAGAGGAGACTCGAGCTCAGCAGTGAGCCAAATATGGGTTGATAATGATGAATGATGATGTACGTAGAGAATTTTCAGTTGGATCATGGTGATTATGTCAGTTTTTCGCGAAGAAATACAAAAACAAATCAATCTTCCACTATTCTATGCAATCTAAGATGGAAGCGGGCTGAATTGTTAGGAGAAGGATGAAAATCCACACCCCCTTTCGGTTTCTACACGACATCGTACCGGAACGCTAAATCGCTTGGCGGTACGAGAACTCAGGACCTCCGTCTTGTTAATCTACCGCGCATACCACTGCGCCACGGAGGCCATCGTTTGAGAACAACGACACTATAAAAAACACGCAGATCTAAACAACACATACACACAAATAATTAGACACACAAATACACAGACTGACAGATACTCATAAAGAAATACACATATATACACTCGAGTTTACACAGGCACACAGATATCCGTTAAAACTTTAACACCAACTTTTTTTTGTGTAGAGGCTTAAAAAGCTTACAAAAACCAGTATCCAGCGAGTCAAACGCCTGAACTACCCCCACTCGACTGTACAGAGCCAGATTTGAATAAATTTAGTGTTAAAATAGCTCATCACTCGTTATTCCATCGAAGTGACTGCCTCATTGCCCCCATTCCGCTCTGCGGAGCGCGATAATTTATTCAAGATTTTAATTTGATGGCCCACAAACGCTACGGAATAATAGACTCAAATACAAAATGGATTCATTGGAATACGGCAATCTGGAAGGTTTTTAATTTGCGCACGTTTTGTTCTGGGAACGCGCCGCGCGAATAAAATCGACCTCGTTCCTATAGTTAAAACAATGGCATTGGTAAAAAAATTGAATAATTAAAAAAAATCATGATGGTTTCTTGATGGTCCTTGGTTGGAAAAGTTTTAATTATTTTTGACTGTATTAAATGTATAAATAAATAAATTACAAGTGTCTGTTTGTAATTTCAAAATAATTGTCTTATTAATTGGTTTTAGTTATTTTACACAATACTAAAACACGAACTTTTTTAATCAGAATATAAATGTCTATACAAAGCTCGTAAACTAACCTTCCACCCAATTTTGATAAAACTCTAGTCAGTTATTCCAATGTAGTTATCATAATATTAAGAAAGAAAGAAAATTAGTGGACATACACACACAATACCCAGAAGATAACAAAAAAAAAGTGTGTGGTAAAAATTAAAAAAATTCAGAATTGTCCAAAATGGTCACCACTCAGCAAATGCTACGCTAGTGATTGATGGATCCACCAGCGCAGAGCTGGTCTTCCGTGGAGTTAAGTGGCGATGCGGGTGGAAACAAGAAGAAGATAGGTACCCAAAAAAAGTGTTACTAAATGATATTTAATAACATGTAACATAATTTCTCAAATAGATACGGGATCCTTTTACCACTAAGGTAGGATTTCGGAAATTTGAAGGGGATGTTTATCGAAGTCTTGCATAACAAAATTATTTTTCAAATATAGAAAAGTTACTCGAGCATTTCAGCGATTTATGTTAACATTATATTAACAAAATAAAATGAGACCACCCAATTTTTTTTGTTTGCAAAAACATTTGAAAATTGGTCTGGTCTACAAATGACGGATTTATCGCTCGACATACATACTGCCGAACGTCAAACCTCCTCCTTTGAAAGTCGGCAAAAAAAAAAGAAACAAGAGCCTGTGATAGCCAGACGTACCTCATTTTAAGCACCTCATTGTCAGTCTATGCACCTACTATAGTTAAGTTCGGTAGCCAATTATGGAGTCTTGATTGTGGTGGCTTTAGGAACAGATTTCAAGGTTTCAAACCCTCAACCGTCCAAAGCGCATTTTTTTAAATAATTTCCTCGGCATAATATGAAGTAGTCAGTACTCACTAAGTGATTTTGTGTTCCGGTACGATGTCGTGTAGAAAACGAAATAGGTGTGGATTTTCATCGTACGCCTAACAAGTTTTCCCGCTTCCATCTTAGATTGCATCATCACTTACCATCAGCTGAGATTGCAGTCAAGGGCTGACATGTAAAGAATAATAAAAAAAACCTTCATTGTAGTAAGTCTGACCATCGTATTCTAATACCAAAACTTCCCATGTTATTTAATAACATCCCTGTACAAATATCCAATGCGTGGGCGTAGAATTTGTCGCGACAAAGTAGTCTCCTCTCATACCGCGAAGAATGCTGAAAATTCATAAACATTTGGGGTAAACCGGCCGTGAATTTTACACTAAGATGTTTTAATAAGTATAGAAGCAATGTCTGAGGCTTATATTGGAGACATATAGCCATAGCCAATAATCCGCAATTACGCTGGCTTTTAGAACTTAGTTCTCTATCTTTGGAAAACAGTTATTTTTTTCTTTTCTACCGGTAAAGAGAACGCTAAGCACAATATTTGCGTTAAAGTGATCACACTTTAAGACTGGTTCTCAAAATAGTCACTTAATATCAAAAGAGCTTACAGTCAACATTAACTGGCCATTGAATTGAAAATGTGGAATTATGTATAGGCGTTGATATGATTCGTCTATTTATAGGAACTCACAAATTTTGGATGAAATGTCATACTTTAAATACGTCAAAAACCTTACCGATATTTATGCGTGAAGCCTTCTGAGAATAATTTCGTTGATGCTAGATAAGTGATACCTTCTAATAATGACTTATTAAATCTTTATTTATTTCTCTTTCTGGAGATTACATTTACAAAAAATATTTTCTTAATTAAATATTGTAAAGGAGTTTATTTATTGATTCTATAATACCACACTTTGATGAGGTCTTTATAGCGTCCCATCAGTTTGCCGATAATAAAGTTTACATACAATCTATTTTCCGGAGTGGTGCTTTCAATAGTGTCCCATCAAAAGTGGAAGCACTACTTGCTACACTACTCATTCTATTGGTACGAGATTTTATAATTGTCATGTTGTTGAATCATGAGATCAACGATGAGTTAGGCGCGATATAGCCTTACTTTGGGACTAGATAGTGATGTGTGTAATATTTAAGTATAATAATTATTCCCTTTATTACCTACCACTAGATTGTATAGTAATAGGGTAGTTGACTCATATCAAATTTAATATAAACAATGTTAATTTCGTGTTGTACACGGAATAAGGGTCCGAAATAATATATCGATATCAAATAATAAAAGTTAAGGATTTCTAACAAAACTTAATTTAAATATCACGTATTTTTTCGAATTTTCCAAATGTCAAAAACGCTGTCGTCCATTTTGTGACGTCACTGACACACTTGATGTACTAAATAACTAAAAGTCGAACTAATTGTTAACTAATATGTTGGTCAAACGCTCCATTTGTATGGGTATATAGTGACGTCATGAAACAGTTGACTGTCATAGCCGACAGGCGTTTAGGCTCGTGTTGTCAAAAACATGTTTAAAAACTAATCACGTCTCAAAAAAATATGAAAAAAAATCAGTCTAATAGAACGATAATGAACTATTTAAAATCATTTAAAAAAGTGTCAACTATTGTGGTAGAGAGGTTAAAAAAGCTTTCTTTTATTTCCATATTATTATGAAATGTTCAAGTTAAGCTTAATACGAGGTACGAGTAATATTGGATATTATAATAAGTTACATGAAAAGTGTCGTTTCCGTGCTGCGTTCTCGGTACTACGGTTGAATTGGTTCGGAAACTCTGTAGGTAAATCAATATCAAATGGGAATTTTAGTTAGCGCTAGTTAAATTGTTTGCCGGTCCATTAGCCTTGCTTTACGCTTCAAAGAAAATTAATTCATGAACTACTCATACTATTATATTTTATTACTATTCAATATTTTAGTTGAAATTTCAATTTGTTTATCAGCTGCAATAAATTATTTATATATATTATGAAACAAAGACCTCCGCCTTATCTATCTGTTCGCGATAAACTTGAAATTATTGGAGGGATGGTGGTTTTTACCAGTAGATGATTTTAGTAGTAGAAACCTTTCTCATGAATAGGTTTAAGTTTAACCTACAATTTTTAAGTATTTGTATGATGTTTGTATTGTTAATGATGATGAATGAAGGTTTTGCAGAATTTGGATTAAATATAATTGTTGGAAGTGTCGCAAGATTTAAAACTACTATAGAGCCTTCATTAAAAACGCTACTTAACCATTTGAATTTATTACAAAGACAGAGCTTCGTAGGAAAATCCTCATTATTAGACTTTAAAACATCTGTAAACTTCAAGTGATGTCAACAACAACAAAGTATAAAGATGCAATGAGAAAGTTGAAACAAAACTTTTGTTTCAAATACTTGTCACTATTTGATGTAGCATCAAATTGGTGTTATTGGGTAGAATTATTATGACATTTCTATTATCATTCAATATAATATCATTATAATATATCATTCATTATTCAATATAATATATGATCCCACCCACCTAATTATCTTGATGAAAATATTTGTAGTTGAAAATAGGTACAAGTATAGGGACAAATAGATAATACGTTTGTGAGCGATCAAAATTTACTTGTCGTCAAATCAAATTGAATGACTTTAATTTGATTATTCAATTTGATTTGATGCTGGTTTTTGTAGTGACTACATTTAGTCATTACAGAAACCAGTATCAAATCAAAATATAATATATTCAGCAGTGGAAATCCATCGGCTGATGACAATGATTACCTATTGATATTTCTCGAACAAAAAAAATCGTTTATTATAAATATTATGTAAAGTCGGTTCACTGACGATATGACGATATTGAACGTGACAACGTCATAAAAAAATATTGATGGAATGGTTGGTTGAATTTTTCAAAAGAAAATGTTCGTTTTTCTAAAATACTGTTTAATAATCTTCATAGACCAGAATATACTTTTTCCTTGTTAAAAGAGTTGGCAACCCTAGAGCGATGGAACGACGCATGACATCATCTTTGTTCGAGTGTGCAGCCAGCTCCATATATATAAGACGTTGTCACATCAAAAATACATTTATTTATTTTTCTGCAGAGGCTCAAACTCTGGACTATCCACCTACTGGTTCCACTGAATGTATAACGCAGTAAGTCACGATATAACAACTCCATAACTCATCCCACTGATAGCTAATAATTGTTTAAGCACGTGCTCACAGGGTTTTATGGGCCGCACACTAATTCGCTTTACTGCCGCCATTCAACAACGTCATCGTTGCGATTATTTGTGCAGCGTTCTACAAATGCTTTGCGGTTGCGAATCAATTACGCGGATAAATCTAATGTCGGTTTTGTATTATGTTAATACTATTTTTATATATAATTGGAATAAATAATTCGTAAAAATAAACGATACTTATATTGTACTCGGTGAATAAATTGTATAATTATTTTTCGAAATTTAAGGTCTAAAATAGCACGCTAAAAACGTGCTATTTAAAAGTATGTACCATACGATTATGTTTATCATCAGTTTACATTTGTTAGCAATAAGCATGCTATTTTTAATTATGCTCCTGAATAAGCATGCTCAAAGCAAACATTCCAATGACACATGCTAATTTGTATCTATCGCTCTCTGACTATAGTATCGTGTTAGACAGGGAGACATGAAGGTGAAGAGAATACAGAATAGCAATGCTGATTGACTAGCATAGGTACTCAATAAGCAAACATGTTCCGACGTGCTAAAAGCACGCCCCCTTCCACCCGCGTAGCAAGTAGCACGCTCACAAATCGCACGACTGTTGATTCTTGAGCAAGCTCGAAATAAGCATGCTCATTAATAGCAACTAACTGACGCCACGCGGTTTTACCCGTTTGGTTCCCGTACCTGTAAGAATACGGGAATAATATATAGCCTATAGCCTTTCTCAATAAATGAGCTTTGTAACACAGAAAGAATTTTTCCAATCGGACCAGTAGTTCCTGTGATTAGCGCGTTCAATCAAACAAACAAACAAACTTTTCAGCTTTATAATATTAGTATAGATGTTGCGATACACATGCTAATAAGTAGCAACCACTCAATAGTAGCATGCTTTCGTGCTTGAAATGAGCATGTGTAACAGCAGCATAAAAGCCATGATAACCGAGTGGATATGACTGACCTCTGCCATTGATTCGAAAGGGCGTCCGTGGCATGCACCTCCAACTTTTTAATTATGTACATTTTAAGAAATCACGTGTCTCAAATGGTGAAGCAAAGACACCTGAGGATACCTGCTTATCTGGAGTATATTCTTAATTCTCTACGTGTGTGAAGTCTACCAATCTGCATTGGGCCAGTGTAACGGACTATAAGCCTAACCTCTCTCATTCTGAGAAGAGACTGGCGGCAAACTTTCAAGAGTGAAACGAACTGTCACCGTACTCTATCTGAAAAACACTTTAAGGCAGATATTATGACTAAAGTAGAATTGAACAAGTTTTCAAATTGCCCCAGACACCTACTCCCAGCTATCAGACCAAACGCTCCGGTTAGGTCGTCACCAATAATCTAATTGTTTCTGCTCGTCTTCACTTGCGACTCTGCAATTGCATTAAATCAAGAATCGGAGTTAACATGATTTAAGCCAAGATACCGCTTCAGGAAGCTGTAGTCAGAACTAACCATTATAAAATCTGCCCTTGTTCGGAATTCACGGATATATATTTTTTTTTTATTGAGAAAGAATACAATCAGGAACTTAAGCTAATTTATCCTCATAACTATACAAATCATGTCCACGTGGAATGGTGGCAAGAATACTGGCTGCATTTCCGCGCTGGACAGCCAGGCTGATCCTTTGCGCAAAAAATTAGCTCTTCTGTCATCAGTCGAGGCAACTAGCTGCGGTATGATTAATAATGATTTGGTAAAATTTTTTGACACTGCGACTCCATAGCCCAAGGCTCTCCACGGCAAAAGGTACAAAAATGTAACTCTCTGTCAGAGAGGCATACTTGTGCCGCTCAGGGATCCCTAGAACATTTTGTACACCTGATTACTTACAAGCAAATTTTTCGTGAGTAGCTTCATCTCGATGAGACGATTAACTTTTTATTTACGATAATTCTTGATTCTGGTAGCTAACTGAGTTACCAGAAAATGAAAATTACAGCCACATTATCCTACAAATTGCATGGTACATTATGTCGTTCCGAAGCGACGCTCTAAAATTTTCATAAACGATCTCAACGCAGGCCAAGCAAATCAATGTATTTCCCGTACTAGCTGCTATATACACTGATCTCGTCATTATCACTCTATTTTAGCGATACTACAGGGCTAGGCCTCTTTCACTTATGTAAGTATAGGTATTCTACCAACTACGTATTCACGTATAACAATTCGGCCGTGTCACAGCCACAGCCTATTACATTCTATTCGTCTGTGTCTTTTTAGAATTGTATCAAAAATTATATTTCCATTTGAAGCTTTTAAGTTATATAATGATGAAGGTCTAGCTAGTTATTACAGGCCTTCGCTTTTACAAAATTAATAATAATATTTAACAAAATATTTATAAAATATTTATAAAACATTTCTGCATCAGTTTTTCATAATTTATGTGAACCAAAGCTCAGCTCGCAATTCGACAGCTTACTTTAACCAGGCACAAATGCATTTAAGTGCCATCAGGTAAATAGATTCAAGCTTAACTTGAAGGAAGGACTCGGACTGTTTACTCAGACACTGTGCACTGGGCAACTCAAACAGATCTGTCCGACGTGGCTTAAAACTATCATCTAAACGCTGACGCATACCTGGCGCAAACTATTTATAAAAACACAAAAAAAGACATGCACCTGCAACAAATGCGTAAAAGTAATAGTAGCAGAGCTTTTTTTGAGATAGAGGTGCGAGAAATATTTACTACTGCTTATTTTTGCCGCCAAGCAGCAGTGCTGTTGGTTTGTTTTGAAGGACATGGTTGTCGGTGTAATTTCAGGCACATAAAGCTTAACGCCCAGGTTAGTTAGGCATTTTTCGCACAGATTCGCACGAGAGATTTTTAAACGGACGTTAAAAATTCCCCCGTGCGAATGAGGCTTAGGTTGATAGAAGATAGTCCAGAGTTGCGTTGTCAGAAAGAATTGTGAATTGAAAAGCTGGGGCCTTTAATATAAAAATCAGAGAATGGTTAAATGCTTATGAAATCCTACAAAAAGTCGTTTTAATGTAAATTGTGGCGATATTTCGAATATTAAGACTACAAGTCTTTATGTTAGAAATTTTGGAAACCCCAGAACGCAGAGTCATAAGCCTTGGACCATTTGTTAATACAATTTGCTTTAACAAGTCAAAAATACCCCATTATAAATGCCATCGGCCGTGAATTTTAACGATAGATATCGCCAAGTCAACAAATAACGTGTCAAAATCCTCAAAAGGGCTTGAAAGGGCTCCAGTGGCCCGGAAGGAGGGTTGGGTTTTAATAAAATAAAATGGGAATATTATCGAATGGTGCCCGCCGAGAGTAATGTTCCGTGAGTAGCTTTGGACAATGAAGCTGTGGAGTCGATTCTTTTTTTGCCATATATCTATACTTATAATAAATCTGTAGGGAGGTCAATTCTGTACATGAAATATATTTCCAAAATAACTATCAGGGGGTGATTAGTGGTCGATACTGATGCCAAAAATGCAATCAGTAAAATTTTTGTCTGTCTGTCTATCTGTCTGTATGTTCTTTATAGAAACAAAAACTACTCGACGGATTTTAACGAAAATTGGTACAATAATTCTTCATAATCTTGGGCAGGTTATAGTATACTTTTCATCACGCTATGATAAATAGGAGCAGAGTAGTGAAGGGAAATGTTGAGAAAACGGGAGAAGTTACTAAATTTTTTAAGCTTCCGTCGCGTGGTATGTTTGTAATAGAAACAAAAACTACTCGACGGATTTTAACGAAAATTGGTACAATAATTCTGCATAATCTTGGGCAGGTTATAGTATACTTTTCATCACGCTATGATAAATAGGAACAGAGTAGTGAAGGGAAATGTTGGGAAAACGGGAGAAGTTACTAAATTTTTTAAGCTTCCGTCGCGTGGTATGTTTGTAATAGAAACAAAAACTACTCGACGGATTTTAACAAAAGTTGGTACAACTATTTTTCATACTCCTGGGCATGTTATAGTATACTTTTCATCACGCTACGATTAATAGGAGCAGAGCAGTGAAGGGAAATGTTGAGAAAACGGGAGAAGTTACTCCATTTTTTAAGCTTCCGTCGCCGTCGCGTGGTAGGGTAGGGGTAGGGTAGGGGCAGGGGTAGTAGTATGGTTTCACGCGGACAAAGTCGCGGGCGTCCGCTAGTTTTAAATATATCAATATTTTTTCCCTTCCAATTACTCGTAGTTTGAAAAGGCTGTATTAGGAGTTGAATACGCCAATATTTCATCGGCCGGGGATCAAACCTGTGACCTCTCGGTGGAGAGACCATTTACTGTTGAGCTATTAATTTATTTATTATTATGAAACTCCTTATTGCGTAACACCCTATTCGAAATTGTAGCGCCGTCCGCACTCTCTATAACCGAACACGACCCGTTATATAGAAAAAAATCATCACTAACAGAGTATTGAAATACAACCCTGTACCAGTTAACTATAGGTGGTAAAATTTATTTCATTATCAAGTATGACCTTCAGACTGAAACAAAGTGACAATACTTAGTTGTATGGCTTTAGTATTTCTACATGAGCTCTGATACAAAAAAACTCTTACTTCATAAAGCCATTTTAATTCATGTAATAGTAGGATTGTGAAAAATGTACAGAAAACTTTATGCATGTATTTAAAATATATTTTAGTTACTAAAAACAAATAAGCAAACAAACAAATCGAAATACTCTGGATTATTTCATCATAATCTGTTTTTAGCTGATATATTGTGCTTAAATTAAGGTAACAGCTATTTAATTACAATCACAAAATCTCACTATCAAATCTATTAATTTCATTTCGTTCACGTTTCATTTAAGTTTGTATCATCCATGTTCATCGCCAATCAACTACCAAACAAGAAATGAAAATTAAACATAGAAACACAAAAATATAGAGACATGTCGACTCCATTCGTTCCTTGTTACAGAAAAATCTAATGTTGCGTCTATAAATCCGCATCCGTCAATGCGGATTTCATTGTCTCCACTACTCGGAGTCATTGTGGTCCGATTGTTATCGAATTGCGTTCCTTTGTACGGAGTTCACGACGAACTACACACTTCTGGATTATTATTATATTCATACTTTTCTGAAGCAATTGTATTGTATCTGTGCGTATGTTTATGTTCACCGTAGCTCGAAAACAAAAGAATCAAAGTGAATATCCGCATCACGGAAGTGCAGCACCGCCTGCTTCCCCTCTTCAGCCTTCAACCTTCTACAGCCGTGATAGCCCAGTACAGCCGTGATAGCCCAGTGGATATGATCTCTGCCTCTGACTTCGGAGGGCGTAGGTTTGAATCCGGTCCGGGGTATGCATCTTCAACTTTTCAGTTGAGTGTATTTGAAAAAATTAAATATCACGTGTCCCAAACAGTGAAGGAAAAATATCGTGAGGAAACCTCAGAATTTTCTTAATTCTCTGCGTGTGTGAAGCCTGCCACTCCGCATTGGACTAGCGTGGTGGACTATGGCCTATCATTTTGAGAAGAAATTCGAGCTCAGTAGTGAGGCGAATATGGGTTGATAATGATGAATGAAAAAGAAAAGTTCATTTTTTCACAGCCCGGTTGAGGACACGAACCCTGGACCTCGTAATCCTTAGGTTAACCACTAGACCAAAGGGGCAGTAATAATATTTAGACGTCTATATTGTCTTTGCTTGTTCCTTCGTAACTAAAGCTATCAGCCCAAGGGTCAATATTTGTTCCGATAGACTCGATTCAATCGACTGTAAACCATACGGAGCTCTTCTAAAACCCATTTCCAGGTCTTAAGCCTACAAATATAGGGACCGATATAAGATTATGGCTTTATACTGGATCTCTACTAAAATTTAGGCCCAAATTATCCTCAACATCATTATTATTGGCCTATTTTAACAATCCAGGCCTCTAAAAGGATTTATAGCATAAAGTGAAAGTCGAAGTTCATTTATATCAATTAGGCTTAATTTACAAGCATTTTCGAATCGTCAGGTAAACTTACCTCCTATTACCATACCTTCACATGCTATGTGGATGTGATCCATCAACTTCCCAACTTTATGTTAAAAAAATATTTTTTTTTAAAGAAAAAAGTCAGTCACTGCACCCGACCCAGGATTCATACCGAGGACCTTGTGATCTGATACCACATAGGCTAATGAATACTAAAGCAATGAGGCGCTTTTGGCGGCCTCCGTGGCGTAGGGTATGCGCGGGGGACTTACAAGGTAGGTCCTGGGTTCGATCCCTGGCTGGGCCGTTTGAGATTTTCTTAATTGGTCCAGGTCTGGTTGGTGGGAGGCTTGTACCGTGGCTCTTACCCGCCAACAGCCAAGAGATTTAGCGTTCCGGAACGATGTCGTGTAGAAACTGAAAGGGGTGTGAATTTTCATCCTCCTCCTAACAAGTTAGCCCGCTTCCATCTTAGATTGCATCATCACTTATCATCAGATGAGATTGTAATCAAGGTCTACCTTGTAAAAAATAAAAGTTGCTTTGCTATTATTCTAGCTAATAATAATACTTACGCTATTTCATTGGCTACAGCTTCCAAGACAATATCTGCGTAATACTCCCCATTTGTAATCCCCTGTACCAGTCAAAATTAAATAGATTGGAAGTATTGTTGAAAATTTTGGCTTACGAAATTATGTTCTTGGGTCATTTAACTATGCGCCTCGGGTCGACGCAGATATAAGACAATGTTGTCTTAAAATATAAAGAAGTCCTTTCAAAACATTAATTTTAAATAAGTGTTATCTATTTATTAGTTACATGTTTTTTTTTTTTTTATTTTAACATTGCATATAAATAAAAAGAAGCATACTTACAATGGTTTACGAAACTGTCAATAGATGGCGCTAACTGTACGTTAACCCGCGCTACCGTTTGTGCATCCTGAATTATATAAGACCTCGCCTTGGTAAAATGTTTCAAATCTATCTAAATAAAAAATAATAAGCAATCCAATCCTCTGGGTGCCACCAGACGGCAGACTGGCGGCTCTAGATTGTGGAACCTCCTCAAAAAATGGTCGTGTATCCGATCGTCTCTTCTCTCTATCTAACATTGAAACGAAAGTTTTTTATGGTATTAAGCTTTTTGTTATAAAACTATTCAGAAAACTGTGAAACGAATAATTGGAAAAAATATATTAAAATTGTTTTTATATATTGGCTAGTGCTTGACTAAAATCATGCCTGATCGAAAGCAATTGTGAGGTCTAAGATGAAGAGCGCTTACCTAGAAGTAGCCTATTTACATATATTTTTGCCTTAAAGGTGCTCAAATAAGTATCAGGAGACACAGATGCCAGATTCAAGAGCATTCAATATCTAAGCAGCTCTTATTAGGAACGTTGACGCAAAACATTTCGTGCGAATTGACTGGACGTCGACAACAAAAGGATGTAATTTTTCACGGCATCTCACTGTTCTGTGGTAAACTGGGGACGGAGGAACTAGATTGTAAAGTTCCTGTACACACTCTCCAAAGTATCTATATCTATACTAATCTATACTCTATACTTCTTATACTAATATAAAAGCTGTTTGATTGAACGCGCTAATCTCAGGAACTACTGGTCCAATTTGAAATATTCTTTCAGTGTTATATAGCCCATTTATCGAGGAAGGCTATAGGCTATATATTATCCCCATTTTTCTACGGGAACGGGAACCACGCGGGTGAAACCGCGCAGCGTCAACTAGTATCCTATAAAAGACCGATAGACAGGCGACGTTGCGTCAGTGTTGTAAACTTTGCAGTTTCGTCCATGTCAACGGTTCATAACCTATGTTACTTCTATCGCGACAATGAACTGAATCTAATGCAGCGAGTTGAAATTTAGCAGAGCCATCCCATAGTCCCATAGAGCCATGACTGCAGTACACGATGCTGGTTTAAACCTCTGCCTGATATAGAGTGAGAAGTTGTTCTGAAATGAAGTACCGTTAGGCTGGTTTTAGAGTCACGCTGACAAGACGCTGACAGACCAAATGAATGAACTCCTAGGGAGCGTTTCAGAATAATGCGGTGGTCTAGCGCTGAGCTGTCAGCGTCCGGTCTGCGTGACTCTAAAACCAGCCTTAAGTATACTCGTAGTTTCGAAAGTACTTGTAATCTAAGCCTCCTAATTGACGGCCTCCGTAGAGCAGTGGTGTGCGCGGTGGATTTAAAAGACGGAGGTCCTGGGTTCGATCCCCGGCTGGGCCGATTGAGGTTTTCTTAATTGGTCCAGGTCTGGCTGGTGGGAGGCTTCAGCCGCGGCTAGTTACCACCCTACCGACAAAGACGTACCGCCAAGCGAAGCTTTCCGGTACGATGTCGTGTAGAAACCGATAGGGGTGTGGATTTTCATCCTCCTAAAAAGTTAGCTCGCTGCCATCTTAGATTGCATCATCACTTACTATCAGGTGATATTGTAGGCAATTACTAACTTGTAGAGAATATAAAAAAAGCCTACTTGAAAGAAATCGCATTTCAATTGAGTCATAAATTATAAACAGCAATAAACTTCTGTTTATTTGTTAAACCAAAAAGTTAGTTTATTTATTTAGTCAAGAACTCGCACAGTCTGCACACACCCTTAATTAACCCCCCACTGTACAACCGGGTGCAATCGTGTAAACTGAGCCGGAAACAAAATTGTATACGAAATTAACCCCTGTTTAAATGGAGGCCTATTGTTCGAACGTTGCCGAATGATTTAAATACAAAAGGGTTTCCAATGTTAACAATGCTTTCAGCTCTTTCATAACTCTTCTGTGGTTATTTTGTGTGTGTACTAGGCTTTAGTTTTTATATTAATATTAATTAGTGGTCGAAATTCATCGTTCGCTTATACTTTAGTAAATACCCGCGAATTCGTGCTCATTAAATGATTCAGTCTTATTTTTGGAATAAATTTCCGATAAGTCTGAATTTAATTAAACTTATTAGTTGTTTCGTCGTTATCATCGTTATCAACTCATATTCGGTTCACTGCTGAGCTTGAGTCTCCTTTCAGAATGAGAGGGGTTACCACGCTGGCCCAATGCGGATTGGCAGACTACACACTCGCAGAGAATTAAGCCGTGGTAGCCCAGTGGATATGACGTGTACCTCCATTCATCATCATCATTATCAACCCATATTCGGCTGAGCACGAGTCTCCTCTAATGAGGGGGTTAGGACAATAGTCCACCACGCAGGCCCAATGCGGATCGGTAGATTCCACTCAAGCAGAGAATTAAGCATATTCTCAGATATGTAGGTGCATGCCCCGGATCGGATTCGAACCTACACCCTAATCGGAGGCAGAGGTCATATCAGCTCAATGTTTAATTTAATTAAAGTTGGTATTCATATTCAGTTTTATTAAACTTGGTTTGTTCTCCTTTATTGCATGGATTCTTAACAGAGAATATATGAACGAGGCGAAACGAATATGGCAGTCATTGGAAATGTCTTCACAGAACCGATCCCAACGTTTATGGGGCTTGATCCGTCCTTATCACGAGACCATGCTCGCCGTAACCGTACGCGCCCATTATCATTACCCCTAACTGCCTTTGTTACCCAGCCCCTAATCACTTGCGGTTTTCTTAACTACTTTACTTAGAAATAAGTAGCTTCTTTATTGTCTCCGCACGTTACGTATAGATGTGGCAAAGTTTGCTTTGAGTTCCGTATTTTAGGCAAAACTTTCTAACCTTCTTCAAAAGGTAGTCACTTTATACTTTATAATAATATTATACTATAAAGGCGAACAAACAAACATAAATATATATATATATATATATATATATATATAAATATTCATATATAATTATAGTAATAATAAATAAACAACCAGGCTAAAATAATAAGTATAATTTGTTATCAGTTGTATATATTACGCGTAAAATGAGGTTTTTGCCTTTGCGCTGCGGGTACCGAATCAGTTTTGCTGTTGGAATGGAAATAGATTTTACTCTGTATTAACACATAGGCTACTTTTATCCCGAAAAAATCCCGCGAGAGACACGAAAAACTGAATCCCACGTGGATGAAGTCGCGGGCGTCCGCTAGTGGTAAATAAAACCCATATTAATATTATGAAAAAATGCCTCTGTGTTCTATATGCGGCTTTGGATCAATGAGGTCCTGACTTCGTATCTGGGTCGGGCTATGAACTGGGAATTCAATTTTTTATTTTTTTTTTAAATTCTCTACAGCAACCAGGAGTTGGAAGTCGGTGGTGTTACCCCAAGAGCATAATTCATCTCTTTTTTAAACAGTAAAAACTTATGGATTGCAACTGTCTATTTTATCTTTTGGAATTTTATGTGAATAACTAGCTGACGCCGCACGGTTTCACCCGCGTGGTTCCCGTTTCCCTAGGAATACGGGGATAATATATAGCCTATAACCTTCCTTAATAAATGGGCTATCTAACACTGAAAGAATTTTTCATATCATACCAGTGGTACCTGACATTAGCGCGTTCAAACAAACAAACTTTTCAGCTTTATAATATTATTAGTAGTTTATAATATTAGATAATTAATTGTAGTTATGTAATGCCGAAGCAGATGAAGTTACTGATTCGATATTAGATATAAACATACATTATAGCGGATGCCCGCGACTTCGTCTGCCCTTAGACTTTCTTAATCTGGCTCACTCGCAAAATCCGTTCTTAGCTGATGTCTAGTACCTGTCTGCAAAAATTCAACGTTGTCATCAAGCAGTTTTGTTTGGGATAAATGACCTTTTAGCTTTTATATTATAAAGATAAGAAGGAGAATAATAGCGGTAAACGATATATAACTTATTCTGTGGTGTTACATAGTATGTCACGATTATTCCCCACCTCAGCCTGGCTCGCCGCAGGGCATTACCGTGTGCCCATCGCTTCTGGTTTGCCGCAGAATATGCCGGCTATACACGCAATATATCATAATATAGCACCTACCACCTTGTAGTGAGATCTTCCTAGAGTAAGCTTCTATACGTGGCGTTTTACTTGTTTACTAGCGAATGCCTGCTACTTCGTCCGCATGCAAAATATGTGCCACGATACCGACATCAGATTTATATCAATACGAATGTTATAAAAAGGAAAGATTTGTATTTCTGGATTTATCGAATAAACTTAAAAACCAACCACCAATAGAAAGTTACATTATTAGAGAGTAATATAGGCTATATTTTTTCCCCGTATTCTCACGGGGATGAGAACTACATAGGTACCTCGGGGCATTTGCTAGTAAATCATATATACGAAAATTACTTGGTTGGCTACCTGATTTACCTACAGAATTGATCATTGTCGCTCTCAACCCACTTATCTACATGAGAGTAGCCTGGAAGGTCTTATCTCCAAATCTCTGTCTTCTACAGGAGATAAGAGTATCTTCTGTAGAAGATGTATCTTCGATACTCTTTTTCCACAGAAATTTGTAGCTCGGAAAACGGATAGTGTAACTTCAAAAATAATCAAAGTTATGTTATATTATTCTGACAGTAATATTTACAGGACATTGACATAGGTTGATGATCTATTCTATTAAAGGTAAGCGAAGGCAAGCGAAAAGCCACCCTCAAAGAAATATTTCCTGAAGAATTTTCCTTAAAATACGTCGCATTATTCGATGAACGTTCCTTGTTTAATCAGGTAGAACATGTAGAAAAATATCAATTTAATCATTTTTGGAAGAATTTCCATCTTAGAAAATTACCAACAGTAACTTTGTTTTATGGGTCAATATACCTACCTTTAGCTACATCAGTATTTATATTTATATCCTTTTAATAAGATATATTATAACTTAAATAAACAAACTAATGTAGGTATTTCGTTAAAATATTTTATAGTTTTACAAGAAAATGAAGTTGAAATTTATATTGAAAGTTATTTAAATTTTAGTGTACAACAAATATTTTTGTGGCAGTGCCATCTATACAAACGATACAAAACTAAGTCGCGCGAGAAAGTTCACGTAGTGCCTACTGATATCCATAGATGGCGCTGTGTGCTATTGGAAGTTAGAGAATTTAAATGTTGAAGTCCTCTATTTGTAGCTTAACAATGTTAATGTATTAACACTAATATTTTATAGGCGAAAGTTTGTGTGTAGGTAAGTTTGTGTAAGTGTATTCCTCCTTTGAACTTCGGCTACTGAAGCGATTTGGCTGAGATTTGGATTGGAAATAGATTTTACTCTGGATTATCACGCTACTTTTCATCCCGGAAAAATCCATGGTTCCCACAGGATTTATCATAAACTGAATTCCACGCGGACGAAGTCGCGGGCGTCCGCTAGTTATTAGATAGGTATTATGATAGTAATAAAACAATTTTTTGTAATCAAATAATGTATTATCGATATCAACACAAAAAGTATATTCCTTACTTAGAAAACAAAGTAAGTTTAAGTTTTCAAGCAATAAAACGCTTTTGTTTTACAGTGATATTATATTAAAGCAAAGTACTGTGCAAAGAAGATATTAAAATATAATACTTCATAAAAATGTGATCTGCTTAGTTGTGCGTATAACCTATATGATTTACAAAAAAAAAATAAAAAATAACATAAATTTATATATTAATAGATAGAAAATGTTTCTATAAATCTTAAAAAAAATACTTTAATATCACAATATATATTCAGTAGGCTTCCCTCAAAAATATGAATCGAGGATAACATTCTGAAAATATACTACTCAGTAGTTATAAAATAATATAAAAGTATACTCTCACGCAAATTTCTAAAATACATTAAAACTAGCTTACCTTGCTGTAGCTTTATAGCTGTTTTTAAAACAATACGTAAATGTAAGCTTCTCTTTCTGTGGAGTACATATTAATGTATATTTATATTATTTAAAGTAATAAATGCACTATAAGTCTAAAAAGAAAGATTTATCTTAGCAATCTTCCCAGGATTTCTTGCATTGAAATCGTACTCTTAGCAAAAGATTCAAAGAAGATTGTTCTTCTACGCCTACTTTGCAGAAAATATTTAATTTATACTAATAGTTGCTAAAAGAAGCAAACATAATTTTAAATTAAAATATTTAAAAGAACATCAACTTCAAGGGCACTCTATAGTCATTCGTCTAACAACACTTTGTTATGAACCCATCTGTTTCAGTTATTATGGTTAAACAATTTTATGCCTGTAGAGACATATACTACTTAGCAGCAGAAATACTTCTAATTAAATAATACTAAAAAATTAATATAATTGATTTTTGTTGCTCCATATCTAAACTTCTAAATAGAAAATAGCATTTTTTTTTAAAAATCCTACTCGTAACTCTCAATTACTGCACTTTATAAAATCATCCACACTAATTTTTAAATGTTTCCTAAAAACAATTATTTACGCTTTTGCAGCCCTTCTAACTGATTCCTCCATACTTCTTAAATATCTATTAAGCGATTCAGATGTATTTTGAAGAATGCTCATTCCAAGACGGTATTTAAAATCAACTACCCTTTTAATAAAATCGAAGAATCCTCCACCGCTATATGATTGTGGGGGATATGTGATGACCTCTGGCCTATATGTTAAGCCGTTATAGGTAGGTCTATATGGTCTTCTGCTAGTGTATACTGAAACGGGTGGTGGAGAAGGGGGCAAAGTTGACGTAGTCTCAGATCTAATTTCAGTAGTAGTTTCTGTATTCATATTTTTAGTCTGTGTAGTAAAATCAGCTTTTGTATTACTATTCTCAACTATCATAGTACTTTTCTCGGTAACAACTTCAGGTTTGCTTGTAAAAATTTCGTATACTTTAAAATTTTTGGTTGTAGCGTCAACTTCATTAGATAAATCCATTTCAGTATTTTTTTTCTCGTCAACTGGTATCGTAGAAACACTTTCAATAACGTCATTTTTTATTGTATTTATTTCTTCAGTTTGACTGAATTCTTTAGAAGGGTCCACTGACACTGCGTACACTGTGAATACATCTTTCTTTTCCGGACTACTTGTTACTACATGCTTTACTTCCATTGATTCAATTGGCGATGGCGTTTTGGCAGGAACTTCCAGGCCATCGTCAATTTCATTACTGATAAATATTTCGTTTCCCTTGTTTTCTCTAGTGGCTTTCAATATTTCCTCAATGGATCCAACCACACTCCGTTTACGGCGCGTATCTCTTCGTTTTCTATCTATATTTCTAGGTCCATGTTCAGGAACAACCGCTGGCGTAACAGATTCTGCTAATTCCTTTGGTACGTTCCCAACTACAAATTTGTTATCTGCATCAGTATCTTCATTACCATCTTCAGCATAGTTGACATTGTCTGTTTCGTCAGTCTCATCATTTGAACCTAAATATAGTGACGTTGGTGGATATGTTATAGTACTACTTGTGGTTTCACCATATAACTGAGTATCATATGGATAGACGGGCTTAAAATCTGCCTCTTCTGAAGGTTTTACTCCATACACAACGGAACTGGACATGTCGCTACCATATGATGAAATTTCTGGTGATCCTGCATGAGGTGCCGTATAAATTGGTTCTACAGCAGCAACTGAATATGGACTATATGTTTGAGCTTTATCGTTCTTTTTTTCCGCTACTGCGTAAGCATGTCTTGTTTCATATTGATATCGATTGTAATTGTTATAGGGTTCAGGATATACTGCACCATGAGCTATTCCAGTTTTTTGTTGAGGATAATGGACACTGTGGTTAGGATAACTAGGTGTGACGTGACGATATCTTAAGTCTTGGTCCTTTTTAGTGGGATATCTATTGACATACGCCGTTTGAGCAACATATGGGTTCAATTTTTGTTTTGAATGTATTGGCATACCGGCAAGTACAGTTCCAAGCATTTCTTCTTCTGGTTGACCATTTCCTTCACTGCCATATTCTTCAGCATTGTGTCTGTAAATATCGTCTTTCTTGTCGACATCGATTGTTCGTCTTACAGGTGTAGCAAAAGGATACAAAAAGTAACTAGCAAGACCCACGAGTCCTGCTAAGCCTATAACGCCAACTCCAACTGACGGCATTACTTCTCTTGAAAAATAATTATAAATTTGAGTTGTGAATGGACCTGTAGAACTTGTTGGCTTTTTAGAAACTTTTGTCCCTTTAGTTTTGTTTGCAGTTTTCACATCGGTTGATGCAGCAGTTGATGCTTCAGTCTTGGGTTTCGTCGTTTTACGTTTCTTGGTTTTTGTCTTCTTTTTAGTCGACGATCGTTTTGGTTTTTTAGTTGTTGTTGCTGGTGTACTTACCTCTAATTCGATTTCTTGTTCTTTAGGTTCAATAGGTAACATGGCCGATTCACTAATTATTGGAAGATACGTTGTAGTGGTGGTAGTACTTGTAGAAGCTTTTAGTTTATTTTTATTGCCCTTTTTTGCTGGTTTTGACGTAACTTTTACTGTTGGAACTGAAACTTTTGTTGTAAGGGTTTCAGTCGAAGGTATTGCTGTCGTTGTACTCAATGTTGTAGAACGTGGTGTGATATTTTTATTTTTCTGTACATTTGATAATACTGTGTCTTTAATTTTATTATAAATATTTTCATTTATTGCAGATCCACCAGCTACTAAATCGGATTTATTTGTACTTCCTATTATTGGACGTTTTACTCCTGGTACCTTATTTTGTGGTTTTTTATTTTTATTCTTACTTAACACTGGCTTTGGTTTCTTATGAACTTCTTCAGTTTTAGTTGGCTCTGTAGATGAAGTATTTTCTTTGTTTGCAGGATTACTTAACAAAATCCATGTTGATATACCTTCGTTTGTAGTAGAAGACTCCTGTACTGTTTCTTTATTTTCCAGTTCTAATTCTTCCATTGTTACAGGAATAGCAATGCCTGTATGAGAGTTCTCAATGGATTGTTCATCTTCTTTTCTTGTTTTAACTTTTTGTTTCTGTGCTATTTGTGTTTTAAGTTTTGGTGGTATTCTTGTATCGGGTACAACTGCTGCTTGGATCGTCTTATTGGGTTTATCGAGAAGTTGCGTTGCGACTTTCTTAATTGATTCTCCCAAAACTTGAGATTTAACTTTAACATCCCTTGAAGTATTTGATAACGATGATGCTGTGTCGTTCTTCTCTTCATTCGAAAGTGGTTCACTTGTGACCCTGTAAAATAAAAAATAAACAATGTTTTATACAACTATCTTTTAATCTACTTGCAAAAAGGATTAATAAATAAAACGATAGAAATTGTCTTAACTTTTTATTACAAACTCCATAAACAAGTTTTTGTTAACAGTAATACACTTAAGTAAGTATTAAATAAATATTGAAGTACAAATAATAGTATTACCAATTATTTAAATTAATAGTTTCCTATCTTTAATAACCTGCTTTACCCTAAACTAAAATATCACAATGTCAAAATTATTCTAATAAAATTTATCTAATTTTATTTGCTTATAATAATTTTAAAATATTCAAAGAAAGAACATCGCTAAAGAATAGTAGAGTCTATGTCATAATTTATAATAAGAGGTTCAATGCATCAGACTTTACATTATTTTATTGACAATTAGTTTAAGTGAGCTTTTTTAAATTCTTTACAAGTTAGCCCTTGACTACTATCACCCGATGGTAAGTGATGATGTAATCTAAGATGGAAGCAGGAGAACTTGTTAGGAGAAGGATGAAAATCCACACTCCTTTTGGTTTCTACATGACATCGTATCGGAACGCTTATTGGTACATCTTTGTCGTGGGGGTAACTAGCCACGGCTGAAGCCTCCCACCCAGCCCAGCCGGGGATCGAACCAGGACTTCTGTCTTGTAAATCCACCGCGCATACCACTGCGCCACGGAGGCCGTCAAACTCTCTCGTGCAAACAGAGCTTAGGGGTTACAAATAGAACATGTATGCTTAATTTCTTTTCAAATTCTCCAAATTTTAATTTTAAAAATAAGGGATAATAAAAGGTCTGTCTGTCTCTATTTTTCTAGTTTTTAAATAAAAGTTAAGTATTATTTTATAATTTTGTTAAATATGGTAACTTGCATAATTTGTGTTAATTATTTTAAGTAGTCTGTCATCATGGGTGATGGGAAAGAAGCTACTATTCCGTGAGAGCTGGGAACAATAGAAATTTGATGCAAATATCTGATGAAACAAAAAAATGATTAGCAATGTTTGGTTATCGTGGTTAATTAGTGTTTTTATTAAATTATTAAACTAAAACAATCCTTGTTTTCGTTCAGAAGATACGGATTTCCCTGATTCATAGTTAATTTACAAATAAATTATTGAATAAATAAATCGTTGGAGTCAAATCTAATCTACTTTTATTGCAAAAAAAAATCATAGCAGTTATTATTACCCTTTAATGAAAAATATATAGTACGTAGACAATCAGTTTAATAATTGTTTTATGGTAAGGTTTATTTTTATACATTTTTATCCTATCGACGTTTTATATAGTTTTTTTTTATCTTACTACATCATTTTGTTAAGATTATTACCAAAATTATGGTATTAATTAAGTTTAAAAGGAAGTCCTTCATTTTGGAGTTTAATTAATGAAAAATGGTTAAGTTTGTATAAATAATACTAGCAGACATAACAGACGTTGTTCAAACGTAATATAATAATTGAAAAGTGAATTCTTCACCATATAGTTTAGATATCCGCTATTTTATCAATTAAAATAAGAGCCCCCATCATACAATGGATTTAATGTTATCTATTGTTTTGTCGAATCCTACGGTTACTAATTCTTAAATTAGTTGTAAATCTTTCTAGAAAATCTTTGACACTGTCTGTCCAAGTAGTGGTTTTCGAACCAGTCTTGAGATTTTCCGCACTTTTCACGTTTCTTGGTAAATCATTCCATCTTTTATTATTCGGAAATGACTCGAGATACGATGTTCTAGCATCCATCACCATACCATCATGCTGTTGCCATTTTGGTGTATAAACAAATGTTTCGTGAGCTCTTCCAGAGAAAGGAGCAAACAAAGTAGCTAAACCTGAAGCGCCAGCCAAAAGTAATATGAATGGGGTTAGGAAAAAGGAAATAGCGCCAAAGCTTAAAGGATTTATTGCAGCTAACCAACTAAATGCACCAACAGCTGGTCTAAAAAAATCAATTAAAGATGAAAAGCTTAACCCATCATCATCACTACTAGTGCTAGGACGATTTGGTCTAGAATAAGTGGACAGGGATGTACTAGGTGCTGCAAAGTTTCCTGGTTCAGATGATTCTGCATTGACCTCATTAGCTGCATTATAACTTGAAAACTGTAAATCTTCAACAGATGCATTGTCTTCACTGTCATCCTCGTCGTCATCTTCATTTTCTTGTGATTCAGCATAATCATTAGGAGCTTCATCACTTTCTGATTCGTCATCTGTCGGTAATCCAAATACATCAGTTAAAGTTGTGTCAGTATCTTCATCAGACTCAACTACAACATTTTTGTTTATCACATTTGTGTTCACAGCAATATTCAAATCTGGGCAAGCTTCTTTAGCTTGTCCTTGAAAAGTATTGTTGAGAGTCAGAAAAATTGTCGGACATTCATCAGGATCAGCACTGTATTCTTGTGGTCTTATAACAATTCTATCTGTATAAGCGCTTGAAGGGGGGAATGTTGTTACATCAAAATTATTACCGGGGTACGATGGATTATGATTGTTTATAGTGTTATGATAATTATAAGGATAGTTAACTGTTGTAGATTTTATGGGTTTCCGAGTTGTAGGTTTTATTTGTGGTCGAATATACTCAGGCCATTGTTGCGGATAGCCTACGTTAGTAATAATTGGAGTTGGTGTAGGTGTGGTAAACATATACATTGGTCTTGTTGGATATGTGTTACCTATCAAATGAAAACCGTCTGAATAAACCTGAGATTCTTCAGTATACTGCGGTCTAGGTCTAGTATAAGAATACGTTAACCTTTTATCATTTAAGTCTGTACTGTACTGTTGGTGTTTCGTGTTTTCGTTAAGATAGTCGATATTAGTCGCGCTACTTTCATGGTTTACATTAGCATCTAAAAGATTTGCTAAATTAATATCATCTGTCTCACTTGAAATACTGCTTTCCTGAGAAATATTTAAATCCTCATCCTTAACGTTATCTACCCATTTTGTTAAAACTTTTTTGATGTTTGTATTTTTGTTGAAACGAGCATTACGTTTGGTTAATGCCGGTTCAGTAAAAAAATCTGCGTTTTTATTTATTTCATTTATCTTCCTTTGTTGTATATTTTGTTTTATATTATTAATTCTATGAATTAAACGATTTGTACGTTTCGATACATTTGAGGTAGAAATTATAGGATTACCTATCCTAGAATTATCACTAAATCTAAAATAATTTATACTTTTTACTTTATCTCTATGGTTGGTAAATATTTCTGAAGGTAACTTATATCTAGGATTATTAATTCTATTTTTATAATAACCATACCTTATTGTAGTCTCTGTGGGTTTATTTGTTTCTGTATTTGTTATATTTATAGATAAATCGGATTCCTGTGGTCGCGAAAACACTACAGAACTAAACACTACTAACACTAAAACTAAAGTCCACTTCACACTGTCACTTTTTCGTCGCGCCATGTTGGAGCACCCTATATGTACCTGGAAAAAAACAAAAATAACTATTAATAAAACTAAATTTTATTAATTTTATTGAAATTGGGACTTTCTGATGATTGGTTCTTACTTCTTTCTTTTTATTGAATATAAGCAGTGTATTTTAACTTCGATAACTGCTCGTGTGTCTATTGGTTCTAGGTTTGGGTCAGGCTTTGTAACACCTGTTTTTATTTCTTCCGAGATATTATGTTCAGCAAAAATTCTTATCCCGGAGTAGGTAATTTGGCGGTACTACAACCTCGCACCTCGGAGAGCACCGTTGACCTTAAGCCGTTGGTCCCCATTATTATCAATAGCATCTGGTAGTAGTCGTTATAGAATTTTAAGTTATCACCCGCCAAACCTCATTGGACCAGCAAAGTGGGTCTAAGTTCTACATCCCGACTTCTATTCGATTGGAGGCCTGGCCCTATAATGGGCCATTAAAATTAGCTTATAATGATTTTAAGATGACTTATTAAATAAATATTCCTTTCCTCTGCACTGCAGCAAAGAGTTTAAGCGAATTAGGTACGATGGTAGTCACATGAATGAAGATAGGACCCTCCCATATTTGGGCGTGAAACCTATTAGGTTTTTAAGTTGACGTCATATGTTTCACGTCATCAACCCATATTCGGCTCACTGCTGAGCTCGAGTCTCCTCTCAGAATGAGAGGGGTCATATGTTTTACTGTAACGAAAATTTATTTTTAAACTTTAGTAGATAAAAATGGCATTTCTCTATAAACTATCCCGTCTTTAATACCGTTAACCAAACGGTACTGATACTAAAGTACGAAAACAAAGTTAAAATCCGGTTTAGAAGGGGGAAGTTGATCCGTTAATCTATCGTTAACGACCATTACGGAAACCTTCACGATCTAAGGCTTTATTGCCTTATTTCCATTGGAAAGATATCTACCGTTTCTCTTCAATCTACTTCTTACCATTAAAATGTATACTCGTATGCCTACTCATTTTAAAGTTTGTACTTAAATTAAAAATTGTAAATGAAATTAAATATTGAGTTGTAGCTTGCTGTAGCGCAATTTTTTTATTTTACTGTTTGTAAGTAATATTATTTATTTTTACATAACCAAACACTTTATATTTTAATATCTATTTATTTAACTAGTTAGTATCAACATAAAATATTGTAGTTACGATATTTTATGTAGATACTGTTACACTAAGTATTGTAGTATTGTACAGTAATAAGTATTGTACTAATAACAAAATGTAGATTTTGCAAAAATTAATATATTGATAAATTCAGTATAGTCATATTGAAATAATAGCTAAGTATCAAACAAACAAAGCACATGCAATAAAAGAATATTTATTTAATCAATATTTTCGAAACCCACCATTGCGGTTTGAGGACAAATCAATTAGCATATAATGCTATTTTGGGGTATCCCAGATAGGTATTGAGTCACATGTATACCTTTCTTTTTGTTGTGGTTTAATGAAACAACTCCAGCTGCTATTATGATGAGGTAAAATTTGTGAAAATTCTTTTACCACTAAGCCGTGATATTTTGAGTATCATAGGCTTAAACTTTATCACGGTATTTTCATTGACGCGGGAACTACGCGAGTGAAACCGCGGAGCGTCGGGTAGCTAGTCATAAAGCTAGGTTACCAATGATTGTTGTAGAGGTGATGTTAAAAGTTTATTTACTCGAGCGTCGGTGTGACTTAATAGATTTTTTAGCTTAGCTAACAAATCTAATAATGATAGCGAAAATAAACTGAAACATAAACAATTTTCGAGAAAAAGCTTTATAGACAATTTGTATAACGTTAAAATTATTAGGTATACTCAAAAATACTTTAACATTTTTAATAAAATGAACCTAACACTTTCGCATTCGCCGTGATTATATACACTTTACCGGGGACAGTATATTTTCGCTGTGACCTAACAATCTCGATTTCAAAGTTGATTGACCCCACGCGGCCCTGACCGAAACCGGAATGCTTACATTACTGACCTCCATAACCAAAACTGGCTTGTACAGTTTTTGGCTCCTTTTTTGGAAGAAACCTATTTGAATACAATTTTTCGAAATGAAATTTTAACCAATAGGTATTTTTCTATACAATCATTTAAACAATTTTGACTTCGTTAACATATTTTGAATTAAGTCTTTACGGTTTATTTGAGTTTAGTAAAAAGTAATTTTATTAATTTTGTTAGTAATAAGGCAGACAATATAGTTAACTAATAGATACCTATAGGGTTATAAGTATAATATATTAAGTTTTTTATGTACGGTCTCGTTTTCTCAAAAAAATATCATAATGTAGGTAAAGCTAAAAAGCGAAATTACAACATAGTAAAGTCATCTCTTCCGAATCTGAGACTATATAAATGAACGTAATGTATAACAACGAATGTATTTAATACTAGTTTGAATCATATATCAAATACAAGTGTATTATTTAAAAATTGTAAAGAAAATTCACTTAATTTAAAATTTTTAGTTTATTCTAGACACTTAGTAAAATTCTAAACTGATAATCCTAAGTGTACCGTTGAACTCTTTTGTATGACTGGGTCTGTATGCCAAACGTACAAACAATATACAATATAGAAGCTAAGACGCGTATTTACTGTATTTGTCCAGATTGTTTTGTTTTTTTTTTTGATGACCTACTTCAAACGTCTATCCAACGATTAAAATAATGTGCCAGGAGATTGTACGACACAAAAAAATAAAAAGGAAAAGGTAAAAAAATAAGACTAATTCTTCAAAATTTAATCATTATTTTCATAACAAACGACCTCCAATACTATCGAAAAGTACGTACACACGAATTTTACATTACATTCGAATTTTTACTTCGGCGGTCTTATTTCTAAAGTAATTTCTACCAGACAGGTTTTGAATTAAGGAATCCAAGTACTAATATTATAAATGCGAAAGTCTCTCTGGCTAACTGTTACCTGTAACGGCTGAACAGCTGAAACGATTTTGATGAATTTCGGTTTATCAAAATGGTAAAAAATAGAAGATATCCCTGTTTTGAAAAATATAATTAAACACTAATAGAGCTGCGAGCGTGTACTAGTTATTATCATATTATTTTTATTTATATAATAAACGATAAAATGGATACAAACATCACCTGTTAAGCCAAATCACATGATTTCGATAAATTCAGCGAAAGGCCTGCACGTAATACAAGCAGGATGCTGCAAGATTATAAAATCTCTTTTTGGGTTTATCAATTCACCTACTTTTACTTTTAAATGCGTCATAACTTTGTAGTCAGATTTATACTCAATATAAAACTAATACGAGAATATCCTAGCATAGACTTTCGAAACACAGTTTTGGTATTTACATTAAGTAGTTAAAATGATTCTATGTTACAAATATTAACAAAAATTTAAAATCCTAAGGTGACCCGAACTGGGAATCAAACTCAGGACCTTTAAGATGAAAACCATTAGCATAACCAATAAGTTATGCTAATGGCGAGAGAGGTCGTCGAATAAATCATTCCATTACTAATTAACGTTTTGTAATTAAATAAAGACATTTCGCTATTTTTATTCTTCATCAATATTTAAGATGAAATTGCAATTTTTCACTCTATATAATGCCATCACGTCACCTTGCTTAGCAAAATAAATAATAACGTTTTTTAACCGACTTCAAAAAAAGGAGGAAGGTATCAATTCGTTGGAATCTTTTTTTTTACTATTACAAACATAGCGCAATTTAGAATTGTAAATAAAGGCATGATAAAAAAGCGTCACACTTTTTTACACAACCTACCGACCAGTTTACTGTTGTGCTAATTACCTTACTTTTACTATAACGTAAAAACATGATGATTCCAAAAGCACAGTTAATTTAAACAAATACTTAGAAGACCATGAGTTTGAAACCCAAATCTGTCGTTAAGTTTGTTATGAGGAAGTGCCTACTTTAACTTATTGTGTTACATAAAGTTCAGGTTAACGGCTTAGTTAATTTTAAACTGTACTTGACCGTAACATTTCGCTATTTAATCACCTACATGTGAGTTACAGTGACATATCAGGCGCAAGTTACAAACTTTTTATTTAAATCTTTAGTAAATAGCTTAAATATATTTCAGAAGATAATTCAGATCTCTTTCTATTAATATTTATTTGGTCATCATCATCAATTTCAACCCAAATTCGGCTCACTGCTAAGCACGAGTTTCCTCTCAGATTGAGAGGGGTTAGGCTATTTATAGTCCACCACTGGCCCAATGCGTATTGGCAGACTTCACACACGTAGAAAATTAAGAACATTCTCAGGTTTGCAGGTTTCCTCACGGTGTTTTTCCTTCACCGTTTGAGACACGTGATATTTAATTTCTTAAAATGCACATACTCAACTGAAAAGTTGTAGGTGCATGCCCCGGATCGGAATCGAACCTACACCTTCCAGAATCGGAGGCAGAGGTCATACCACTGGGCTATCACGGCTCTATTTATTAGTCCTTACACTACATTAGTTGGAAAAATATGTTTAAAAACATTAATTAAGTTAAGTTACATGAGTTCAAAACGGTTTTCGAGGAGTATAAAGTATTTTGAAAAATATTTATAAAGAACAACTTTTGAGTTTTTTTTTTCTGGCAGGCGCTTTTTGGTAAAATTATAAAATGCCTTCAGCTAGTAGATTTGATTAATATATCAAAAATGGTCGAAGTCTAAGCCTACTTAAATATGAATTGCAAGAAGCAATTCGTAAAACTAATATAGTAATGTGTATTTATGATCTTTAAAATTTAACGACCAACGCAAAATACATAAATTTTACTATTCAAAAATGATTGCAAAGTATTTGAATTTGTAACATAGGCTATATTTTAAACAGCCGTAGTTGGAACGCTATAAGTAGATATATATTTTAAAACAGAGGCGAGTTTACAAAAAAACTTCAATGTAATAAAATTTTACGTTTTATGGCATAAGTATTTGACTTTTCAAAATTCGTTAGAAACTAAGAGGACTTAAAATATACGAAATTTATTTTTCAATGTATCCATGAAATCCATGAAAATCGCTTCCGCTTATAGTTTGCGCTGGAACAACCAAACCATGACTATTATGGTAATCGTATAACTGGTGAGGCGCGTATCGGAATGCGTTCTCGTTTCTATCGCGCCGGTTTTCCTACCACCAAGTACGGGCGCGGTTGTGCACTCACTCGCTGTGTCAACTTAACGTTTGTCGATAGGTAACTGCAGTTTCTAAGCCCTTGTTTGTATGTGAATACACCTTTAAATTCAAGTTCAAATTCAAAAACTTTAACTTGAATTTAAAAGTTAAGAACAGTTATGTCTATTCGTTATCAACTCATATTCGGCTTACTGCTGAGCTCGAGTCCCCTCTCAGAATGAGAAGGGTTAGGCCAATAGTCCACCACGCTGCCCCAATGCGGATTGGCAGACTTCACACACGCAGAGAATTAAGAAAATTCTCTGGTATGTAGGTTTCCTCACGATGTTTTCCTTCACCGTTTGAGACTCGTGATATTTAATTTCTTAAAATGCACACAACTGAAAATTTGGAGGTGCATGCCCCGGATCGGATTCGAACCCACACCCTCCGGAATTGGAGGCAGAGGTCATATCCACTGGGCTATCACGGCTATTACCAGTTTGAAAAACAGAACCTACTGAGAAGAACTGGCAAGATATTCAGCTATTACAAAACTATAGTCTGGCAAGTTCGTTGATGATACTCCCATGATATGCGGGCGACGGAGGGAGAACCTGCGCGGGTGTGAAATCGTGCATGCGGGAAGTGAAGTGCATCAGTCGTAAGTTTTTCAATCCTTGCTACACGCCCCCCGGCCCGCGCGGACCATTGAAAAATGTGAGCAAAACATGTATTTTTCAAAACAAAAGTCATAACGAAGCTAACACTTTGAAATATCATTTACCCAAATATCAGGCTCCTAACTTTTCCAGAACCTGAGATCCAGAACCATTTACCACCAAATTACATATTGCACACTGTTAAAATTGGCGTCTTTGGGATACTCGTTGCATTAACATAAAGACTATAATTTATTGCAATGATGATATATAATAACTGTTATATGGCTTAATGTTGAACATAATTTAATTTACATTAATGAAAATCAATATTGATGAAAATAGAGTTTATTGAACTACACTTGTTTTTTTGTCAAAACTTATTTTTTTCGTTAAATAGAATTATACTTATTAACACCTGATTATACCCTCGCTTGATCTGAAATGTCTTCATTTAACCGTAAATAAAGGAACGCATGTGTCTATAATACATGGCATGGAAATTAACTAGCCATGACGTGTGACAGGCAATGGAGAGGCGGGTCCCCAAGAGGTATACTGTAGACCTAACAATGACATAAATATTGGAAAGCTTTTCCGCAAATTCTAACCTATCATTATGTTCTAGTGGCCTCTGTAGTTTGCCGTATAGTGTTATTTTTTTTTTTCAGAAAATTTCCTTTTTCTTACAATCTTTCTTGTAAGAACGAATATTAACAAAATTAGTTCAATAGACTTTTATAAACAAACAAACAGATTAAACCAAACATAAAATATCCTGTGTTTATTCAGCTTATCTTTTTCTTTTTCTCTATTATATTTTTTTTCGATTAGAGATTTTTACGTGATTGAATAACTAAGTCCAAAGTACTTTCTATGTAGATATAAGTAGGATATAGTCATTTAACTTAATGTCACTTGAATAACTGTCGTATGTTAACTATTTAAATAACTTACATATAAACTGCAATTGCGTTACGTAAGAGAAAATTAACCAGGAAAATTGTACAGGCATACTTTAAAGCTTTTGTAACAGATTTACTTACAGGTAAGTAAAACTTAAGTTGCCGAAGGAACAATGAGATGTATTACGTCATGCCATAAACAAATAAACAAAAATCAAAAATAAATAAATAAAAATTCTATTAAATTCGGTCTAGCCTTAAAATACCCTGGTAGAGACCGCTACTAGTGTTATGATGGAATGTTAAAGAAGGTGGCCATTATTAGGTATGTTTCTTATTTTATGAACACGATCTACTTATTTTATGATGAATCTTAATACTAAAGTGTAAATAATTAAACTTGAACCGTGTAAAACATAAATTTTCATGCAATATAAGTCTAGCTTTTCTTAAATGATATAAGTTTACATAATATATTCCACTTTTTATTGTATTTGAAGAAAAGATTGTTTGTTTTAAACTTTTTTTGATAACGCATATAAACGAGAATGTTCCATTTCAGAATAAAGGGCCAATCTATATTTAAATCTCATTGCACCAATAATTGATAATAAAAGCATGGATTTTATGCCCACCAT
Organism: Bicyclus anynana; assembly: GCF_947172395.1. Classification (NCBI taxonomy): domain Eukaryota; kingdom Metazoa; phylum Arthropoda; class Insecta; order Lepidoptera; family Nymphalidae; genus Bicyclus; species Bicyclus anynana. The sequence continues at coordinate 1,786,778 of NC_069098.1, read as the reverse complement.
GCCTCCAATGCGAGTTGGTGGGACAATTAGTAATAAACCCCTGAATTAACGTAAAATAGTCAACGTTTATCCTCCATTAGAGCATAACAAGGAGTATGTGGTAACACTGCACCGTCTATGGTGAACTGATGGTAAATACGAGTTAGCTGTGTTCTGAACCAAGACGTTAGGTAACATTTAGCTAATGTCCCTGTTAAGGAATTACGGACATTTCTAATACGTTCATAATATACTGTGTACTCAATGGTTGGATTCCTACTATTGCTAACTATGGATGGTATTCGATACTTGAGTAATAAGTATTAAATTGATATACTTAGTGAAATCTTTCATAACAATACTTATTTAGAGTGGGTTTGGAAGCTATCTCTGAAGAAGAAGAAGAAGAAGAAATATACTTTGTTGTACACTAAAAACAAAAATAAACAATAACTTATAATAACACTTAGAAACTAATGTACAATTGGCGGTCTTGTCGCAAAAGAGCGATCTCTTCCAGACAACCACTGTGGAAGAGACAAACGTAAGCTCAGATTCGGGTATACATTCGGGCTTACAAAAAATAAGACTAAGTAATATAAATTCCTCAATACATAAACAATAATACATACACACTGACTATACATAAATTTATCTGTATTTCCAAATGTAACGCAATTCTGTAAATATGCTTTTGTAGTTATTTTGTTGTTGTCATTCTATGGTATAAGTTTGTGGAGTCGATTATAAGTTTAGAATTCGTCTCCATCGCTCTCTGTGTCTGTCTACATCATACTTAGAGAAAGACGGACGCAAATTTAAAACTCACTCTAGTTTCAAATTTCGACTCGACAAAAAAGAACAAGGAATGCTATGTTGCCTACAAAAATACAATAATAAATGAACCTGACTTCAGAGCCGATTGTAGAGTCTACAAACAGTCTACAAAACAAATTTGACGTTTCAAAGGTGCTTGTAAACTAAGCCTATTTGAAATAAATGTTATTGAATTTGAATAGTACGAGTACATCGGTCATGATTAAAGTCATGACTGACATTTATGTAAAAAAGTAGTAATAAATAAGTAAATATCCACGTTATTACTTATTATACAGGGTGCTCGAGAGTATTTCCAATAAGTCTGGGGTTATATTTATTACCGAAAATTAATTAAAAATGTTCAAGGAAAATGTGTTCCAAAATTAATATTTTCGGGGTAAATAATATTTCTTTTGTAAATAGATCTTAAAATATGTCCTTTACACGCATCCTTATTATTATGACGTAGCCAAGTTTGTCGTAATTTAAAATGCAAGGAAGGCGTGTGTTACATGAAAAGTCGGAATTATTTGAATTACTTTGTGTGAAAACATAAAAAGTTTTTAGTTTTCAGTTAAAAAAATATTTGCTAAGTGCAGTTCGGCTCCTACAAGTATTTTCGTCAACACCTTGAAGTTATGGGAAATACACCCGAGCACCCTGTATATATTTTTAATGTACATTTAAGTAATTTATTTACATTAGATATGTCACAAGACCCCATAACTAGTGTTTTTAAATATCGAAGAAACGAACATATACACATTTTATCGAGAAATAATTTTATTAAGAAATAATCTATACCAACCAAATCTTTTATCAGAAAGATAAATAGATAGAAAGCCTATTATTTCAATCCCATTTTCGAATCGCACAATCAAAGTTCGATCGTTCATTTGCTCGTTCATTCACATGATCACAATAGTAATTGTGATTGTTTCATTTCAAAGGCCAATCGTGATCAACACATTAGGTCCCGTTACTCGAATTAAGAGCTATTTGGCACACGTTGCCTTAACAGCTGGCTTTGTTGTATAACCCAGAAAAGTGACCCTATTTTTATATGCCATCACAATAAACATGGCGGAGAAATTTATGAAAATTTCGCCCTTGAACTTTTAAGGATTTTTTGGGTCTGTGCACCGTAAAAGATTGGACTGTTTGCAAAAAATGGCGAAATTAAATCTTTTTTTATATGTAACAAGTATAACTTTATTTAACACAGCAATAAAATTTGGTATTCCCTAAAAAAACCGACAAAACCTTGCATAAACGCTACCCTTTATAAACCATGCCCTCATATGGAATGGAATGACGTAAAAGAAAGTTTTGGCATTTTGACATGCTACTTTTGAAACAACTTAATTTTCTTGTGTTAACTGTGATAACCGCCTGGAAACGATCAAATTTATATTAAGGTAATTTAAGAAGTAACTTTTAAAAAGTATTATATAACGATTTAGTACGAGTAGGTTATAAAAAAGTACAGTAATTTATAAATTTAGTTCCTTGCTAAGGCTCGGGAGTAAAACTACTTCATATATACCTACATACATATATATTGGAGGATATTAAAATGTACTGTTATAATTTGTAGATTGTTAAAGTAAGTATATGTATAATAAGCCAGTCTTTCACTAATAATCTAGGGCTTATAACTGACGCCTAGGACACCTAAATTGAGCCCTAAGTACGACTGGAGCGAAAGTAACCTTAATGTCGGGAAACATAACACTGGCCCACAGACTTAAGAGTGAATACAGTGGGCACTTTCACATTTCATTCAAACCTTACATTGGTACCCCGACCTTCATAAATAGCATAATAGTAGGTATATCATGCGAATTTCACTCTAAAGGATAATGAAAGCTAAAAGTTTAGGACAGCAACGAACAAAAAGTTAAGAAAAAATTGTTTTACTGGAAAACAAAATTTGTTAATATTAATGTACACGTAGATGACGAGGTGACCTTGGTAATTAAGGCAATTTATTTCAATAATGGTAATGCATAAGAAATGCACAATACCCCACTTTTAATATTTATTTATCAGTCGTTTACTCAGTTTTTCCTACTTTTTTAAACTATCAAACTTTGATTTAAAATATTTTAACACCAAATATAAATAAGATTTCCAAACATTAGCAAACAATTAAATCTTTACTTACTTTTTATAGTTGGAAATATTTTATCGAAAAATCATATATTAACTTTAAAATGTATATCTACAAAAACAATGACCTGAATTAATGAAAAATCAACATTAAGTTTTATAAAAGATGTATTAAATAAATTCAGAGAAAGAATCATTGCTGACCCGACTTGATATTAATTGAATATTGCACATATTTTACTTGACATGTCTATGTCGTTCAGAGCACTGTATTATTTGGTAGTAAATGTCTGCGATATTCAGACATGCCTCATTTTTTTAAAGCTGAATGTTTGTCAGCCTTTGCTCCTAACATAGGCACGTACGGTAGCCAATTATAGAGTTTTGACTGTGGTGGCTTTGGAAGGCAGCAGGTTTCAAGGGTCCAGACCCTTAACCATCCGTTTAAAGCGTATCTTTTTAAATAGTTTCCTCGACATAATATAAGAAATCATGTCCCCAGTCGGCAGTAATTTTTTTATTCTTTAGAAGTTAACCCTTGACTACAATCTCATCTGATGGTAAGTGTTGATGCAATCTAAGAATAATGGAATAATGGAACCTGGCTAATTTGTTAGGAGTAGGATGAAAATCTACCCCCTTTTCTATTATTACACGACATCGTATCGGAACGCTAAATTAACTAGCTACCAGTAACGGCTGAAGTCTCTCAAAAGCCAGACCTTGATTATGAAAATCTTAATAGGCCCAGCTGGGAGATCGACCCCAAGACCTCCGTCTTGTAATTTCACCCCGCATGCTCAAATTCAGCTTCGCGCTAACCCTTTAAAAACACCTTCAATCTTTAAGGGTCTCTAGCGAATGGTTACCACGAAGCTAAGGGTCAGACCACTAGAGTAATGAACTCTGATCATATCCAACAAAAAATATATTAAAAATTACCATTAAACTTGGACAAATGAACATCTGAATCCTTGAGACCACATACTATCCAAAGCTACTACGGTCCAAACTCCTTAATTGGCTACCACCACCTATACCAATGGTAGAAGCAAAGGCTGACGAACTTTCAGCCTACATAAAACGAGGTCTGTCTGGCTATGACAGATCATTCTATATACGTGCATTTGCTGTTCCGGTTACTTTATTAAAATTATAATGTATCAAAATACGAAAGTTATTAAAACATACTGAGGCGTTGTGATGTTTGTCTGTTTCGCAAGTAGGCTAATGTATTCAGTTGAATCTAGAACTTTCTTATAAATTTTCCTCAAATCTACTTTAATCAGTTTCTTATTAACTGCATAATTTATTGATGCACTTTAAAAAATGTTTAGTGTTTTTGTTTATTCTATTTAGTTGTGGATGTTAGAAAGGAAAATCAACAATCAAAATTATACAACAGGTACATTATAATATTTTTCTATTATTATAAAGAGGTAAAGTTTGTGGTGTGGTGGGGGCAATCTCCGGATCTAATTTTTTTAATTATTTTTTAAATTCTTTTACCAATAGAAAGCCACGTCATTTGTGAATATCATAGGCATTCTCCTTCCGTATTTACACGGGAACGGGAAATCCGCACGTGAAACTACGGGTTAGTCGTTGATAAAAAGGAAAATGCAAGCTAGATGATTAAAATTAAGACTAGTGTTTATGGTCCTGTTTCTGGCATGACGAGCCCGTTGTCAAAAATGACGATAGAATCACAAAGCTAATATAGTTGAAAGTTGATCGGCATGTTAACAGTTTAAGAAATTAAATATCACGTGTCTCAAACGGTGAAGGAAAAACATCGTGAGGAAACCTGCATACCAGCGAGAATTTTCTTAATTCTTTACGTGTGTGAAGCCTGTCAGTCCGCAGTGGACCAGTGATAGTCCACCAGGACTATTAGCCTAATCCCTTTCATTCTGAGAGGAGACATGTGCTCAACAGTGAGCCGCATATGGGTTAGTAGTTAGTCGTAACACCGCCCACTAGATAATCATTGACCATAAACAGTTCCAAGCCATTTGCAGTTGAATTTTATAAGAAGTTTTATGTTTAGATGCCTTGATACTCCTTGCTGTCTTTAATTTTTAATTCACAACCGAATGAACCAAACAATAAACAGAAAAAAAATTGTCAGTGCAACTTGACAACAAAATTGATCCAAATTATCTGACTAATCCTTTTTGAGATGTCGATCACAGCAACCACATTCTGAAGAAATATTTCCCCAAATTTTAGTGAATAATCTACCATTGGTACAGAAAGCAAATAGCATAGATGTCATCCCCGGATAAAGTGCATCATCAGCATCTGTATCCAAATCAGCCATTTTGGATTGTATAAAAGCGGAGCTGGGAATCGAACTCATTACTATTCTATTGAAATGAGAAATTGAATTATGTTGTCAAAAATGATATATTAGTGTAAGTAATTTACTAACGGAGACGAATTTAGTTCCAATGGAACCGCAACGGTTTCACCCGCGTAGTATCCATTCCTTCGGGAGTACAGAGATAAAACTAAGTGATGTTACTTGTTAATAACCTAGCTATCCATTGGTGAAAAAAAAAACAATGCAGTGATATCAGCCTATACGCTAAACACACAAACAAATAGCTTAGACTAGAAGACGTCCCACGGTTTCACTCAGATAATTCCTGTTCCCACAGGAATACGGAAATAAAATATAGCTCATATTACTCTCTGATAACGTAGCTATCTATTGGTGTAAGAATTTTTAAAATCGGTTTAATGGTTTTGGAGTTTTTCGCTATAAACAAACAAAAAGTATTTCCCCTTATAATATTCAGTATCACTCACCGTTACAACCGGCCTGGTCGCACACTCGCTGCACGCAAGACACAAGAAGCTACTGATGGGTCGTACAGACAACGGTATATCGGTCTACTTCCGACGGTTTCTTTGTTTATTTACACTATACGTCACGACGTGGTCACGATTTTATTACACACGATCAATGGACAGAGTGTATGACCAGTTGTTGCAGCGATTAGTCTATGAGACTTTGAATCACTAGATTCTATACCAGCGTTGCCAGACGCCCCGATTTTGGCGGGACGTCCCGATAATTATTTGTTGATTAAATGTTGCACGCGGGACCGGCTCAGTCCCGCTTTTATAAGGAATAACTCGACAGACTCGACGGCACAGATGAGAGAGTTGATTGGCCGCCTACCCGATGGGTTTATTTATTTATTTTTATTTAGAAGACGAATTAAACTTAACTATTTACCGATAGGGTAAATCTGTTTTAAAATATCACATTTTTATTAAAATACATTTTCTAAGAAATTAAATATCACGTGTCTCGAACGGTGAAGAAAAACGTCATGAGGAAACCTGCACACCAGAGAATTTTACTCAATTCTCTGCGTGTGTGAAGTCTGCCAATCCGAATTGGGCCAGCGTGGTGGACTATTGGCCTAACCCCTCTCATTCTGAGAGGAGACTCGAGCTCAGCAGTGAGCCGGATATGGGTTGATAATGATGATGATGATGACCTTTTCTATGGATATTTTTACTATCTATTGTCACGTAAATGTAATTCGAACTCAAATAAAAAGATAAATATTCAAAAACTTTTTATTATATAAATTTTATTACGATGTCCCGCTTTTGACAAAAGAATCCCTCTTTATTTACTTAAATTTCTAAATCCTGACTTATTAATCAAACTACTAGACGCCGCGCGGTTTCACCCGCGTGGTTCCTGTTCCCGCAGGCACACGAGGATAAAATATATTGCCTATAGCCTTCCTCGATAAATGGGCTATCTAACACTGAACGAATCTGAGATTAAGGCGTTCAACAAAACAAACAAACTCTTCAGCTTTACAATATTAGTATTGATTTATTTAAGAACAGGTTAATAAGTCTGGTTGTAGCAAAATAAATTAAAAAAAAATAATAATCATAGCGAAGTTCTGACTACTCATTGACGCAAATGGAGATGCCTGACGTTTTCAATAGAAAGGCCCTGAGTCCTATTTCCACCTCGGGTCAATTTAGGTTTTAAATTTTCTGAATTGACGATTGTATAGTTTCGAATATAATATATTTGCACTAAAATCGTTATCGTTTCTATAATGTTCAAAAAATTTATTTTTTCATCTTTTAAAAGCGCCATCTGTATAAAACTGTCACTAACACTTAACTAGTAAACTTGGAAGTTACTGTTGAAGGCAATGCTTCATCGTAGTTACGGATAACAACGCTAGATGCCACTAAAATAAAGTTAGTGTATAGTCGTACGCATAGATGGCTCTGTGAATAAATTCTTTTGATTTCATTTTTATGTAATAAATACATGAATGCATGCAATAATAATAATAATTATTATTATTTTTAAAAGTGTACATGACTACTTTGTTAATTTGTAAACATACATTTGCTTCACATTTTATATTCAATGTATTTTGTTATTTGATATTTTATTGCAGGAATATTTAAATTAATTTTTAATTATTTCAATCAGTCAAAATTAAACTTAAGAAAATATATTATCAACTAAAGTCAACCTGCATTGGAACAGCGTGGTGGGTCTACATTCTATAAAAAATGGATGATAATGATGATGTTGACATACACTACTACTGTACTACTTACTAGTCATCACACTAAAATGAAAAACCCACACGTTTATAGAGATTATAATGACTTACCTAGAAACATAATTCCGTCGAAGCTCCCTTCAATCAATCACCCATCACGTACAGTCTTCATTTCCATCTTCATTACCAGATATTGGATTTTAGATTCCATTTTATCTTAAAACGACTTTATCTTCAAGAGCTTTTTCATCAACTTCCTCTTACGTATACGTATTGTTATATAACACGTAAATTGTCTATTTAACCTTTTCAAACGTATCCATAAACAACATAAAACATTTCTGTAATGTCATAGACGCTTTTGTTAAGCCAATGTAATCCTTAATATCGTTACATAAGTTGTCAGCTGTTATTTTGCCAAATTTATCGTTTGTTGTGCCGTTAAATTCATTCATACAAAGGTCTATTACAGATTTATCTTTGCCTTTATCACTATCTCAAGTCACGCAATTTTATTACTTAATACAGTAATCCATAAGACATCTGCGCACAATTCTCCAAATGTTTCGATAACTTTGTCGTGATTGCTTTGATGTTCTTTGTTATTTTTTTCCACTTTATCTATTACACAAAGTATCTAATAAACTCGATTCATTCACATATCAATAAACATCACATCTTTGTATTACTTAACCAAACTTTCAATTCCTCGTTCACGGTTATCAAAGAGCTTTGTACGTTTGTGTATGTTTTTGTTTTGTTGGTCAGTGTGTTGATTGGCAAGTACGATGATTTTTTCTTATAACAAATACTTTCAATACACACTTTTCAATGAATACTAATTATAGCCATTTGAATGTTGTTCACCACGCATATATATAAAACTTGCATGTGATTTTATCTTTTCTTTTTTCACTATTAAAGTCATAAATACAAATCAAGATATATTTTCAGATACCCTAAGGTTCCAAAGGAAAAGAATTTACTAGTTGTTAGACATCCAACAAGTAGCAAAGTTGAAGTTACAATGTTACCGAAGCAAAGCTCAGATATGCGTTGTAGGTTTACACTTCAAAGTTACTTGTTATTATCCTGATGTCAAAAGTGTAGCAGCAAATGTCAAAGAAAAATACTCCAGCGGTAAACAGGGTGTTGGACTTACAACACCCTGTCTTGACACTTAAAGGCTTGGTCCAGTATGTGTTTAGCAAAGTCCAGCACGCGTTCAATTATAAACATCCAGGTAGGTACTATGCAAAAATGACGTGCTTTCAAACCTCAAAGTAGTATTAGTGATACAGTATTCTCATTTGTTACAAATTGCTCAGCAATTATGTATCCGTTATCTTATAAGATTGCTCGTTCACCTGTTCCATCTTTCCTTTTATCTTGTCAATCTTAATGAAGCTTGTCCAATAAGATACAATGAAAGCCGGTAAAAACTGTTAGAAACTCTGCGATTTCTTCCACAATTCGCTCTGAGTTTTACGCTTTTCTTAACGACCTCGCCATGTGGCCTGCAATAAAAGAATTATACGTGATCAGTCAGTTTTACTTTCATCTTATTACTACAGTGATATACAGGGTGTTTTATTTAACTTAAAATAAATTGTATGCGGCACAAATGTCTATTGCGCTAAAATAATATTGAAAAAATATCTTGATTTTGTCGTTTGTTTGTTACGATTTAACTAAAAAAACTATTCGACTGATTCAAGCTACATTTTCTCCCAATAATGGGCTATGTTTTATTCCCGGTTTTACGGAAACCGAAACTACACTTGAAAAATTGAGGGACATCTACTATTATTTTGTTTTATCAAGATGAGGATTCCTATCAGGCAGGAGGCCTGGGCCTGTAGTTTTACTAACCGAAATATTATGATGGAAATTCGAAATAATAAGTATTGCAGGGAGCAGGGAGTGAAAAATACATCCTGTGGTAATTTTGACGGCCTCCGTGGCGCAGTGGTATGCGCGGTGGATTTACAAGACGGAGGTCCTGTGTTCGATCCCCGGCTGGGCCGATTGAGATTTTCTTAATTGGTCTAGGTCTGGCTGGTGGGAGGCTTCCGCCGTGGCTAGTTACCACCCTACCGGCAAAGACGTACCGACAAGCGATACGTCGGTTCCGGTACGATGCCGTGTAGAAACCGTCAGGGGTGTGGATTTTCATCCTCCTCCTAACAAGTTAGCCCGCTTCCATCTTAGATTGCATCATCACTTACCATCAGGTGAGATTGTAGTCAAGGGCTAACTTGTAAAGAATAAAAAAAAATATGTCAACAGCCTAGGCTGTCAATAGATAAGTCTATAAATACAAGCCTTGGACAAGAGGGGGGCAGGGGTGCTATAGTAGTGCGTGTTACTAAGTAGATTCAGTGTTTAACACAGAGGAAGTAATTAACCGAGAGATCCACTGATCATCAGAGAGTACGCAAACATTGCATTGCCGACGAGGATGGGATCCGAACCCACGCATGCAAAGCACAATGTAATGTTTGCATACTCTCTGATGATCAGTTGATCTCTCGGTTAATTAAGTACTTCCTATGGGTTGGACACTGAATCTACTTAGTAACACGCACTCCTGTAGCACCCAAGTGCAACTGCCCCCCTCTTGTCCGAGGCTTGTATTTATAAACTAATCTATTGACAGTCTAGGCTGTTGACATATACTACCCACCCTGTATAAGAAAATGTGCAAATCAAAACGGGTGTTATTATAAAATACGATGTCCCACGGTGATTATATTGAAGTGTCTGTTCAAATTGGTCGTTGTATTACGATAGACATAGATTTATTATTATCTCATCTGTTAGAAGCACATGCCAATTACTGACGATGATCTGTGAAGATACTTCCATTGGATAATATCTATTGTGCTCCGTAATCTATACTAATATTATAAAGAGGTAAAGTTTGTAAGTTTGTAAGTTTGTCACATTTTTCAAATGGGGTAATCTTCGGAACTACTGGTCCGATTTTAAAAATTCTTTCACCAGTAGAATGCTACATTATCGGGGAGTGCTATAGGCTATATTTTATATTGGTATCATATATATTAGCCGAGTTATCACAGTTTTTGTCATACAGGTCGGACTGAAAATCCTCTTAAACAGACTTATTCGCAAGCGCTGCCTTAACTATTGTGTAAAATTGAAATTTATGTATGAAGACTTTATGTATCTTTAAAAGTTCTACAAAAAAGTCCGCGACACCATATATCTATCTTCTATATATTAGCAGATATAGTACCTTTTGTGTTTTAAAAATTATCAATTTTATATACTTAGGTTTACGTCATTATTTATACAACTAAACTTTAATCCTTATTAAAATAAATTATTTAATAATCACAAGGATATTATGGAGATAAGATTTGCCCTTTACAGTATGTTAATTACTTAAATAGTTTCGGAGATAATACAAAATTTCTAAAAAACGCAGAAATTCCGCTATATGACGCCCGGCGCTTTCATTGGTAAAACAATTTTCCAAATCGGTCCAGTAGATCCAGAGATTACCTCCTACAACCACACGAACTTTACCTCTTTATATTATTAGCATAGAAGTCTCTATTTCTGGACTGGACCGATTTTGCTAAGGGTAGGAGTAAGATAGAGAAGTTACAGGGTAGGGTAGGGTACGGGTAGGGAAGCGTAGGGGTAGTGTAGGGGTAGGGTAGGTTTAGGGCCGGGTTTAGGGTAGTAGTAGGGTAGGGGTAGAGGTAGGGTAGTGGTAGGGTAGAGGTACGGGTAGGATAGGGAAGTGGTAGGGTAGGGGTAGGATAGGCGTGAGATAGGGGTACGGGTGGGATAGGGGTAGGAAAGGGATAGGGAACGGGGAGGGTAGGGGTAGGATGGGGTAGGGTGTAGGTAAGGTAGGGGTAGGGTAGGGGTAGGGTGGGGGTAGGGGCAGGGTAGGGTAGGGTAGGGGTAGGGTAGATGTAGGGGTTGGGTAGAGTAGGGCTGAGGTAGTGGTAGGGTAGGGGTAGGGGTAGTAGTAAAGTTGACATCGAAATTTACGCGAACGAAGTCGCGGGCGTCCGCTAGTATTATGTAATTAGATAAGATACAAGTATTGAATAAAGAAAACGGTTCTGGACTATACATCTATAGGTAGTTTGTCTTTGTGAGAGCTGTAATTTGTCAATATTCTATAACGAGTTTGTGTATGTACTAAGAGGTAAAGTTTGTAAGTTATCTCTGGATCTACAATACCAATTTTGAAAATTCTTTCACCAATAGAAAGCCATGTTAGTTGCGAGTGTCATGGTCTTACGCCGTATTCCCTTGGACCTGAAAAACGCTGGGCGTCTTCTAGTGTACTATAAAAAACACTCGTTTTACATTGTACTAATTTAACTGCCTAGTTGGTTTAGTAGTCAGTCTATATGGCTTCAGATTACGGGTTCAAGTCCTAAGCTAGGTTTTAATACTGAACTTTTCTACCAAGTTTAATTTCGAAAAAAATTGTTAGCCCATAGTTGGGAAGTTGGTGGTGTTGTTACAACTCCAGGCCATATAAAACACGTTAAGGTATCAATCCTGGTTGTGCCATGCCAAATCCAAATGATAATTATTTTGGATTTAGCATTAAGTGTTAATTTACACGAGCGGCAGCTGCTACCGACGACAGCAGTCAGCGACGTCTCGGCGGCAGCCAACGTGAGTCAACTGCAGTGGGCAACCGCCGTCGACCGCCGCCGAGAATCGACTGACCCTTGCCTTGGATGACATATCAAACGAGTTTGTGTAGGTATATATACAATTGGCGGACTTCGTGCTCGTGGAATTAAGTTTCTCAAAAATCCCGCGGGAACCATGGATTTTTCCGAGGTTTAAGTAACGTACGTGTTATTCTAAGGTATTATCCATCTTCATTTTAAATTTAGCCTAATCGATTTAGTAGTTGCTGCGGTATAGAGTAACAAACATCCATACACACTTCCGCGTTTATAATATTAGTAGGATTTAGAACCTCAATAGCTCAACGGTAAAGAGGTCGGTCATCACATCGGTGGTAGTTCGATCTTTGTTGGACTTTTGTCGTTTCCACTCCTAATACAGTCTTTTCTGACTAGTTGGAGGGCAATAGGAATATTGCTCATACTTAAAACATATGGCAGATATTCTTTACAAAAATAAACTGAAGGTGCGTTTCAAAGAACAATCCTTAATTTATACGTGGAGTGAATAGAATAGAATATTATAAACTGGAATGCTTACGTGCGACTTTGTCATTATAACCTGTGCGTATTAACTTCTCACCTGAGGGCCTAGTGGCAGTTTCATACTGTAACTATCGCGTTAACGTAAACGCGAATTTCTAAGGAATTGAAACAGATCCATCTAGTGGCATTACTGCACTACTGTTTCGAAAAAAAAAATCAAAAATCATTTATTTCAAGTAGGCTCAGTTTACAAGCACTTCACGTCAGTTGACTATTTGTAAAAATTCTACCACCGGTTCGGAAGGCAGGTTCTGCTGAGAAGATACCGGCAAGAAACTCAACAGTTGCTCTTTTGAAAAAGTCATACAGTATTATAATTTACAATTGATAACAATTATTGTTTGCATTTCTTAAAGTTTTACTTCCTGTGTGAAGGTGGAAGCTGATCCAACGGGCTCCAAGCACTTTATCATTAAGGAACTCATCAATGTTGTAGTACCCTCGACTAAGTACATGTTTTTAACACATTGCTTAAAGCTATGCATTGGCAGGTCCATTACAGTCTTGGGGATCTTATTATAGAAGAGTACACCCAAACCTACAAAAGATTTGGGTTCGATTCCATATACATTCGCGTTTACGTTAACGCGATAGTTACAGTATGAAAATATTTAAAACTTTCACTAGGCACACTGACTACCAAACAAACAGTATCATTATCCTAAAACTAAGTACTTAGTAGAATTATTAACCGAAAACCTCGTGATTGGAAGGTTTGCCATGCTCATTAATTTGTTGGTACATCTTTCGCTTTCAACTGTAATGACATTATTAAGAGGTTTATAAATGGTTTTCTTGACTTTCATCAGGAAGTATTAAATGTCAATCGTATGTTTACATTCAGGGCGTTTTACGCACGACTTCTGGCTAATTCCGGTCGCAATCGTCACGAAAGCCTGAACTATCACTGCTCAAGTCCTCAGTCACGACCAGACGGTTAATTGCGCAATGCAGTCATTATCGCTAACCTAACCACAAAACATCATCATCATATCTGACAATTGTCTTTATCTCTTGACATAAAACTTGTAATTTACTGTATGTCTGTCTGTCTGAGGTATCGTAGTTATCAAACGAAGCTATAGCCTCAATAGCTAAACGGTAAGAGCGGTCGGACTCATCACCCCTCCTACCTCCCCCGCGGTGACGCCGCGCGGTTTCATCAGGAATGATTCCCGTTCCCGTAGAAATACGGGGATAGTATATAGCCTATAGCCTTCCTTGATAAATGGGCTACCTAACACTGAAACAATTTTTCAAATCGGACCAGTAGTTCCTGAGATTAGCGCGTTCAATCAATGAAACAAACAAACTCTTTAGCTTTATAATATTAGTATAGATATATGGCAAATTGGTCAATTGGAATATTGGTCATATTATAAAATATATGGCAGATATGCTTTTAAAAAAATCTTGTAGTTTTACTAGTACTATTAATAAAAATCTGATTTTCGAATGAAGATTCTGAACTATGTAGGTATATTGTTTAGTTAAGTATATTGTATATTGTTTAGTTCTCCTAAGTTATTGACCAACAGAAGTTTTCAAAAAAACATTGAAAAAATTTCGATTTCATCCATCCATATATTTCATTCATATTATCGTCTATTGTATTGCTCGTGAAAATTGATGATTTTCTTATAAATAAAACTCGAAAATACGAAAACAATTACAATTTAAATTTCATAACTCCCACAGGGAAGCAAATAAATTGAACGCTAAGCAATAATACCAGCGGCAAAGAGTTCATGGAAGCCGATTCCCGCCGGGTTAGCTTGAAAAATCCATGCATATTTATTGTTGTACTGTATCTAGATATATGGAAAACACGAATTTGTATCACTCTGTATGAAAATCCTTTTCATCTGAACTCCATTCTTCGCCACTGGTAGGTACTTAAGAATTTATATACTTGTTAAATAATCGTTAAACTTAAGTGAATGGTAATTTTGCGTTAATATAATATTATTATAATAAATGAATTAGAATTACTATGCAGTAAAGTATATACTATTATTAGACTATTGTGTTGAAGTATCACATTATTATTTGTCGATCTTCCGATCTCTGACAGTGACCTCAGATTATAGCATTAACTATACATTTTCCCACAATAATATTATGTGTTATACTCGTAAATTTACATTATAGCTTTAAAGAAATGTTTGATTTGTTTCAGAGTGTAGGAAAAAGGCATATAGGCGTTATACGAAATCAAATAATACTAAAAAAATGAATGTATTTACTAATAATACAAAGTTTTCTAATGCCTACCCTGACACCTGACATAGCTCAGCGAGTCGCGAAGCTGAAGGGGCAATGGGCGGGCCACATAGTTCGAAGAGCCGATGGACGTTGGGGCCCCAAGGTGCTGGAATGGCGACCCCGCACCGGAAAGCGCAGTGTTGGGCGACCCCTCACTAGGTGGACCGAGGATATCAAGCGGGTTGCAGGGAGCCGCTGGATGCTGGCGGCTCGAGATCGTTGTGCTTGGAGGTCCATGCAAGAGGCCTATGATAAGGATAAGGAAGGATAAGGACCCTGACACCTAGGTACCTAAATATTAAAAAAACATAGAAGAAGTACTAAAGAGAAAGCAAATTTACCTTCCAGACATATCTCATATCCAGGAACTAAAAGTACTGATTGAGTTTGGATTGTGCCGCTTTGCAAGAACTAGCTCATGACTAAGGACCCCGTATGATTTTGAAGTTTTTTAGCCATGTTTCATAATAAATTAATATGAATAACTCTCACGATAGCTTAAATTCTAAATAAAAATTAACAGAACCTCGCGGTTTCACACTCGTAGTTCCTATACTTGTGGGAATACGGGGATAAAATATAGCCTACGTTTCTCACTGATAATGTAGCTTTCTATTGGTGAAACAATTTTTCAAATCGGTCTAGTAGTTTTCGAGTTTTTTTGTTACATACAAAAATACAAACCTATTTTAATAACATTAGGGTAGATAAAGGAAGGAATTGCAGCAAAGGTCAGATAAGTTCCCATACTTATAAAAAGGTTTTACCTTTTCTCACAGTTTGTTCGAAGGGAAAGTGAAAGGTTACTTAATAAACGTTTTATGGATTGTGGTAGGTAACAGGACATGATGAATGAAAGGCAATCACAACGGGCATCGGCTTTTGACATAAGTGGCTTAGTGGTTAAAAACTTTGGACTCATGTTCAAAAGGCCGTAGGTTCAAGGTTTATCCAATTAAATATAAACGCTAAATCATCATCATCCTATTTTTAACCGACTTCAAAAAAAGGAGGAGGTTCATAACTCGACGCTGTGTGTTGTATTTTTTTATGTTTTTTACCTCATAAATACGTCATTTATTTTTTGGTCCCGTAAAATTTTTACGAAAATCGGTTCAGTAATTTTGTGTTAAAATTAATATTCAGTAATTTTGTTTTAGTTTAGTTGCAGTATTGCAGTTCAATTTTCTTATTAAAAATGTAATAGACTGCTGTCGAAATTACTACGTAAGCTACTGCCGTGTGTAATTAATTAAAAATAAAGCCGCTAAAAAGCAGTAGGTAATAAAATCGGCCTTATCTCGTACAAAGTCATTGAATTAAAATTTGAAATGTACTTATTATTCCGTACCCTTAGAAAGTGACCCATTTGCGAGCCTTAGGAAAGCCAAGTAGGTACGAATGCAGCAGCATAATGCGACATCCAACGCAAATCTTCCATTGATCATGCTAAGCTATTGCTAGAAAGTATTGTAGTCATTTTAGCAATACAATGCCAGTGGCGAGCCTAAGGTTTTTAACTAGGGTATGTAGTATAAGGAAATATTGGAAAATTCCTTGTGCAATTATGTATCCTGTGGTCCAACATAGGTTTGTATTGAGTAATTAGGGTAGGCAGTGCTTCTTTGCGTCTATAAAGTGCACGTCACTGGTACTGTTATATTTATTACTGTTATATTAATATTTGACATTGTAAAGCCCAACGTCTTCAGTGGCTAGGGCAGGGTAGAAAGGATGCCAAATACTTGATAGCATAGAGTGATGACAAAATGGAGACCTCTGACCAGGTAAAACGGTTAAAAGGAAGACCTAAAATAGATGGCTAGATTGTGTTGAAGAAGAATTGCAAAAAATTGAAAAATTAGCTGTGTGGGAAAAAAAACGTGAAGAAATTAATGGAAAAAAGTGTTAGAAGATGCGAAGACCTACAAAAGATTGTAGAGCCGAAGGAAGTATGTGAGACGTAAGTGTTAGCTCTTGACTGTCTTGTATTAATGATTTGTATCTGATTTTGTTTTCTGATTGGGTTTGGTTTGAATCTAAATTGAAAGTTACTAGTAGTTAAAAGTTACGTAGTAGAACACCGGCGACTTCGACAGCGTGTAATATTGTTTCACACAAATCTCGGGCGAATCAAAGATTTCTTTAGGTAAAATCCAACCTCAATCTTAATCCAAGGTATAATCTATCCCTATGTAGATGTTACGGCGTAAAGGACTAACAAACATACACATTTACAGAAAAACTTTCTTTATAATATTAGTGAGAATTATTGCAAACATTTTTATGATATCTGCTATTTAAATATTTTAATGAAAAATAAATCAAACTATATCCAGACGAATTTCACTTTGCATCAAGCGATTATATATGCATAACAGCGAAATTAAATGATAATTTTGGAACGTTTTTTTAAATATAATGCTTACAATTTTGTAAAAAGAAATTATGCTAAAAGAAAGTAATGTATTTAAATGTATGTCAGGAAAATTATTATTTATATTGTAAGTTAATATAGCTACATTAAACAAGTTATTTATAATTGCTTTAATAAACTTATGGGACGATCATGACTGTGTGGGTAATAAAAAAATGTTTTTAAAGTAAAAAAAATCTTTTAATCCTTATAATATTCAATTCTTATTATCTTACCAATTCACTCTTGTAATATAAACCTATAGACAATTATTATTTTACAGATGTACTCAAGCCTGACTATGGAAGATAGCTTCGATATCGCATAGCTTATGTTGTGGATTTGACTAATAACAACACAATAAAAGTTCATGGGGTAACAAGGTTATTCATAGAGAGTCTATCGTCGTCGTCGTCGTCATCAACCCATATTCGGCTCACTGCTGAGCTCGAGTCTCCTCTCAGAATGAGAGGGGTAAGGCCAATAGTCCACCACGCTGGCCCAATGCGGATTGGCAGACTTCACACACGCAGATAATTAAGATAATTCTCAGGTATGCAGGTTTCCTCACGATGTTTTCCTTCACCGTTTGAGACACGTGATATTTAATTTCTTAAAATGCACACAACTGAAAAGTTGGAGGTGCATGGCCCGGACCGGATTCGAACCCACACCCTCCGGAATCGGAGGCAGTGGTCATATCCACTGGGCTATCACGGCTCTATCACAGCATAGAGAGTCTATTATTGTTATATTAATTTATGTCGCTCATTCGTTACTTACTTGCTTAAATAACTTTACCCACCAATAGCGGAAATACGAGATTGGTGCTTCACTTACAAGTTATTATAAGCCTCATGCTCAATGGTTGAGTCAAAATCGGAAAGTTCTACGATTCGATTCCTCATCCGTTGGACTGTGAAAGTTACATCTAGAACTAGTTTTTCGCTTAGGTGGAGTGAAAAGAATTGAATTAGTCAATATTACATGTTTTAAATGGAAATTTGTTTAACTTAAGATATTATCTGTATCTGGCTTCTAATAAACCGAAGAAAAGAAAATTTTCATTGAGTTGAATAACGAAAGACTTATCGGTAGTTTTTGAGACTACCGCGGACTAACATACTCGTAATAGGTATAGGTAGGGACTCATAGTTAGGTTCAAACATTTGGAGAAAATATTATTTAATCTCCTTTATTGAAGTCAATTAATAATGTTGGGTTAAAATACTACGAAATCTCACATTGCAGCAAAGGAGGTAATATAAAGAAAAGAAACCCTGGCTGTGTTTGTTTAAGGGCTCTACTCAGACCAAGGTGCCTTTGGCACCCTAGTATAAATATAATTAATTATATTAAATTAGTAACTAAAGTTTTGTTTCGTCTGTACTTGTCACTATTATTAAGTAAACGGTACAGTGATACTTCAATTTAGATTTTCCCTATGATGTGTAATTTTCAAATTAATTTTCTTCCTTCTTTCTTCCAAAAAACTATTATAATTATGTCTGTATAAACAATTTAAACTAACCGATGTCACCATGATAGCAGTAAAAAGTAAAACCAAACGAAAGTCCACCGCAATTTGCATGCGGCGCAGCGTACTGGAGCCACTTAAGCATTTCTTGTCTGTCATCTGTTCTCAGCCAGTGCATTATAATGGCGATATTATAAGTTTACTTTCTTTACTACGCCGTGTTTACTCGATGTATTTATCAATGAAAAGTTACGAGTATGTGCCGAATGTAAACTTTAAATACAACTATAATTGATTAAACCTTACTAATATTTTGAGCGGTGATAGCCCAGTGGATATGACCTCTGCTTCCAATTCCGGAGGGATAGGTTTGAACCCGGTGTGGGGCATACACCTCCAACTTTGCAGTTATGTGCATTTTAGGAAATTACATATCACGTGTCTCAAACGGTAAAGGAAAAACATCGTGAGGAAACCTGCTTATCTGAGATAGTCGACTAAAAATATTTATAAAAAATACAACCAACTTCAAAATTATAAAAATGTTTGTACTAAACTAAAAAGCGAAAAATAACATCGTATGTGCTACCTTCTCGTTTGCTCAGTTTGAAGACGGTACCAAGGTAGTGCTGTGATCAAACTGAATCATCAAATTGACACCAGACCTTCAATGAATTCTGGTTCTCTAAAATACTTAATAAAAAAAGGCACTAGTTGTCCCTATAATATTCGAAAGTTCACCTCGATTTCTCCAGGAACCCGTCACAAGATCCTGACATGTTTACTATGGGACCACATGGTAAGCATACCCTCAAAAATGAAAAAAAAAATTCAGGCGTCTTCGAGTAATCGGTGAACATACATAAAAAAAAAAAGATTAGGTACGACGATTTGATAACCTCTTCTTTTTTTGAAGTCGGTTTAAAATCAAGTTAATTTTTATTTTAGGTATGTTACTCTTTATCTTTGATCCCATCAGCAGAAATACGGAAATAAAACGAGATTTGAACCAAAAAAGGCACAGTAAGTGAAACCCCTGTCACTTTGTCGTCCATTTGTTGCAACTCTCTGCCACTTCCCATTTTCTCTGAAATTCTTTGCTAATTAATGAAATATATCCGGTCAAATGTGAGTTTAGATTATGTCAAGAGAGTTCCGTATACTAATTATTATCGATAGGTTAATTGCAACTTCTACTTGTTTCGACTTCAAAACGAATATTTGGATTAACGAATACTCGTTATGTTAGGATTTTTCTAATTGGATGAGAGTGCTTTTGAAATCTCAAGATGTAATTGTAAGTGTTCAAATTAATAGTTATTAGTAATTAGTTACTTTACAATAAAATAAAATAAATGTGGAAAAAAGTGGAAATGTGGATTTCTTCATTAGTTCGTTATCCTGTGTATTGTATTTAATGTTAAAAATATGTTATGTGAAATTGTTAAAAAAATGTTTAAAAAAAGTTGTTAAAAATATTATGTGTTATAATAGTGTTATGAACCCTAAAGTCAGCTTAAAAATATGTCCTAAGAACCATTGGTTCTTCCATTTTATGTAGGTGCCCAATATGAATGCGGAACCCTAAATATAAACTTAATCGATCATATTGGCGTTAAATTACGGCTAGTTACATTCGTTTTATTATCAGAAGCTGTAACTTGATAAAAAAATAATTGGTACTTCTGTATCTGTCTCTGATAGATATTGTGTAGCTTTCTAAACGAAAAAAACAATACAATATTTTTTTTGATAATTTTAGGGTTCCTAACGAACGTAGGTACAAATACGGAACCTTTATAATATCACTCGCGCATATTAGGGTGTTCTTCTATTTTCTCTGTTCTTCGATTGAGGTTTTCTTAATTGGTCCAGGTCTAGCTGGCTTTGGCCGTGGCTAGTTACTACCCTACCGACAAAGACGTACCGCCAAGCGATTTAGCGTTCCGGTACGACGTCGTGTAGAAACCGAAAGGGGTGTGGATTTAATCTCTTCCTAACAAGTTAGCCCGATTCCATCTTAGACTGCATCATCACTTACCATCAGGTGAGATTGTAGTCAAGGGCTAACTTGTAGAGGATAAAAAAAGGTACTTAAATCCCCACTTCAATCTGGGTATCAAAACTAAAAGGATACACGGTCCAAAAACATTATCGGCTCGTTGAATTAAACTCGTCGCGCTAGTGATAGGTACCTATTACAACCGTGGAGCATTGGTATGCGCGGTGGATTTGGAGCGGGCTAACTTGTTAGGAGTAGGATGAAATCCACACCCCTTTTTCTACACGACATCATACCGGAACGTTTAATCGCTGGAAGAACGTCTTTGTCAGTAGGGTGGTAACTAACCATGGCCGAAGCTTCACACCAGACAGACCTGGACCAATTAAGGAAACCTCAATCAGCCCAACCGGAGATCGAACCTAGGACCTCCGTCTTTTAAATCCACAGCGCATACCACTGCCGACATGTTACTGTGACTAATGTTTTTGGACTGTGTATCCTTTTAGATTTGATACCCAGATTGAAGTGAGGAATTTCAGTACCTACTAATACTAGTCACGAAGGAGAAATGGTTAGCAATGTATCTAGAGGATTAAAAAGACTCAATGAGGATTAAAAAGAAGTGTTTACAATATTTAAAACAATGTGGGTGGTAGCATCGACGTTGTTCTTAGCGTCAATGTAAACCGGGTCGTATTGTCATGTGCACGATCTCGATTGCAGTCATTATGATTAGAATCTATGGCGCTGGGTCGGAACTGGGCTTTAATTTATTTTCCTCCTGCATTTATTCTGTAAATAGTATATCCAGAGAAAACATATGTATAACTGTCGTTTTGTATAATTTACTGTGGGTGATCGAATCAGAAATTAGGAGATCTCGTTTTTAATTTAATTTATTGGGGACGATCAAATTAGATAAGTCGTGATAGCTCAGTGGATATGACTTCTGGCTCCGATTCCGGGCGTAGGTTCGAATCCGGCCCGGGGCATGCACCTCCAACTTTTCAGTTGTGTGCATTTTAAGAAATTAAATATCACGTGTCTTAAACGTTGAAGGAAAACATCGTGAGGAAACCTGCACCAGAGAATTTTTTTAATTATCTGCATGTGTGAAGTCTGCCAATCCGCATTGGGAGAGCGTGGGCTATTTGGCCTAACCTATCTCATTCTGAGAGGAGACTCGAGCTCAGCAGTGAGACGAATATGGGTTGATAATGATGATCAAATTTGTAATGAGGAGATCCGAAGAAGATCAAAAGTTACCGACATAGCTCAACGAGTCGCAAAGCTAAACTGACAATAGACGGGGTATTGTTAGAAGAACTGATTGAGCCTAGGTGGACCGAAAACATAAAGCAGGTTGCAGTGGGACCCTGCTGGCTCGAAGCCGTGGTGTTTGGAAATCTATATAAGACCATGAGGCCTATGTCCCGCAGTGGACGTCCATCGGCTGATAATGATGATGATAATGATACTCATATGTTTAATTAAATCCACAGCTGGGCTCAAGTCTGATGTTAAAAACCATAAGGAAAAGACGAACCTAGTGGCACGTCGATTCTCTTTCTACGATCGCTAACGCTTCGAAAACTAGAAAGATGTATGGGAATGACATTTGCTATCGACAGGTCACGTGATCAAGGTCTGTCATTCATATACATATCTAGTTTTCGAAGCGTTAGCGATCGTAGAAAGAGAATCGACACGCCACTTGGCTAGGGGGCAGGTTCATCGTAAAGAAAAAATCTCCGAGCCTGCGATTGTGAATTGGGATTATGTTGTTTTCCCTGGTGATTTTTCACAACTGCTATTAAAATATTTTCTCGTTGGTCCAGTGGTTAGCTTTATGTAGCTTCGGATCACGTCCTGGGTTCAGGGCCTGGTCGGGTGGAAATATTGCAATAGCTTTTGAAAGTTTCAGGTTGATATTTTGTAACAAGCCTAAGTGATTTGTTTTTATGATCAAGTTAATTATCATCAAAAACAAAGAATAATTATTTTGGCTGTATCGATTTTGAACGTAATATTCATATTAATGTCGTGGACTTACAATATAAGGCTAAATCACAAATAAATAAAATACCTATTATGTATAAATATTTTTCTTTTGAAAAATCAAATTTTGATCTTGTATAAAACTGTTAAAAATATATACTTACAAAAAGTTTTAAAATCGAAAACGCACTATTCACTCTTTCTAACCACCGATCACTTGCACAATTTTTCAAAAATATTAAAAAAAACCAACTGTCACCAAACGTCCTCTTCCTGACGCTTACAGCAGCACAGTATCAGTAAACACAACAGTAAGTAAAGTTACATCAAATTTTAACTGTATACAAATAAAAACTTTATTGCATTACAAATAAGGTTGTATTTTTCTTTCAACTGAACATCATTTGCATTGCACATTGAAATTTAAACGAAATTGAACTTTATTCACTTACAATAAGGTATGCCCAATTACGTAGTAAGTAAATACTTAAAAGTTGCATCAAATGTTATATGAAATTGAACTCTATTCCCTTGTAATACAGACGTTGGTTATGGTTGATGGTAAAAGTGGCCGTTTCGAATCATTACTTGTTTTGGTGGTACAATTTTATGGTGGTTACGCATTTCGAAGACTAACTACCGGTATTAAAAAAGACATCTTTTGTTTTATTAAAGAGTTATATTCCAATAAGGTAGAGTGGTCATAACTCTGACATTGCAGATAATAGGTTTGATTCCCACTTATGTAAGTAGGCTTGTCGAATTTGGAATTATTTTTGGATTTGAAAATTCTAAAAGCCGTGATAGCTCAGTGGATATGACCTCTACCTCCGATTCCGGAGGGTGTGGGTTCGAATCCGGTCTGGGGCATGCATCTCCAACTTTTCAGTTGTGTGCATTTTAAGAATTTTAATATCACGTGTCTCAATCGGTGAAGGAAAACATCGTGAGGAAACCTGCATACCAGAGAATTATCTTAATTCTCTGCGTGTGTGAAGTTTGCCAATCCGCATTAGGCCTGCGTGGAGGACTATAGGCCTTACCCCTCTCATTCTGAGAGGAGACTCGAGCTCAGCAGTGAGACGAATATAGGTTGATGACGACGAATATCATTCTATCCCTTGGTCCCGACTGTTTGCAATTTGTTTTTTTTTTTATACTTCTGGTTACAACTTTTTTTTTCTTTTCAGTTTTTATATTACATATATGCAATCGGGCTTTTTTATTATTTATTAATTATTTATTTATTATCATTATCGGTATAGCCATTTCATTGGATGCCGTGATTTGAGCGACATAGGCGTCCAGTTCGCTAGGTAATAAAGATAAAGGTGTTGTCTTTGAAAAGTTCATATGCCTTCGGCCTTAAAAGCATTCTATGTGAATGAACCCTAACACTAAACTAGTACCATTGTCGGAGTCTGCCTGCTGGTGAGAAAGTATTGGCTGGGTCGTGCGAAAATTATTAATTGTGTGCTAATTTTATTGCTCGCGCTATGCAAATAATACCTCTTCTAATCGCCGTACGTTATCTGAGTAACGAAAGTGGTCTATATTGACTACAACAAAGTTGGGGCTTAAACTCGCCACGGTATTCTAATTCGAGGTTTTTTTTATATGTAATAGGTTTAAGCAAGCGTTTAGCTGCAGTCACTCATGCAATAAAACCTATGGTGGAACATGATTGTCAGAAAATGCCTATTCACTTTTTATTTCAAGATACCCATATTGAAGGTGGAAGGCGTAAACGGAAGCTGGAAAGGCTTTCCTCATCTTGGCGGGTTGAAATATACACCTCTTCATATAAGAAGGCCTTTAAAATAGTCTGTTAATGGTGATGGTAGCTAGCTGTTCGTGGGTGACGCTGCCGTGTTGGTCCTGTGGTGACCGGTTAACCACAAACGCCTGATCAGATGACGCATGATCTGATCAAGCGTTTGTGGGAAGTACCAAATTAAGTGAGTTTGTGGTTTAAATTTCAGTAATATTTGCTTTTACACTTATGGGGGCCTTGTAGTTGATACGACTGATACGGCGATAGCTATGCCCCTGGTTTTCACTTCGGAAATGACAAAAGTAAGGAAAAGCCTGTATTCTCCTCGCGCTAAGCGTGCGCACATAAGTTGTTAACATTCTATAAAATAGGTTAAGTCACATTTTTGTTTTTTTTTGTGAGAAATCTATACCCTTCATTTGGGCTTCCCAACTAATTTTGATAGGTACATGGCCCCTCCAAGGCACGCTGCGTCACTGCGCCCCTGTGTTAATTTTAACAGTATTTTTCAAGATTTGTCGCTAGTGACCGGGGACTATGATTTCTCATATTATTCCGAGGAAAATATTTATTTATTTATTTATTTGGTCCACCAGTGACTGTCGCAGCATTTACACAAATACAATCTAAAAAAAAAAAAAAAAGCTTTTTGCTTTGACGGTTGATGGTCTGGGCCCTCGAAACCTGCTACCATCCAAAACCACCACGATTCAAACTCCATAAATGGCTATGGCACTAACGGTAGGAGCACAAAGGCTTACAAACATTCAGTCTTCCTAAAATGGCTGGCTATTACAGGCCATATTGATTTACCACCTGATAGTGAATTGACAGACCGTCACGTTCCTCCATTGGTAGGTACCTACCATAGATCTTATACAATTCGTTGTCTATTTATTCCACAAATCGACATGAGAGTTCGACAGTCGACACGACCAAGAATGTTTTCCGCTCAACTTTCTAGATTTGATCATTATGGACATTTTCGTTTTCGTGCAAACGCAATTACCTACCTGGTACTTATTTGATGGTTATCTTCGGTAAACTTTCGACCTTAGGGATTGTTTAGGTATTTGTTAGGAACAATCGAAATGTCTCTGGTCGGCATTGATAGGATGATAGGATCGTATTTTTACATAAATTAGTAGTTAATATGTTTATTATAATAACAGTTTCTAGCATTATAGCAAAAAGCTTCGACCAACATCTCAAGAAACTTTCGCTAAACTGTTGGATCAAGGTTCGGATACAGAAAGCAGTTATTCTTGAGACGGCGCGTATTGTGAGGAGGTTCCTCACTCTGGAACCGTGACCATCGGTTGCTTGGGCATTCAAATGTCCCGCAGCGGGCGGGTTGAATTATCTTTTATAAATTTTAACAGTGTTTTTTTATTTTGTATTTAATCAACATTGTTAAAATTTAAAAAAAGCGTCGCGACCGCGAGTTTAGCGCGCTAATTGTGTTAAAAAAATATATAAAAGCGCCATCTAGACTATGTAGCACGAATGTAATTATTCGTTTGCAATGAACAACTCTCCCAGGAATTCAAACACAATTTTTTTAAATACTAGATTAACTAAATCACGGTTCGTTTCAAGAAACCTTCAATTTAAACTTCAACTAGTTAGTAATTGTTAAATAATTTGAATAAAATTAAATTATTCACAATAAATATTCAAATACAAGATAATTTATTATAGACATCTAGTTAAAATTGTGCGAACTAAATTACGAGACATCATTTTACAAAATTTTGATTGTATATAAAATAATAATTAGCGTTGTAATTAAAAAAAATAAATGTATAAATATTAAAACATTTGAAAATTACGGTGTGTTTATGGAACTAAAATAAAAGACATTGAAAAATAATAATGACTGTAGAACACACAAATATATGATGTGTAAGCGCCATCTAGTTTACGCATTGAGTTGAAGCATTTTGCCTCGGTAAACATTACTTCAATCACAACACAGTTCAGCAAATGAAATATAGATGGCGCTATTAATTTTTATCAAACAGCGCAAATGTACATTCTCGTTATAGGTAGGTACGTCGATCGTCGAATGCAATCGGGTTACGGGTATGAAACTATGAAGTCACAGAAATTATTGGAAAATGTAAATTTTCTATTTAGTAGTACAGGTATAATAAATTAATATAATATACTTAATCGCGCTTCATTCATGCTTCATTGATTTTCCGCTAACGAATAGTCAAAGTACCTACAGGTAGCCAAGCCAAGCTCAAGCTTAAGAACAGTCCATTTATGTTTTGAATATCACGAAGGTACCTACCTACCTGAGGTGAAATACCTATAGGTATAAAACCAGACGAAACAAATATAATCTAAATAAGAAAACAAATGAATTTTTTCAAACTTATATTTCTATAGCTAAGAAGATTTTAATATACTAGAAGATGCTCGACTAATGCGTGAATAATAAGAAATTATGAATTAATCAAGAGGAGTTTGTTTATTTGTTCACTTCCTCAATGGTGCTTAAATCATAGGTGGCAGGAAAAACGAACCAAAAGAGCACTAAGTTGGCAAGTAGGCACTCAAAACAAAGAGTCCCTCATTGATCAAGTTAAACACTCGACCTAAATATCTATTGATAGTTCCCCTTGAGGACATTCGCTTACGGTGCGTGTCCTATCATGTCGAGATCTCCTCTCCCACTTCTTTGCCCACACCGTGTACATTTGATCATAAATCCATGCATACAAAAAGAAACCGAACCTCATGATGCAGAGGTAAAATGTTTGTTCGAGATCTCAGAAAAGATCTCTTTAGTTAAGAAAACATTCAAGTTAGGGTGCTTTTCCACCAGATCTGTGATATGCAACTATGCTGCGAAGATGTGAAATCTACGCTACGAAAATATGTGACCGTTTCCACCAATACTAAGCTATGTAGCGAGGAAGATGCGCTGCCGCAAAGTAGCTGCGCGAGAAAGATGCGCAGCACGAGCTACGAGTAGGCTATGTAGGATGCCTGCTATGGATGCCTGCTATGGGCCGTTGCGAGTGGGTAGCTATGTTTCTTACTAGCGATACATCGCATACTCGTAGCTCGTGTTGCGCATCTTTCTCGCGCAGCTACTTTGCGGCGATGCATCTTCACAGCGCATCTTTCTCGCTAGGTACATAGCTTAGTATTGGTGGAAAAGGTCACGTATTTTCGTAGCGCAGATTTCATATCTACGCATCATAGCTGTAACTAGATGGCTGTAATATATCTCTGGAGGAAAAGCACCCTAACTTGAATGTTTTCTTAACTAAAAAGATCTTTTCTGAGATCTCGAGCAAACATTTTACCTCTGCATCAGGAGGTTCGGTTTCTTTTGTTTGACGGGGCTTAGTTGAATCCATTTACACCAGTGCTAAGCTATGAGTATGTTCAATTGTGCACTAATGAATATGACTGGTCGTTATAAGACGCTTCCATAGCACATCTCTGGTGGAACAGCAACCTAAGGGTCGTGTGTCAAGCTACGTTTTCTGTATGCGAAATTATTCGAAATCGTTAATGCATTTTTAGACACTGATTTGATCACGGTAATCTCAGAAACTATACGTAAGTAACAGATTTTCCAACACTTACAACACAAAATAAGAAACATTGCTTGGATTAATATTACAGCTTTGAATTTGATAAAAAATTAAATCCCATAAGATCGAGACGCGAGGAGAGCGTTTGCCAAATCCTAGAGAACAAATGACAATTAAACCATTTAAGGGCAGTTTTGTCTCCTAAACATTTTATAGGCATCAAATGTGTACAACTTATCAAAACAATCTGAAATCGTTTTGTAGTTTATTTTAACAAAAATATTTTAGGTAGCTACTCCGATGTTAAGAAAACATTTATGTTGACTTCTCCTTAAAAATATTTTTTTCTCTCCAGATTTGTATCCACTACTAAAAGAAAGACCGTGTACAAAAAATAAATAATGCGACTTAGAACAACATGAGTTGTTGAGATATAATCTATACTAATATTATAAAGCTGAAGAGTTTGTTTGTTCGTTTGAACGCGCTAATCTCAGGAACTACTGGTCTGATTTGAAAAATTCTTTGAATGTTAGATAGCCTATTTATTAGGCTATATATTATCCCCACACTCCTACGGGAACAGGAACCACGCGGGTGAAACCGCGCGGCGTCAGCTAGTGATACATATTGTACCCACATTTCCACCCACAATTCACGTTCCATGTTACAGTAAAATTGAAGTAGTAGCTACATACAGTTTAACTTTTGATGAATTTGTTGATCAATATTAATTTTGTTAAAAGCCAGTTTTGATGGAAAAAGTTGATAGCGCGAATTTCAGCGAGCGCTCAATTAGCGGAATTGGCTGTCAACTCTTCATTGTACCGCGCCCTAGTACGAGGTACGAGCTCGTTAGCGGTTGTTGGACACCATATCGCTAGGTAACTGTAAATATTTCCAAGAACGCACGTAGATACCAAGATACGTTAGGTGTTTTAAGTACTGGAAAGGCGACAAAGTATCAGACAAAGCAGTTTTGTTAGACTTATTTGATACAGGCTGCTCAAGACCATGTGTCACACACAGTAACAATCTCTTTTATAATAATGTTCAAATTATTAATGTAATGTAAAAACATTTTCACAGAATTACATAAGTACCTATTGCAAGTACACCTTATGTATAATTTTACGGCAGAGACACAGCTATTTCTGTTATGTAGTTGAGCTTGGCTGAGTACTGTGTGATGTGTTAAGTATGAATTTCTAAAACTTTGAACTACTGTGTGAAAACTGCTACTGCTTAACTGAAAGAAGCGCAAAACCCTATAACTACTATTAATTTATATTTAAGTAATATTTTGAGCACTTACGTACTTACACAATATGCTGGTATACAGTTTATGAAAACGCAGGATGTTATTCTCAGTTTCTTTTAAGAGTGTGCAATATGTAATTTGGTGGTTACAAATGGTTCTGGAAAAGTTAGGAGCCTGATATTTGGGTAAATGATATTTCAAAGTGTTAGCTTCGTTATGACTATACAAAATACACAATTTGTAAAACTTTTCTCGATAGTTTATTTTTTTGATAAATACATGTTTTGCTCACATTTTGCTTTCAATCTCAGGAAAAGCAAACTTATTTTCTTAAATTTTTGTTTTGTATAGAAAATTAGGTATATATCTTGAACATGGCCATTTTGTTTTTCGTTATGTTGTTTAATTTACTTGCAATTAGGAAAAAATGGTTTTGTCGCTCACGTCATAAAATTTGCGTCGCGCGTCAATCGCTCCGTGCTTTTCACTCACGTGAAAATCATAATTCGGCGTCTCGTTTGTGCTTCGAGTTTTATCCATGTCGTACCGACACGCTGCGCACTCTTAAGTGCAACATCACATCTTTCGTAAACAGACTATAATGAGAATTTACTATCTATACTAATATAATAAAGCTGAAGACTTTGTTTGTTTGTTTGATTGAAAGCGTTAATCTCAGGAACTACTGGTCCGATTTTAAAAATTATTTCAGTGTTAGATAGCCCATTGATCGAGGAAAGCTATAGGCATATATTATCCCTGTATTCCTACGGGAACGGGAACCACGCTAGTGAAACCGCGCGGCGTCAGCTAGAGGTTTTATATGTACCACTCGCTAAACTCTGTCGCTAAACTCTGTCGGACATTAAATAAACCGTAATCGCTTGCGAAACGTAAGCGATCTCGTACTAAGGGTATTGAATACTAAAAGCCAGAATATCAGCAACAACGCATCTACCCGTGGAGTGATAAGACCAATTATTTGATGACGTTTTCATCAGATATCAGTTAGTGTTGATTGACAGTTAATGGGGCCTGGGGGCTTTTTAATATTTTAAGCCTCAAAAGCACCACGATTGAAGGGTGGTACTCAGATCTGAGTGATTCTAGGTTCAATCCCCGTTAATACCTGCTATATACATGATTTATAGCCATGCCTTTGCTTCTAGCAAAGGCATGGCATGGTTTAGTCGTTATTAAGAAAAAGAAAAAAAAACAGAGGATTCTTATTTTTACACATTATTGAGGGTAAATGAGCTATAATTGGTATGTGAGCTCATTTAGAAAAGTAACCGCCATTATTGGCCATCATAATATATAGGTATGGCAAATATTTTTTTTTATATTTGTGTAGATGAGTCAAACAACCAACCATATCTTACTGTATTTGACCAATGGGTCAAATACAGTAAGATATGGTTCAAAGCTTTTTAAGCTTTGCTTAAGTTCAGGTAGGCAATCTTCTTGCTTGTTCAACTAAAACATATACAGATATATGAAAATTTGGTTTAACATATTATTATAGGCTTCTTTACATCTTGATATGAAGCTGCAGTAGAATTGGATCGATTATAGTCTGATATAGATTGGATAGATTATAGTCTGAAATAGTACAATATGTTGCCACAGAAATGGGACCTACACGTCTAATTGATTCATTTCAAGGAGGCTTTTAACCCTAGATAGCTAACTTCCGTCTTTAAAATTCAATAAAAAAATAATTTTCATTAGTTGATATAACTATTCAAAAATCATTATCAAGTGAAAAATCAACGTTTAAGTAATTTTTCAGCACATAGTCCGAGTAAATTACACTGAGTGTAGGGATTTTTGTATTTTGTAAATAAATTAATATAACTTAAAAACCGTAAGACATCGGCTAACATATATTGCGTTATTTTAGTAGGCCTTGATGTCAGCTTTCACCCTGCAAAGTATGTCCAACAATTTATGGGACACTCTGTATAAGGCTGTGTAAAACAATTATACTGCTGAGATTTATGCTGCAGAGTGTACACTACATGAAGATATCAAAACGCCTCAGAAAAGCCCTTTGAACTGTTGTGATAACGCAACGTAGAAGTAATGAAGGCTTACCTTCAGCTGGATTACGCCTTTGATCTATTTACAAGCATATAATGTTGTATTCATTTTGTTAATCTACAAGTAGGAAAGAAGCTCATCTGTCCAGTGATTAGCGTGTGGTTTGGGATCACAAGATCCGGGATTCGAGTCCTGGGTCGAGTTATGTAAAACAAAACTTTTTTATTTTTTTAAATTCTTAACCCCGAGTTGGGAAGTTATATAAATGAAGTAGAACTAATGAGAAGCATAATTTAATAATGTAGGGATAGTTGCCTCGACTGGTGACAGAAGGGCTGGCTCAATTTTTGCGCAAAGGATCAGCCTGGCTGTCCAGCGCGGAAATGCAGCCAGTATTCTTGCCACCATTCCACGTGGGCATGATTCAAGTCAAAGTCAAAGTCAAAATTCATTTATTTCAAATAGGCTTAGTTTACAAACTCTTTCGAAACGTCAGGTAATAATATTAAACTTAAGATAATGGTGATAATAATTATTCGAAAACTTAAAATTAAAGTTACGAGGGTTCCAAGCGCCTTGGTCCGAGAAGAGCCCACAACAAACTCAGCCAGGTTTATCCTTTTTTAGTTTATCACCATTTAACAATAGGTATATAAGTAGCCTGTCATGTAATACATTTCATTTTCATGAAATTTTGACATTGATGTCATTGACACTATAATACGACTTTTCTATAAGCTTACGTTTAATAAAAACTTTGAACTTATTGAGAGACATGCCAGTGGTTTCATTTGTATAGCTATTAGGATAAGTTAGCTTAACATTACTTATTAACTTATTGTATTCTTTTTCAATAAAAATAGTGATTAAAATATGGTGCTAAATGGGGATTTACTCAATCGTTTGACATTTGGTAGAATAAATGAGAGGAAGAATAAATGGTTATAAGTAATGTTTTTTTTACTTTCTTCAGTGTTGAGAAAAGTGTTTACAAATTTTCGATACAATGTTTATGACTTCGGCTTGCAGAAGTCGCAGAGTATAATTCTTTCGTAATGTTATTAAGAACTTCAAAATAAAACCATATCGTCAGTGGCGTGCACTTCATACATGCATTAAATCACTGCATACCCTAACAAATGTTTTTTGTAATGCTTGTCCAATACATTTTCCCAGTATGGTTAAATTATTTTACCCGTGCATATCCTGATCAACAGACTTATGCACGCCACTGCATGTTGACCGACGCGGCTCAAGACTGCCAAGACAAAGAGTTTTTTGAGCAACTTTGTGACCTTCCCATTCACTTACATTACGGGTGAACCGAGTCGTCAGTTTTTAACCATACCATACAGCCTAATGTAGAACCTCCTCCTTTTTGGAAGTCAAAAAGGAGGAGGTTCTACATTCGGCTGTATGTATGTTTTTTTTTCGAAATGGATACTTTTTAGCTAGTAGGTAAATAAACCACCTTAGGGCCTTCGAGGCCCTAGTGGCAGTTTGATGCTGTTACTATCGCGTTAACGTAAACGCGAATTTCTAAGGAATTGAATCAGCGTCATCTAGTGGCACTACTGCACAACTGTTTCAATTCCGTATAAATACACGTTTACGTTAACGCGATAGTAACCGTATGAATACACATATGAAATATTGAAAACTCCCACTAGGCACACTTTTCAAGATCACCTAAAAGTAATTTTTAGATCACTCGATAAAGCAGTGTACGTACTTTCTTTGTACTTTAGTACAGTTACAGTAGTGATTTTCTTTGTAAATCACAGTTATAATATCATCATCATCATAAATAACAACCCATATTTGACTCACTGTTGAGCACAAGTCTCCTCTCAGAATGGTAGGGGTTAGGCCTTAGTCCACCACGCAGTCAAAATGCGGTTTGGCAGACCTCACACACGTAGAGAATTAAGAAAATTCTAAGGTATGTAATATTTACTTATCTGAAAAGTTGGAGGTTCAATGCCCCGACCGGATTCGAACCTACACCCTTCGAATCAAAGGCAGAAGTCATATCCTCTGGGCTGTCTCTCAGATAAAATATACTCTGTGTTATTGTCTTCATATTAATTACCCCTCCTACTTAATTGTAAGGCCTTTGTAACATCATATCTATATGCGGAACCTTTTAACATAAAGCCCCTGCATATTTGCACAAACCATCATAATACAACTTTGGAAACTGCATTTACTGAAAGCCTTTGAAAACTACACAACTATTCATCGATTCACTGTGACATACGCGGACTGTACAATTAAATTTCAACTTTATATCATTACTGTTAAAGTGTAATTTCCATTGGAGTGAATAAGATAGGGAAGCGTGAGTGATTTATGAATCTGATATGCCAAATTGGACTTTAACGTGGAGAAGTTAAGATGTATAATTTTGAAGGAAGGAAACGCATTGCCGCGTCTCGAATGAGTCTGTATTCGCTCTCGAATAATCGATACCTGACGTCTGGCCTCCCCCCACGGTACAGTTGATGACAAAACTGTATTTCTTATACACAGGTATTATTTTAGCAATTTGTATGTATTTATGATACCTATTAGTCAATGACTCGAGAACAATTTGTAATATCAAAATTTAAATCAATTCTTAAAATAGAAACCCAGAATAGATGAGTAAGGTTAATCGTTACAGATTTTTAGGAACTTATTTATTTATTAGATATACTAAACTGTCTATTTACTACTACTATACTAAGTTACTAAAATAAGTTTCAACATCAGAAATATTCAACCTACTATAAATCTTAATAATGTCTTATATAAATAATTATTATCAAAATGTAATAATAGTCAATCATTTATTTCACTCTCTTAAGAAATATGAGAACCTTAGTCTCTATGGTTAATGTATAATTATGTTGTATACAATAGTAATAAAGTTACGAGTTTATAAAACTAAAACAATTTGATAAAGCAATCTTTCTACACAGTTTGAAATTGTTTAAATGTAAAAATTAAATAATTAAAAGTTTCAGAGTGCGTAATAATATACTATGCGCTTAGCGCTGAAACAGTACATACCACATCTCGCTTCTAAATCAGTCAAAATAACTTTATATTGTTCAACAAAATAACAATAATTCATGTAGCTAACGTTGGACTGATTCTCTACAGTCTACAGTGTGTGTAGAGAAATAAGAAACATTTATTTTGTTTATATTTTTTGCTAGTAGATTATAATATTTATATTGATTATACCTAATATTTGATCTTACAAAGGTTGCTTAGCCTTTAAACTAGGTAAGCCTGTGTCATAAGTGTCAGTGTCTTCCTAAATATTTATCTATTCAATTAAAAACCTTAAACACCTTTTCCCGAAAACTCGGGTAATTATATTCTTATATTATATTTTCTTAAGGTTGCATTTAACCACATCTGTCGGCGACTGTACTCGCATCTCAGTTAACGTGAGTTCCCTTGTAGTTCATTCGGGCAAAAAATATAAATTGATTTGATTATTCCGCTACTTTCCATTGCAAAAATCTTTTGCTATCTCCGCGCTCATAAAATAATGGAGTACCTATTTAATATGTATTTGAAAAACAGTTTAAAAACGCTGTTATATGCCAATAGTAATTTAAATTGAAATCCGATGCAAGATAAGTAAATGCTGAGAATGCTACTTTCTAAGAATATGCATGTTTCTTTAATTTTGTATTTGTGTTCGTTTTATTTTTTATTGTGACTAGTAGCCCACGATTTCATTGTTACATACTATTCAATTAGAGTAGCTCCATCTTGATGAGACGCTCAACTTTATTTACGAAAATTCTTGATTCTTGATGCCCTAGTATGGAGTTAAAACTCAACACAATTTTAATGCAAACAAAGTCGCGGGCGTATAAGATAGAAGCATCGATACCAATACCATAGATCCGCTCTTTCTGTTTTTTTTTATTCTTTACAAGTTAGCCCTTGACTATAATCTCACCTGATGGTAAGTGATGATGCAATCTAAGATGGAAGCGGGCTAACTTGTTAGAAGGAGGATGAAAATCCATACTCCTTTCGGTTTCTACACAACATCGTACCGGTACGCTAAATCGCTTGGCGGTACGTCTTTGCCGGTAGAGTGGTAACAAGCCACGGCGGAAGCCTCCCACTGGCCAAAAGTTCTGTCTGGCAGTTATCTTTTCACGGCTAGACCACTGAACCGATTTTGATGAATATTACAATAGAGCAATCAGTTATTAGAGCAGAACATAACAGAGCTAGATAAATACACTTTTCCCGCAGGATTTGTGAAAAAAATAATTTTCGCGGACCGAGTTACTGACGTCTGCTAGTAATAAATAAAACTAATGTAAAATGAGGAAAATATTCCGTAAAAGGACGGGACTAACGCAAATTTGTAAAGTATCTAGTTCCCTTGAAAGTAAGACGTAAGTTTAATATCTAACAAGCCCTCGCAT
This sequence comes from Bicyclus anynana, assembly GCF_947172395.1. NCBI lineage: Eukaryota > Metazoa > Arthropoda > Insecta > Lepidoptera > Nymphalidae > Bicyclus > Bicyclus anynana. The sequence goes on along the minus strand of NC_069098.1, from coordinate 1,750,825 downwards.
GACTGAGCTGAGGCGATGCGCGATGCGTCCTACCTAATTGAAAATATCTGAACTAGTGATGCAAAGTGGCAAGCTATTTGTAGTCGAGTCGAATTGAAATAGCTGGCATACATTTTGGTGAAACCGCAGCTAGCAAGATAATAGATTTCACTGAGCCAATGACTATAGCAATCACAAAACATATAAATACATATGTAGCATTTATAAACATACCTATATCCATCATATATCGCCTACATAGTTCAATTAACGCTACTATCACCTATGACAATCACCTATGACTTTCCTGTGCATTACGAAAAAATATAAAGAGCTGTGGCGTGTATTCAGAATTATTGCTTGTAAGTTATTTTATGTAATAACATAAACTTTCTGCCAATTTTTTGAACCAAAAATAATATTGAAATTGACGGTCAGAAATATAATGCCCAGTGTCCATAAAAGAAAATATGGGATTTTAAAAATATCTATTATCTGTGATAAGCATTATAAGTAATAGTTTTGATTTTTGGTCTACACTCAGTCATATACTTTGTAATTTTATTAAACATAGTGTCAAAGGTAGTTTAGATGAGTCACATCCGCATTAGAGGACAAATTACTTTGCCGTTAGTTTGTTATATTATGTAAAAAAATATATAAATTTATATCGCTACCGCAAACACCAGATAAATCCGTACGGCAATAACATAAAATGATTAAAAATATTTTTTAATACATAATTTAAAAAAAAACTAATTTGCATCCACACAACTTGACAATAATCCCAATAAAACATAATTTTAAACACGTTAAACAGCCAATTGAGAGGCAGACACTTTCATTTAAAACTCACTTGAAGTATCACTTTTTATAAAATGGCGTTGCAATCTTCAATGAAAAGAAACTATTTCCATACGGATACCCAGATATTGGCCAATGAATTGATAAAAAAATTTCGTAATCAGACTATCGACTATGTTATATAGTTACATCACTAATGTATGCCCATACTGAAGTTTATTGCTGTGGCAGCAGATAGCCGTGATTTCGCCTTCTTCAAACAAGTTGGTAAAACAACTTCGCGCTTCGTACTCTATGAATAGTTGACTTGTTATATAAATTTTGTTAGCAAAGTTAAATTAAATAGAAAATAATCTTTAAGAAAATTTTCATTTGTTATTTTCCTTTGCTTTCACCGCTGAAGTGTAACTTAAATTTTGTACCTAATAATTAATTAAGTAAACTGGCACGCATTACTTTATCTTCGCTATGAACGCTGGCAGCTATGAAGTTGTGTTTTCCATTTCTTCCAAGCGACGGGACTGCCATCAACGATATTCTACACTATAGATATATACTGTAGATATGTTACGTGGCTACAAAACCGAAGCAAAAATTAATCCGAATTATTTTTTACGGCTTCCGTGGAGCAGTGATATGCGCGGTGAATTCACAATACGGAGGTCTTGGGTCGATTGAGGTTTTTTAAATTGGTCCTGGTCTGGCTGGTGGTTATTGAGATAAGTTTGCTTAAGATTCCTGTTTTATTATTTTTTCAATTCAAAATAGTGATCATATTATGTTTAATAATATTTACCATATATTTTAAACATAACCAATATTTATATTTCTTACCAACAGTAAAAAAGACTGTATAAGTCTAATTAGTCTGATGTCCAAATCCTCTCACCTATAAGGAAAGAATTCTATTAACCTATATAAATGTGGGACATTAAAAATAAAGTTGATGATATGCCGGATAAAGTTAGTATTTTGACAGCCTCCGTGGCGCAGTGGTATGCACGGTGGATTTACAAAACGGAGGTCCTGGGATCTCCGGCTGGGCTGATTGAGATTTTCTTAATTGGTCCAGGTCTGGCTGTTCGAGACGAAGAGACTTCGGTCGTGGCTAGTTACCACCCTACCGGCAAAGACGTACCGCCAAGCGATTTAGCGTTCCGGTACGATGTCGCGTAGAAACCGAAAGGGGTGTGGATTTTCATCCTCCCCTTAACAAGTTAGCCCGCTTCCATCTTAGATTGCATCATCACTTACCATCAGGTGAGATTGTAGTCAAGGGCTATCTTGTAAAGAATAAAAAAAAAATGTACTCCGACTCAATTTCGAGCATAATCAAGCAAAATCGTGAAATATTTCATACTACCGACGATGGCGCTAGTATGAAATATTTCACGATTTAGTTTTACGAAAAAAAAAAATGAATTCCACGCAAACTCCGTCACTAGCACATAGCACTTTATACGATTGAAGCGGTATCAAACATGCACTGCAAGGAAAACTCGTTGAAACTATGTTGTTTTTTTATACGCCATGAATTTATCTCCTTTCTATGGGGTACGCTCGCTGATGGTACAAAGTTCGCGTTACGTTCGAGTTGAGTGCTCTACAGAGGCGAATACAACATTTTTATTCACTTTTGAATTGTCAAGTGTTCTGTTTGTAATGTTACAGCGAACGGCCAAATAATATTATAGAAAATTCTAGACAATAATTAATTATGGTTTAGTTTTGCCGCTACAACGTATTCTGTCGTCGTCGTCATCAACCCATATTCAGGAGACTCCAGCTCACTGCTGAGCTGGAGTCTCCTCTCAGAATGAGAGGGGTTAGGCCAATAGTCTACCACGCTGGCCCAATGCGGATTGGCAGACTTCACACACGCGAGAATTAAGGAAATTATCTGGTATGCAGGTTTCCTTATGATGTTTTTAATATGCTTCACAGTTTGAGACACGTGATATTTAATTTCTTAAAATGCACACATTTGAAAAGTTGGAGGTGCATGTCCCGGACCGGATTCGAACCCACACCCTCCGGAATCGAAGGCAGAGGTCATATCCACTGGGCTATCACGGCTCTCACGTATTCTGCGGTTTAGCTATATTTCTTGGTAGGTCATATTCTGAGTAAAATGTGACTTCTAAAGTTTACAACGCTTCATCAAACTTGGCAGGCGAACATTCTACTACTGAACCACCGATGCATATGGGAGCTGTTAATATGACCTCTGCCTCCGATTCCGGAGGATGTAGGTTCGAATCCGGTCCGGGGCATGCATCTCCAACTTACAGTCATGTGCAATTTAATAAGTTATATATCACGTGTCTCAAACAGTGAAGGATAAACATCGTGAGGAACCTTGCATACCTGAGGGTTTTCTTAATTCTTTACGTGTGTGAAGCCTGCCAATCCGTGCCAATGCCAATTGGGCCAGCGTGGTAGACTATTAGCTTAACCCCTCTCATTCTATGACTCGTGCTCAGCAGTGAGTCGAATATGGGTTGATATTGATGATGATGATGATAAAACTTAGCATAGACACTTAGTGCCAGTAATTTCCTTTGCTGCCATGTGATGAATGATACGGCGGTAGAGCTTCTCCGAAAAAGGTCAGTCAAAAAGAAAGTCAGAAAGCTTTACCTCTACAAATGAAGCTTTAAAGATAGGTCCACCCGTGTTTAGTGTTTTGTAATTTTTTTTTAATTAAATAACCCAAAACATTAACAAACTCAAACAAATAGGTATAACTTCCCCTGTTATTGAGACGTACAAATAATACAACATAAAAAGTACTCAATTATTAACGGAATTTCAGTTTTATTTGCATCGTGTCATAATATTTGAGTCCAATTATTCCACCCTTTCTTTCAGCATACTTCAGTGGCCATCATACCGCTAGCAGGGGTGGGTTTCGCCCCCGACGAGTAAAGTTTTCCCTCGCGCGCTGTAAAACTACCCTCTTTTACCAATAGTGCTCGATGTGTAGGTAGAAATATATATAAAGTTTGCGGGAGTATCGGCATAGACTAAAAATAATACAGTGGGTAGAGACAGAAATAATCACGGTAGTAAAACTTTCTCGCTAAGATCAACTCCTAATATTACTAATCATCATCATCATCATTGGATAATGGTCATCCACTGAAGGACATATGCCTCTAACATAGACATCCAAACACCACGGTTTCCACCAGCATCCAGCGCCCCCCTGCATGCATCACCCTAGTGGTATTGTTGATGTCCTCGGTCCATCTAGTGGTACATAAATCTACATACCAATTAACATTTAATCAGAAGTTAACGAATATAGATTAAGCTGTCAAAATTGGAATAATTACTATTAATTACGTGAAAGGGTCAACTGATTGCCGAAAGGGTGCATATTTCTATTTAAATCCGCCTTTGATCTGTCCCAGAAGGGTCTTTAATTGAATGGGTAATTAATTGGTCAGTACACAGGGCCCTCTTTCTAGGAACAACTTTTAGTGGTTAAACAAAGAGTCAATTTTGAAACTAGTTAGTGTACCGATTTTGGGACGACCCCAATAAAAAATTAAAGCTTTATTACTCGATGTACCTATAAATATTTATATTTATACAGTAACTCGGAACTTCTTGATACTATCACTGAAACTTTACCACTGCACTGTGAGTTGACTACAATCTCACTTGATGGCAAGTGATGATGCAATCTTAGATGGAAGTCTGTATCAACAAGGCTATCACGTGAGTTTAGCCGTGTTTCATAATCAATGTTTACCTATTTCCATTTTAAAGTTGATTAAAATACCCCTCAAAAGTGTTCCTTTAAACAATGAAGCAGTGCAAACAAAAGAAACAGACCAGATTGATGTCGACCATTTACAAGTCGCTGGTGAGATTAAAAGAAATCTCTCCGTTAGCTCTCCTCGCTCTCCGGGCTCTCCTTACATATTTAGCTTTAGCCAGCTTTATTTTTACTGTAAAAGCACTTCTGTAATGGAATATTGCGTGGAAAAGGAAACCTTTTACTGCTAATTATCCGATAGAGGTAGTTAATAGTTTTTTAAATCTATGACATTTTCGAAAGTAAATTTTTCACAGTTCTAGATGCACTACTGATCTTTATAGGAAACTTAAACACTATACTAGTAAGCAGTACATTTCTTAGGCTTGAGTTTGTGGGGTTAAGGAATGTATTGTTTAGAAAATTGGGCTATGATAATGACCTCCGAGGCACAGGGGTAAAACACCATGTAGGTATAAAGTGTCATGTTTTTTTTTCAGCAAATTATGTGAAGTTTGAGTCTTCAGTGGCAGGACTATATGTAAAAACCCTTCCAGACTATTAAACATATACGACCTCAACCTGCATAATTATTTACCTGCTTTTTTATAATAGCGAATGTCTCGTTATCACAGGTTCACGTTCTATAATCTAGTTTCCGCTTAACTAGATGCAGTTTTTTAGAAATCATTTCTGCATCCACGTCTTATTTTGCTTTTTTGCATACGCGAGGTAAACTTTGAAATCCATTTCAATTTCATTTATTCGTGAATAAGTTATGTAAAGCAGATGTAGTCAAAAACTACATTTTTATTTTTAAATTTTTTTTTTAAACGATTTTAAACATTGAAACTATAGTTCAAAATTTATATTCACCTAAAAGATACGTGTAAGACAAATTCAAACCAATCCATTCAGTGGTTTAGCGTGATTGAGTAACAAATATCCAAAAGGACAACATAAACACACACACACAAAACTCAGAACATATGTACATTCTTTGCTTACTCTATCTACTTCGTGTGGTCTCTTATTAGTAGGTATACATTTATTCTCCATGTACACAAGCTTTGTTGTTTATCTGACCTTACAGAACGCAACAGTGTGCATATAGCTTAAATCTCTTACTGATTATCTACAACGCGTTTTGGAGTACTCAAAGCATATACGTACGTAAGGTGTGCGCGCAGCTTTAAACTCATTCTCACTATCTACGACGCGGTTTAATGTGCGAGCAACTTTATTCTCAAACTCCCGCAGATAAAGTTGCGGGCGTCCGCCGGCACATTATGAGGTAATAAATGTATAATACATCAGATAGGAATACCTTCGGAAACTCTCCCTTTTGGCAATAAAACTGGTATTTCAAACATGTCAGGTAATAAACTCTAAAGTCTCGCGCCACACTTTAAAAGCAGAGCTTCATATGAAATAGACGTGTCAAACTAAAATAGCGCAACTATTTTTTTTCAAATCAAATCAAATCAAAATTTGTTTATTGCGAATTCAGGTTACAGTCAGATCTTATTGAAATAAACACCAAATTCCGCCTTACAGCTTGCAATATCATTATAAAAAACATTATTATTTACAATAATCAATTCACACATTTATTTGTACAGTGATTAATTAATTAGTAGGTACATTGAATATTTTAAAGAATAATTCTAATGATGCCTTTACGTCAATATAATGTCAGTTTATGTCAAAGATAAGTAAAATGATAAATTGCAAAAAAAAAAAAAAAAATTAGTCATTAATATGGTGTATTTGTATAGTAAGACTATAATAAGTCTTGAAATCAATTGAAATTGGTTTATTCATCAAGGTACTCTTTGATGGAGTAGTATGCTTTGTTTATTAAAAAATTCTTTAATTGTTTCTTAAACCTTGCCAAGTTGGAATTATTTTTTATATTAAATGTCAGCTTATTGTAAATATTTATTGATTGGCAAAATACACTTTTCCGAAACTGTGCTGATTTTGCAGCTTCTCCACACAACCTTAGAGGACGTCTTTTATTATTCAAGTTTTTGAAAAGTGATAGGTTAGCATGTACAAATACTGCTGTTTCAAAGATATACAGAGAAGGAAATGTCAAGATTTGTAACTCTTGAAAATGGGGTTTACAACTATCTGTCCAGTGTAGATTCCTTATTGCTCTCATGCATCTTTTCTGAGCTTTAAAAACTCTTTCTCTGTCGACTGAATTACCCCAGAACATTATTCCGTATCTCAGAGTTGATTCGACATATCCAAAATAAGCAATACGCAGTGTTTCAATATTAGCTGATTTGTTTAACTTATACAGCGCGTAGGAAAATTTAAACAATTTCTTACATATATTGTCAACCTGTGTTTTCCAACTAAGATGCCTATCAACAATTATTCCTAAAAACTTAGTCTCACCTGTTTCGCTAACTTGCATACCCTTATGATTGATATTATTTGTTGATATTCCAAATCGATCCCAATTAAAATTCATAATTTTAGTCTTCTCCAAATTAATACTTAAATTATTTTTTACAAGCCAATCAATTACTTGATCTAAGGATGTATTTATATCATCCTCATAAGATAATGTATTATGACGTTCATATAATATTGTACAATCGTCTGCAAAAAGGACCATAGGTTGAGCTATTACTGAAGGGAGGTCATTAATATATATAATAAATAACAATGGGCCTAGAATGCTCCCTTGTGGCACACCATACTTAACACAACGGGATGTTGAGTTATAAGATATCTCTGTTAAGTTATTAGGACATATTCTACTAATTTCAGTAATTTGAGATCTATCAGTGAGATAAGACGTCAAGAGATCTAACACAGTTCCTCGGACACCATATCTATATAATTTATGTAACAAGATATTATGATCCACAAAATCGAAAGCTTTTGTCATATCCATGTACAATGCCGCTATAGGTATTTTTCTATCTATACAAGTCATGACTTTGTTAAGGAGTTCATAAATTGCCATGTTTATTGACTTCTTTTTCCTAAACCCTTTTTGCTCATTCACTAGGATAGCATTTTCTTCGAGGTATTTATAAAGTCGATTATATATTACTTTTTCAAAAACTTTCGCAAATATCGTAATTAAAGCAATAGGTCGATAGCTACTAACATCACTTCTGTTATTTTTTTTAAATAGTGGTTTAATAATTGTGAGTTTTAAGGCCTTCGGAAATTTACCGCCCTGGATACATATGTTTATAATATGACATATAACCTCAGAGATATATAGTGATGACGCCTTTACCACTTTTGTTGTTATACCGTCATAACCTGTGCTTTGCGTATTTTTCAGGGATTTTATTATTTGGAAAACTTCCATAGGTGTGACAGGGTACATAAACATAGATGAGCATTTGTTAAAATTAATATGATTAAAGCTCTCATTAACCGTATTTAATCGTGATTTATTAGAAATATCAATAAAGTAATCATTAAATATTTGAGCTATTTCTGTCGGATTTGTAACTTCTCGATTCATAAAATTAATTTTCTCAATTTGCTTGTCATGAGATGTATACGATTTATTGTTTTTAATAACCCTCCAAGTAGCTAAGCATTTATTTTTTGCATTTGCTATAAAGTAATTATTTTGAGATTTTTTTGTTAGCTGAATAATTTTTTTCAACCTTTTGGCATACATTTTAAATTTACTTTTTGATTGAGTACTAGGATTTTTACGAAAACTCCACAATAAACTTCTTTTTTTACTACTGCATAACTTGATTCCTTTCGTAATCCATTTTGGCTTGTTTTTTAATGAAATCTTAATTTTTATAGTTGGAAAACATAAGTCATAAAATAATTTAAAGAGGTCAAAGAAATAATCAAAGGCATCATTAGGATCATTTGATAAAAACACTTCGTTGTAGGATAAAGCATTAATGCATTCCGTAAATTTTTTTAAATTTTCAGAGCAATAGTCGCGCTTAAAACTGTACCAATTTGTTAAAACCCGAGTCTTTTTTACAGGAATTTTTACAACTTGGGCAGAGTGATCAGATAAAGCAAATTCTCTTACTTCACCTTTGACCTTGTTAATATTATGGAATGCATTATCCAGACAGGTACCACTTGACAACCTTGTCGGTTCATTAAATTCTATATTTAAATTGTAACTGCTCAAAAGTAGTCGGAAAGAATTCGTTATATTATTTACTTTAAGCGTGTCAATATTAAAATCGCCCATAATAATTATCTCTTTGGATTTAAAGCAATATTTGTGTAAGATATTTTGAAATATTTTAAGAAAAGTGTCGATATCTTTACGCAAATTATTCGGTACTCGGTACATACACATAACAATGATTCCATAACCAACAAGCTCAATTGCACAACATTCAAATAAATTACAGATAGAAAATGATTGAACTTCCTCAATGATGTTGTATTTAATCCCACATTTAATAAGGATACAAACTCCACCATTTCTATTTTCACGCATAAAATAAGACGCTATTTGAAAGTTTGGTACATACAAATGTTCTATATCATCTTCAATCATATTGTGTTCAGTTATACATAAGAAAGAAACTATATTATTTTTCTTTAAGTCTGTTGAATAAAAATTAATTTAGTCTCAAAAAAAGGTCTTGTCTGTTAAAAAAGGGATGTATTCAGTAGATTTAATTTTATTATTTTTTGTTTTGACTTGAAAAATTAATTATCTTATGTAGGTATTACAATATCATATTATATAGTGTTGTTAAAAGTTCCGAAAAAGTCATAATTATTCACATTTAACATAAAGAATACATTAAATTATAATACATTAAAGAAAATAAGACAAAAACTTTAACTATACAAATCATGCCCAGTGCAATAGTGGCTGGCTAATACTGGCTGCTTTTCCGCGCTGTGGCAATGATGCTGATCCTTTGCGCAAACAATAAGCCAGCCCTTTTGACACTCATGATGAAAAGTACTCATAAAAATATCAAAACAGCTCGAACAATTTACTGAAAACATAAATATAGAAATTTATAGCCTTCGTTATATTATTATTTCGTTTCGTTATTTATTCAATTTCTCTTCTAATTTCGTCAAGCTCTGTGGCATCTCGCATAGAATTCACCTGGAACGCGCTATATTTCCTCCGAGCGAAATGTAATTAATCAAAAACTTTTCAGAATTCGCCCCATCCCCTTGAAGGCTTCAAGAATGTCCCGGAAAGTCCTGGAACGTCCCGGTTTCGTCCCGCATATTTTGAAAAGAAATATTTTCAATAGCCATTGTTGGTGTTAATATAATACTTTCGTGGGATTAAACCGAACTGTTTCGGAATGTGGGAAGGATTTATTTTTGTGTCAGTATTTTCACGATTACGAGGACAAGATACAGATATAAAATGGAGTAGAATATATATACCTATGGAATAAGAACTCTAGTGTCGCATTGTTGTGGCTATTTGTCATACTTTACAGGTGTGGTAATCGAACCCACGACCATAAGGATGCATAGGTCAGCAAAAAATAGTTGTCGTAATGATTCAATTCATAAGTGCCGTGATAGCACAGTGGATATGACCTCTGCCGCCGATTCCGGAGGATGTGGGTTCGAATCCGTTATGGGGCATGCAACTCCAACTTTACAGTAGTGTGCATTTTAAGAAATTAAATATCACGTGTCTCAAATGGTGAAGGAAAAACATCGTGAGAAAACCTGAGTGTTTTCTTAATTCTCTGCGTATTTGAAGTCTGCCAGTCCGCATTAGGCCAGCGTGGTGGACTATTGGCCTAACGAGTTACAATGTCTCACATTAGCATCAACTTCTTACTGACCTGTAACTTTTTTATTCCTACAGTAAAAAAAACAAACATATTTAAAAATAGTGTTTTGTTTTTGAAATTATTTTATTAGATCAATTCATTTTGTACGTACGAACGTTTAAGACTTACCCTTGTTAAGAACTTAGTGCACGCCACTGTATCTAAGTTGTTTGCAAGGTAGCAAAGGGCGAGGCGCAATCTCAAGAGGCACCTAATAAGGCCGACAAGGCACAGTACGTGTCACGTGACGGGCGGGGGGAGAATTTTAAACTTGTCAAAATTACACAAGCTGGCGCGGCCCGCGATTATCTCCACGTACTTACTCTGGAAGTGAACATTTTTACCCATTTTTTTCCTAAATACTAAAAGAATTGCAAGAAGGCGAACTACCTCATAGTTCGGAGCCGTGATAGCCCAATGGATATGACCTCTGTCTCCGATTCTGGAAGGCGTAGGTTTAAATCCGGTCCGGGGCTTGCACCTCCAACTTTTCAGTTTTGTGTATTTTAAGAAATTAAATATCACATGTCTCAAACGGTGAAGGAAAACATCGTGAGGAAACCAGCATACCAGAGAATTTTCTTAATTCTCTGCGTGTGTGATGTCTGCCAATCCGCTTTGGGCCAGCATGGTGGATTATTAGCCTAACACCTCTCATCCTGAGAGGAGACTCGAGCTCTGCATTGAGCCAATTATGGGTTGACAATGAATGATGAACTACCTCGTAGGTCTAGTGGTTAGCCTATGTAGGCTTCGAGTTCTTAGTCGGGGTAAGATATATTCAGCTTTTCTTTCTGCTAATGCCGCAGCCACATAATGCTGCTCGGGCATTCACGTACTAGTTCTTTGACTCGCGCTGGCGTCGTCAAAATTTAGAGCGGTACCCAAGATGAGTGGGATGAAATGCGACAGGACTTAAACGTAGCCACACAAAGTCTGCACACAAAGTATCTGCTTACTTCCCTCGCCACTTCGCTACACAACGACATTAACGCAGCGTGGCGGCTGATTAATAAATCAGAGTTGCGAAGTTGGTGGTGTTACTTCCTTGCGCCCGAAACTTCTTATCAATAACATCTCATTATGATCGTTAAAGAATCATAAATTATCACCTTATGCCCACCAATCCGAATTAAAATAGCGTGGTGTTTCTAATGCTAGCCACCCACCATCCAATAAGTCCACGTGCCTGCAACTGATCGTGTGTTGTCATGCACATCGCGACCAACACATGGTCAGTTTTATCGGATGTCAAGCCGTTAGCGCTGCATGGCATAAGCTGCATTTAATTTCCACTCGGCCGTCAGAAAGTAGCTACATCGCTTCTCCCTCGTTACTGTATTGCTTTGCTGTCCGTAGTCAGACTGTCTGGCGGGCCGCCAGTGGCATCAAGACGGTGATCCGAGTTGTTAGGAGTAAGTTTGGAAGCACCTGCGAGCAACTGCCTCGGAATATTAATGCCGACTCGGAGTCTGCGTGCTTACTGTTTATCTAATCGCTAATGTATTTCTAAACTTTTATATACAATTTAAATATTAAAATAAAAAAAAAATTCAATCTAATAATATAAAGAGGAATTATTTCGTTGTTTGTTTGTTTGCTTGCAATGAATAAGATCTGAAACTAAGTATTGTCTTTGATGCCATGGAAGATGGGTAGGCCTTTGGTGTGGAACGCGACTTGCGTAAAAACCCTTGCGCCTTCACATCTTCCTGGCACGATGGGATGTGCAGGCGCTGCTGCTGCATCAGCAGAGACCCTCAAGCGGCGCAAATATAGCAATCTCTTCGGAGATTATATATTTGAGCCGTTTGCGGTCGAAACACTAGGACCGTGGGGTCCGAGTACACGCTTTCTTTACAAAGAAATTGCAAAGCGTTTAATCGACATCTCCCGTGACCAGAAGGCTGGCCTGTATTTAGGCCAAAGAATTAGTATTACCATACAACGTGGCAATACTGCCAGCCTTCTGGGCACTTTACCTATGATCGTCGATTCGGACGAATTCTACGACGTCTGAGCCTTTAGATATAATTTAAATTTAGTATATTTTCTTTTTAATTTTTATAATATGTAGTTATAGATATTTAGGTACGTAGTTTTAATATTATTGTAAAACTTTATAAAATTGAATATATATTTCAGCAAATAAAGAAGTAGCATTAGTATTGAAATGATTTGAAAATTGATCTCACTGTTGGGAAGCTACAATATCTCCGAGACAGTATTTTATTCTCGTATTCCTATGGGTACGGGAACCACACGGAGTAAACCGCGCGGCGTTGACTAGTATGCTCTGTATTTTTAGTGCTCTTAAAAATAATATTTTGTTCATATTATATTTTAATGTTACTGAATACTGGCAGGCTATTTTGTTTAATTTGGTTTCGGATTAAAATTATATTATCTAAAAAATATATTCTACCTGACGTTTCGAAAGTGCTTGTTAACTAATACTAATTGAAATAAATAAATTATTTTTTGATGATGCAATCTAAAATGGAAGCGGGCTAACTTGTTAGGAGGAGGATGAAAATCCACACCCCTTTCGATTTATACACGGCATCGTACCGGAACGCTAAATCGCTTGGCGGTACATCTTTGCCGGCTGGGTGGTAACTAGCCACGGCTGAACCCTCCCACCAGGCAGTTTGATTAAATTAATTAATTGCTATTGACTTTTTAATTAATCGTATCTTTATACATTGCTGTACGCCAGAAATGGTCGAATGCATAATTATATTGTTAATCTTAACAAATAAATGAATAACGAAACTCCTTTGTTTCACAAATCTATTTGTTAAAAAAATAGATTCGCTTAAAGGAAATGCACCCTTACTGGGCAGTGTTCCCGAGGTCTTTGAATAATTTTTTCCGCTACACTTTGACATGGCCCTGCCCCGGGCGGTGGAGGGTCCAGTTAAATCAATTTTCCAATTTTCGGACTTACATGGGTTTGTTGAGCCGCACTGTGATACGACGTCCGACTAACTACATGTCCAGTGGACCAGGTTTGTTTTGTTGTTGATGTCTTTACATTTTGTACGTACGGGGTCATCATTATCAGCCTACTTCAGGCAAGGCCTTCCTTTATAGGAGAGGGTTTCAATGACTGAATGAATGAATAATGAATGATTGAACGAACGAACGAACGTACGAAGGAACGAATGAATGAATGTATGGGTGAATGAATGGCTGGGTGAAAGAATGAATGATTGATATTTCATCAGCATCATTATCAGCCCAAATTCAGCTCACTGAGCTCGAGTCTCCTCTCAAAATGAGAGGGTCTAAGCCAATAGTCCACCACGCTGGCATCACCACCAATGCGGATTGGCAGACTTCACACACGCAGAAAATTACGTTAATTTTCTGCTATGAAGGTTTTCTTATTTAATTTCTAATGTACATGACTGAAAAGTTAGAGGAGCATGTCCCGGACCGGATGCGAACCCACACCCTCCGGAATTGGAGGCAGAGGTCATATCCATGGCTATCATGGCTATTTGCTCAAAATATAGGTTTATAAATGATACAAAGTAACTTAATTTAATTTCAACATATTTTGCCACATCGGGTTGTGGAGCTTAGACGCACCATGCTTCTCTAATGTGAGTTGGCGGGCTTAGCTTAAATCTATACTAATATTATAAAGCTGAAGAGTTTGTTTGATTGAACGCGCAAATCTAAGAAACTACTGGTTAGATTTGAAAAATTCTTTCTGTGTTAGATAGCCCATTTATCGAGGAAGGCTATAGGCTATATACAGTAAGAAATTTTTTTTAGTACAGATATTTTTATATTTTGTACATAAACAAAATTTAATGAACACGTATTTTTTCTTTTTTTTTAACTCAAAAATAACAAAGTTATCGTTAGCTAAAGTTATTTACGTTTAAACAGAATTTGAGGGTCACCCTATCGCTGTACTAGGTAATAGGCAACTACAAAATCAGCTGGTAGGTAGGTTAGCGAGCGCCCGCGCCGAGGGCCGTTGACCTTTGTTTATTTTATTTTTGTTCGATACCTATTATTTTTTATAATAATTAAAGGTCGTCACTTTTGAGCTGAGTACCGATATTCCCTTCATACTTTATTGGGCTTAGGACCATCAATAATGCCTGAAGTGCATGCGTAATAATAATAATAAAAACTATGAACTTTCGATTGAAATAATGAAATACAAATGATGATTATTATTACGCAAACTTTTGCATTATCAGCTTATTTACATTAATCAGTGATATCTACTTACTAAGTTTGTTTTTGTTAATTTGAAAATTTTAATCACTGTATTTTAACAATTGTTCGAAATGAAGTCAATTCCTTTCAAGGCACAACCGAGCACGTTTTAATAAAATTGTCATTTAGTTTATTTAAAACACTTGTTCCTCACATTAGGCACTGCGGGGTTCAGGATTCCTTGGGCTCGTAGCCTAGGAACACACACTCGTTCGTACATTGTGCAAGCTGCACGAAGGCGTTCATTGCTGAGCAAATACACTCGCCCCATTTCGTAATAGTCGCGATTTGAAAATCCCGACATAGTGACATGCACATGCGATTTATTAATTAGGTAACTTAAATGCGCACGCGACGGCAGATTGTCTGTCACTGGTCGCCCATCGGCAATTCGGTAGGCGTCCTCAGGGATTTTTCGATCCCCTCACCTCTGCCACCCCCGTCAGTCGAAGCCGAAGCGATATGCCTACGGCCGGTATTTCTTTGTCGGCGTCTTACAAAGTGCCGCCAGCAGTTGCGCAGTTTGTTGCGCAGGTAATGTGTTATGATTTTGTTATTTCTGAGACATAAATTGAAAAAAATAAATTACATAAAATGTATCGAACTGTTTGTAGATTTATGTTCTATTAATGATACTGAACCACGAAAAAAAATATCGGTACTAAAGTCCGAATCACCCTGTATAATCTCTGTATTCATACGGGAACGGGAATCACGCGGGTAAAACCACGCGGCGTCAGCTAGTAATCAAATAAAGATCTTACATTAGAAGATTATAAACGGGACCGATGTCACAACGTGCTCTCTGAGACACGGGGGTGTAAAACCACTGACTTCACAGCTGCGGACTGCTGTGTAGAAATTCTAATATGTTAAAAACCTATTCAAAAATCGAACTTCGACGAAACTTCGACCTTATAATCTACAGGCGACTTACCACTGGACCAATGAGGCAATGAATTATACTTAGAAGAATAAATAACTAAATTTTTTTTTTGGGTTTAATTTAAGCCTAATGGTGGATGTTCCGATAGCCTTACCCAGTAAAACTACAAATGTAAGGTTCGATCTCAGCCGGTTGGGCTTTTATCGCAAGCAAATCTAGTACAAGCTTAGTTAAAAGGAAACAATAAAATTTTGCGGTTCAGTATAAGCCAGCAATCTACAAAGAAAAGCAACTAATAATTGAGTTAATATAAAAATGAAAGTAGCTGAATAAGGAGAGCTGACTCTGCAGAGAACTGAATACGATATCAACCCAAAACGTTATCGTGATACCTTAATCTCAATACAAACGGTACAATGTACCCCAGAGGCGCCGGTAAGCGATATTCGCGTATTCGTTTTTTAGCTCATGTCCCATAGGAATTGTAAAGAAGAAACCCAATATGAATATTGCAAGAAAATGTCAAGTTTTCTCTCTTTGAATATTTTTTGTACGTCATGTGAAAGGAGTAAGGTAAACGTCTAAATGATGTATAAAGGCCTAGAGCTAACACAACATTGTAAAATATGATAAGATTAATTTTTAGGGTTAACTTACACTACTTTGGTAAAACCGCTGATTAAAATATTTTATTAAAATAATACTGTAATTAAGTTACATATTAATAGTCATTTATTTTAATTAAGAAAATTGCTCCAATAGCTAATATTTATTTCATTAAAATTTTAACAAAAATAATGGAAATTGTGTTTAAATTTTGAAATGCACGTGGTCTACCTCAAAACTTTATCTATCGATTGTGCAACTGCACACACTTGAATATTACGTGGTCAAAAATCTACTCTGGTATTAATAAATCCAAAAATAAAACAGTGTCACAGCCTACCACATTTGCAGGTAAGTAGCGTGCACAATAAAGATGAGGTCCTGAAACTTTCCTCAGAAATCACCCCCTTGACGACGTTATAAGAAGGGTTAATAGCGAAAAACATTTTTCTCGACAACACAAAGCACTTCGTGGGCAAACGTCCATCACAGGACTTATATAATTGGGCTTTTTACACAGCGTTAAAGCGTGGGGCGTATAATTTTGAACCAGTACATCCTACTAATAAAACGCGAAAGTTTGTATGGATGTTTGGATGTTTGTTACCCTTTAACGCCGCTACTACTAAAGTGATTTAGCTGAAATTTGGAATGGAAATATATTATACTCTGGATTAACATATAGGCTACTTTTTATCTCAAAAAAATCCATGGTTTCCCGAGATTTGTGAAACTGATGACATGAATGTTTGTTACTCTTTCACGCCTCGACTACTGAACTGAATTAGCTGAAATGAGATATATTATAGCCTGGATTAACACATAGGTTACTATATAATTATATATCCCGGAAAAATCCATGGTTCACGAGGGATTTGTGAAAAACTAAATTCCACGCGGACGAAGTCGCGGGCGTCCGCTAGTCTTCTTATACTAATAAAAGTTAAATAGTTCTATCAATGTTTTTTTTACTAATAATTAGGTATTTACAACGTTTTGATGTTTTTTTTGCTGAGTGAGGTATGAGACTAAGTCATAGCTTCTATTAAAATTAAGTAGACTTTATTTTAATCAAAATTATTTAAAAACAAAATTTGCAAAATCTAAGATAAGCTCTTAGATAATTAAGAATAACTGATAAAAAATATAAAAATACCACTAATACAATTTTCTTATATTTCCGCCTAATACCCTCGCCCTTGAGGTTGTTGTAAGAAGGGTTAACGGCGAAAAACATTTTTCCGGACAGCACAAAGCACTTTGCGGGCAAACGTCAATCACCGGGGGCGTGTAATTGGCGTTTTTACCCTACGACTACGATTATACGTCAGATGTTACTGACGGAAGCTTTATTAATGCTCGCTTCCTCTGCGACACGACTCGCTAAATTGTTATTGTGTTCTTTGACGGTTCGGGTCTTTAATGCCCTTTGTTCTTTGTTAAGGGTTAGTTGACGATTTGATTAATAGCCAGTTTTTACACATAAACTAATTATTAGTAAGCATATATTATAGTTTAAACATAGTAAACATTACGTCAATCTATACAATTACATACAATAAAATTAAAACAAAAAACATTTATATACATAAAAAGTATGTTACTGTTTCAAAGAAATAGTTTTAAATTTGTTTGTCTGTTGGTCTGTTAATATGTTTGTTTGTCTACTATAAATTCACGAACGCGTGAACCGATTTTATTATGGTTTTCACTGAAGTATTGTGACCGGTTTCAGGCATTACTTAGTCCTTGGTTTTGATTAAAATCTTTTTTTTTTATTTCCTATAATACCGAGTTTTATGTCATTAAATCTATCACTTATAATAAAAAAGCCTATATCTTACTGGATAACCATCTTTGAATCTCAGCTTTGAATCAAAAAAAATACAGCATCATTTGACGGCCTCTGTGGCGCCGTGGTGTGTGCGGTGGATTTACAAGACGTTAATCCTGGGTTCGAACCCCGGCTGGACCGATTGAGGTTTTCATAAATGGTCTAGGTCTGGCTGGTGCGAGGCTTCGGCCGTGGTTAGTTACCTAATGGCAAAGACGTACCACCAAGCAATTTAGCGTTCCGGTACGATGTCGTATACAAAACAAAATGGGTGTGGATTTTCATCATACTCCTAACAAGTTAGCCCACTTTCATCTTTGATTGCATTATCGCTTACCGTGAGATCGAGAGGGCTAGCTTGTAAAGAATTTAAATAATACAGAAAAAAAGCATTACAATCGGTCCAATACTTTACGATGACAAGTGTCCAACTAACTTACGTGTCAAACTTATAACGTTGGAGGTCAGAAAACTCTAAAAACATCGAAACAAAAAAGTATCTCCATTGCACTGTAAGTCAAAATATAGTTAAAGGTACTTACTCGTAAGACTCCCTAAGAAGCGCTGGTGATTCAAACTGTCAAACTTTAGATAGTACTGTACGTTCTTTATTCGGGTCCCGCGGGCAAAGCCTTGTTTTCCTGTATAAGGTACTTCAGTATATCTGGTTAGGTCGATGATCTGGAACGTTAGGGGAGACTGATTGATGGTGAATTGCACTACCTACTTAACTTAATGCTAATGTCCTCTTGTTCTTTTTCTATGAATTTGTTTTCGTTAGTACTTACTTTAGTGGTGCCTTCTGTTCTATTTGTATTCTATAATTACGTAATCCGATATAGTTCAAATCTTTTTCTTAGTTTTTGGCAGGTAATGTTAATTTTACTCTCTAATAAAAAAAATAATAAAAAAAATTCAACTGACTTTAAAAACTTAAAACATACTGACTAACTGAAAAGCGAAAAATAACATCATACTATGTTCTATATATCATATTATGTTCTAACTGATGATCAGTTTGAAGGCGGTGAATTGAGAACCTCCTCCTTTTGTTGAAGTCGGTTAAAAAAAGGTTTTTATGAAGCTATAGCTAGGATTAGATTAAGTTAAAATTTGCCATTTTGTGGCAACCCATCGATTTCGAATAAATTTCTTTAAAAAAATCGAACTGTTGTTGTCGATGATTTTCGAACTGGTGACTGAGCTACATAATTTTTCATATTATGCCTAGGAAAATATATAAAAAATATGATTTATACTGACGGACGATCTGGTTCCTTGATATCTGGTATCTTCCAAAGCATCTACCGTCCTAACCCCTTAATTGGCTACCGTAAGTACAAAAGGTACTTATAGTAACGGAGGAGAGTGTAACGGAACCTTCACTCCCCACCACTCAACCCCTCTCCCAGCGCGCAATGCGAGCAGCAGTGCGTCGCGCAGCCGCTTCGCAGTTTGGATCGTGCCGCGATCCAAGAACCAGCTCATGACTAAGGGCCCCGTATGAATTCGAAACAAGTCGGGCGTACTCCAACCTAATATCACGTGAGAATCAATTAATACTTATAGTACACTTATGGTAGGAAAATGTATAGGCTGATAAACTTTCAGCCTCCATAGAATGAGGTTATTTTAGGTTTTCTTTTAATGGCTATGCAGGGTCCTTAAGCTCGAATCGTATAGCCGTTTAGATATATTTTATTAAATTCAGTGCCTATTTGAAGTAATCCTTTAGGTCTGGCTGCGGTTTAAGCCGCTTACACCAGGGTACTGTGTATTGAGTCTGACTTGTGAAACTTGTTGAGTTAGCCAGATATTAGTTGAAGTTAAAGTAAGATACTTATTTAGTTCGATTCAGCGTACAACTGTTTTCTATGTATTAAGAGACAAGGGGCGAATCCAAATTAAGGTTCAAGGGATTTTTATTATTAGATATATATTTTAATTGACATCTTTTTATTATAAGATCATCAATTTGGACAGAGTCACACAACGGGCGATGGAACGACCTACGTTAGGAGTATCTCTGCGTGATCGAATCAGAAATGAGGAGATCCGCAGAAGAACCAAAATCAACGGCATAGCTCAACGAGTTGCGAAGCTGAAGTGGAAACGGGTGGAGCACTTAGTTCGAAGAGCCGATGGACGTTGGGGTCCCAAAGTGCTAGAATGGCGTCCCGCACTAGTAAGCGCAGTGATGGTTGACACCAGGTGGACTGACGACATCAAGCGAATCGCAAAGAATCGCTGGATGCAAGTGGCTCAGTATCGTGAAGTTTGGAAGCCCCTACAAAAGGGATATGTCCTGCAGTGGATGTCCATCGGGTGATGATGATGATGATGATGAATTTGAACAAAATGTCGGCCAGCGACGTATCTCAACATTACTAAAGTCGCTATCATTATTATTACATCAGCCGATGGATGCAGGATGCCTTTTGTAGAAATTTCCAAACACTAAAGTCGCAATGGACGATAAATAGTAGAAGAGACTATCGATGTTGGGGGCCCAGGTGCTGGAATGGCGACCCCCGACTATTCTTCACTCAACACCAGTCGTGGGGAAAACGGTATAAAGGCGTAACCTTCCGGCCGTGGTTTCTAACGCCTGAAGTGAAAGGGCCTACAGGACAAGTTGGCCGGAATGTGGTATGCTAGTTGCCTCCGCCAGTAGACACCGGAAAGCGCAGTTGACCCCCCACTGAATAGGCTGATGACATTAAGTTGGTATCAGGGAGCCGCTAGATTTTTGGCTTGTGGTGTTTGGTTGTCCTTACAAGAGGTTTGTTGGTCCATCTACAATCATCTAGTAAGCGTAGTGTTGGCCGACCCCCCACCAGGTGGACTGACGACATCAAGCGAGTCGCAGGGATTCGCTGGATGCAGGCGGCTCAGTATCGTGATGTTTGGAAGTCCCTACAAAAGGCCTATGTCCTGCAGTGGACGTCCATCGGCTGATATGATGATGATGATGATGATGATGACAAGAGGTTTAGCAGTGGACGTCCATCGGGAATAAATGTTGATAGTATAATATGGAAAAAGATGTGATTTTAATTTAATACATTGTGAAGAGTCACAATAATTATTAACATTATATTACATTGATTAACATTACTTAACAATAATAATCATTTAATGACTATTTTTTATTAATTATTAATTATTTAATTACTAGCTTTACAAGATTTACCCGCATGGGTCCCGTTCCCGTAAGAGTACGGAGATAATATATAACCTGCAGCCTTCCTCGATAAATGAGCAACACTGAAAGAATTTTTCAAATCGGACCAGTAGTCCCTGAGATTAGCGCGTTAAAACAAACAAACTCTTCAGCTTTATAATATTAGTATAGATGCATTTTGTCTCTTTATGATGTTATATTATACGCGTAATGCCTTTTTTTTCATGTTTTTATGGATTTAAATTTAATTTTATAAATATTTATGTATTTACCACCATGTGAGATCGTAATCGCAATACCTTGTCGAACTTGAAACTACATTCAAAGTTACTCCTTCACAATATAAATGAGAATCTATTTATAGATTTCCAAAGCAGTAATCAATAAAGAAAGTTCTGGAAACTCGAAATATAATTAAATTGGACCAAATTGTGTAGGTTCGCAAATTGAATACAACAACACTATTTAGTTGGAGGCTTCTATAACAAGGCGTTTACAGAATCGTAGGCTTATACAGACGACGAATGGGGGGCTTAATTGAAACTTGTACTGCGTTTCCACTGTTTTGGACCGACAAAAACGCACGATAAATTATGTGAAAAATAGCACTGGATACGTCGCATCGGACGGAGTATCTTTGTATGATGGAATCAGAAATGAGGAGATCCGCAGAAGAACCAGTCACCGACATAACTTAACGAGTTGCGAAGCTGAAGTGACAATGGGCGAGGCACATAGTTCGAAGAGCCGACGGACATTGGGGTCCCAAAGTGCTGGAATGGCGACCCCGCACCAGTAAACGCAGTGTTGGCCGACCCCCCACCAGGTGGACGGACGACATCAAGCGAGTCGCAGGGATTCGCTGGATGCAGGTGGCTCAGTATCGTGATGTTTGGAAGTCCTTACAAAAGGCCTATGTCCTGCAATGGACGTCCATCGGCTGATATGATGATGATGATGATGATGATACTTCGCATAATTGGTAATTAGTAAATATCACATCACACTAACCTAACCCCTCTCTTTCGGAGAGGAAACTCGTGCTCAACTGTGAACCGAATATGTCAATGATGATGATGATGATGACATCACACTAATATTACAAAAGCGAAAGTTTGTGTGTAAGTATAAGTGTGTATGTATGTTTCTCCTATGCGCTGCGGCTATAGAAGCGATATGGCTGAAATTTGGAATAGAAATAGATTTTATTCTGGATTAACACGTAGGCTACTTTTCATCTCGGGAAAAGCCATGGTTCTCGCGGGATTTGTGAAAAACTGAATTCCACGCAGACGAAGTCGCGGGCGTTCGCTTGTACTAAAATATAATCGTGATCATAGCGGCCTCAAATTTAATAAATTCAAAATTCAATTCAAGTAGGTTACAACTACTTTTAAAACGTCTACTTTGACTCTACGAACGGTCCAAAAGAAAGTTTTAACTGAGAAGGACCAGAAAATACTTAACAGTTGCTGTTACATTTTCTCATTCGCAAAAAGCTTAAAACGATAGATAATATAACGCATAATTACTACACGGGCTTGTAAACCGTACCTTGATTATATGTTCAGGACAATATAGATAAACAATTTGATACCTATTATATATTAGTCTAAAACTAGATATTTGATAATTTATTTTGTAAACCACGACGCACAAAAGGGTGTTATAAGTTTGACATGTCTGTCTGTC
This sequence comes from Bicyclus anynana, assembly GCF_947172395.1. NCBI lineage: Eukaryota > Metazoa > Arthropoda > Insecta > Lepidoptera > Nymphalidae > Bicyclus > Bicyclus anynana. Next base: position 1,728,043 of record NC_069098.1, on the reverse strand, counting down.
AGTCTGTCTGTTGCACCATAGCTTCCGAACGGAACAAGCAATTTCAATTTTTTGTTTTTTTTTTTATATTAAAGGTGACAAGTGTGTGTCCTTAGACATGTTTGATGAAAACATATAGAGCCGTATAAAAGTTGTGGGGAGTGAAAGTGGGGAAGAATAATCGAATGTACTGCAAATATACTTGAGTGGGTCTCAAATGAAAACGCAGTGAATTAAAGTATTGCTGACTTAACCGAGAGTGTAATTAATAGTAACATGACATTCGGGAGTGTTTCAAAAATTTCTGTAGGAAAACTTCGGTTGGCGGATCGCTGGATCTTCGGTTAATTATTATCACATAATAACATTTCTTGCGCCGGCCAGCTTCTTTGCACGATGTTAGATAAACTTCTATGAAAAAATACTTCTTCCTTTGCGGTTTGTAAGTTTGTAAGTAAGGTTTAGGTGATCAGCGGATAAAGACTTTTCAAGATAAAGAAGGATAATTTGCGGTTTAATCTGATAGCAGTTATTTAACTCGTGTATTTGAATGTGAATTAAAGTGCGTAGTAAGTTTCATAGACTAATGTCAAACTTTTTTTTATGGACTCGTGGTCGAGCTGTTTTTAAGTTAAGAATCTTACAATTTCAATTTAATATTATTTTATTAAATTAATATCAGTTTAAAAGAGCTAACTGTAAATTTTTTGTTCCAGGTCCAATGTTATTTCTCGCATGACAATGGATACGAGCTGTACTCGGGAGGTTTTGGAGAAGTTATTTTGGGGGATTAGCGCGCTTGCTCCCGAGAGCACTTGGGGTAATTTAAAATATGTTTTGTTAGGCCGCTTCGGGCCTAAGCTGTTCACTGCTATAGCCTAATTTTAAACATCTACATTCGATTACTAAACTTTTGTATAGGCTCCGACTGTGGCTAGTTACCACCCTACGGGCAAAAACGTACCGCCAAGCGACTTAGCGTTCCGGTACAATGTCACGTAGAAACCGTCAGAGGTATGGATAGCAGTTTTATCTCTTTCAAGCCTCTTTGACTGCCTCTGTGGCGCAGTGGTATGCGCGGTGGACTTACAAGAAGGAGGTCTTGGGTTCGATCCCCGGCTAGGCTGATTGTAGTTTAATTAATTGGTCCAGGTCTGGCTAGTGGGAGGCTTCAGCCGTGGCTAGTTACCATCCTATTGACAAAGACGTACCGCCAAGCGATTTAGTTTACCGGTACGAAGCCGTGTAGAAACCGAAAGGGGTAGTTGATTTTCATCCTCCTCCTAACAAGTGAGCCCGCTTTCTTCGTAAATTGTATCAACAGGTGAGATTGTAGTCAGGGGCTAACTTGTACAGAATAAAAAAAATAGCAAGCCCGCTTCCATCATATACTGCATCGTCACTTAATTTCAAGAGCAAATTTGTCATAGAATTTTAAAAAAGAACTATGATGGAAGCATTACAAATAAGGGTACGTACCTATAATATTAATTAAGAACATGTCATACATGATGTGATTAGTTACCATGGCGATAAACCTTTCAATTAAGCTGAAACTATTAATACAGTGTAGCATGCGTAGTATTATAACTATAGAACATTTAAATCCTGTATCAAATTATTAATTCATGTCAATTAAGGAACTTAATCGTACTATCAGGATTGTTTATACATATCAGCCGACGGGTTGGGCAACTGATCGGGTCTATCCGAATTTAGTCAACAAATACCTATTTGCTGACGCTTTGGAAGTTTGTCATTCCCTGTATATGTGGGCAGGTTCCACTTGGGGACATTCTCATACAACTAGTTAATAGTATTTAGTAAAATAAAATTACTGTTTCATCCAAGTAAAACCTTTAAAATGAAGTTAAGAACCTCAATAGCTCAACGGCAAAGCGGTCGGACTCATCCTCGAGGGGTCGTACCCACTCCTATTAACGAGTATATGAAAAAAAAGATATGGCAAATATTATAAAAAAAAACTCAAATAAGACTAAAGAACGAATTTTTAGAAAGCTAGGTGTAGATTATTGAATACTTTGAAGGGAAGAAAAACTTATTTGAAGGAATATTTTTACTACCGTTGGTAAATGTAACAAACCTGTTTAAACTACGAGTAATTGTAAAATATTTTTATATAATTAATTTATTCTTTGTATCTAATTTACCATACTTTAAAAATCTAAATCTGATGAGGAAATCGAACCTAGGACCTCTTTGGGGAAAATAATCCAAAACTAACTGCGCCAAAAATCTTTCAAAGGTCAAACCAGCGGACCTATTCACTATTTTAGTCTTTATTATCAACCTATTAAAATAAACAACAAATCAATTGACAAAATGTCATCTACCTATTATAAGATATCCACCAGTAAGCATCGGATGACATTTGTTACATAGAATCTAAATGGCTATGTCAACTAGTATACGTCAAAGATAGTGAATTATCCTGCAGAGGTCGTCAACAATTTCGGATTGTTATTGACATTTAGGTGCAGTGTGGAACAAAGCAAGGGGTGTCCGGGGGTGATAGAACGCAGCGCTATTAATTATATTACGCGGCTGTGACAGCGGCAACTTTCTGGAAGTTCATTACCCCCTCCCCCTGCACCCCACCACACCTGGAATCCAGGAATCCGAACGATCCGTGTTCGGTTCTGGATTGTTTAGTGTTAAAATGAAATGTTTTTGAGCAGCTATTTTGCACGGTGGAACAAGTTATATAAGGGGAGTAATGAAGGTGTTGTTTAATACTCTACAATTCTAGTTGTTACCTAATTTAGCGCCATCTAGTGGCACTACTGCACAACTGTTTCAATTCCATATAAATTCGCGTTTACGTTAACGCGATAGTAACAGTATGAAAACATTGAAAATTCCCACTAGGCACACTGCTCAGTAAAAACTTTCGAACTATGGTAGTAAAGTCTTGACAGACAGTTCAACAGTGCTTACATTACATGAAACTCATAAATAATACATTATTAAGCATTATTTATAAGAAATTAAAACTTTTATCTTTATTTTGAATGTTCCGAATATTAAATTCAGCGAGATAGACAGAGTATCCTAAATATTCAACCATTAAAATATTCGCCGAAAATTTCGGCAAGTCCAACTGAAAAGTATTTAATGGATATTGCAAAGTATTTATATTAATGTTTAATACTGATCAACTTCCGCCCTTGATTGGAATCAATCTTCTCCCGAACTTTTCAACGTCAATACGGGTTTAATTAAAAACTTTTTGCCCCCTTTACTGTAGGGATGCGCACGAACCAAGATCAAAATGAGCGTATCAATTATAAATCTATCTTCTGTTCACTCGCTCACGCATACAAATTGGCTCATCTCTGCACTGATTCGAAGTAATATGGAGTTAGAGGATATACCTAATTAATGAACTTTACTAGTTATCCTTACTCATATAGCAGAATTATGTTCAAAATCGATGTACGGTGATAAATATAGTAGTTTCAAAATTGAGAATTATCATTATATATGACGATTATCCCAAAATGTACGTTTTTCGTGAAATATTTAGTATATATGCAGAATTAATAGTTGTGAGGTCCATGTGCACTAACAACAATTAAATTATTATTGAATTTGAAAAGTAACATTTAGTATTTAACAATTATTATTTAATACCCGCAACGTTGTCTGCGTAGAATTCAGTTTTTCACTAATCCCGCGGGAACCATAGTCATTTCCGAGATTAAAAGTAATTCTAAATTTCAGCCAAATCGCTGCAGTAGCCGCAACACAAAGGACGAACAAACATACATACATACATAATATAAGCCTTTACAATATTAGTGTGATTTAGTATTAGTCTGAATTGTGGTTTTTTTTTAATTTTGGTAAGTATTTTACGATTACTTAAGCCATAGACAATATGAGAAAAATTATAAAGTAAAAAAAAATAATAATCAATGATTCAATGAGTGATATGGTCTTTAGCTCCTTCATTTTCATGAAGCAGTGTTGCCCAGCTCTATTCCTTTTGTGTTTAATAGCCGACTTTGGTTAATTGCAAGTTCTTTATAAATGTTTCTTAGTCATTTTGTTTAATTTTATTAAGTGTTTTTGGGGGTGCAAAGGGGTGAAGCGACTTTTGTGTAACGCTGTATTTCTATGGCGTATTGAAGGGTGAAGTTGAAACGTGGAATGAATGGAAATAATATAAAGGTAACTTGGCAAGAGGCTGTGCCATTTTACATTAAAACTTTCCTCTTATTAAATCTATTTCTTTCTCCTTTTACTGGAATAACTGCAAGATTACATTTTACCCAAATTATAAATGTAATGAATTTTATTGAAATTATTATTAAGTTTATTAGAGATAGATATTATAATGAGACCTCTTATTTATAGCCATCAGTTAATATTTTTAAAAATGTTTTCCGCCGATTTGGCTGAAATTTGGAATGAAAATAGATTTTAATCTGTATAAACTACTTTCCTTCCCGGAAAAATCGATTCCCGCGGGATTTGTAAAAAAACTTAATTCCACGCGGACGAAGTCGCAGGCGTCCGCTTGTTCTTACATAAAATGTATGTAAGGTCATTATTTTAGTAATTAGTTACCCCGTTTATATTTCTGTACAGCCAGTAATGTTTCGGTTAGGCAAAGATTGATGGATGGTAAGAATAAACGTCGACGACTAGCAAGGCGTTGTTGCTTGCAATGGGCAAATGGCTGGCAATCGAAGCGGGGATTCGCTGAGTCAGCCCGGTTGATCGTTTCTGTGAGATACGGTGGCGTTTGAGGGTGATTTCAGACTAGCGTAATTTTTGCGTATACGGTCGTTTCAGCATACGCGCTTACACGCGCGTTACATTACGCACTTCAAAAAACCGGACTCGCGTAAACGGGCATATTTTGGCGTGTTCGCTCGAACCGGTGGTCGTGTCAGTATCTTTGGAGGTGTCTCTCGCAGCTCGCGCTTATACGAGCTTAGAAGCGTGTCATCGCTACCAGTTGAGTGTGTATCAAATAGCGCAACTATACGCGCTACCTACATGCGCTTCCAAAAACGAGCTCATACGCGCGTATAAAGCGCTAGTCTGAAGCCGCTCTGAATTGCCAATAGATTCTATATCTACTTATCTATTTGTTTCTCTCTCTCTCTCCAGTCGGTCCCTCGTGACTGAGGATCGTGATCACCTTGGCGGGTCATTTTTAGTTATACAATGCTCATGGCCATATGAACGGCACTGTAAAAGGTGCGGGCTCCTGTTTCCTTGAGAAGATCCGAGCATCGGGTTGGAGATCTACCTCGTGGCCGTTTACCTTCCACATTTCCTATCACAATATTTTTTTTAAGTTGTCACTAAGACATTTATCATACAAATTAAGACCATTATGCACGTTTTTGATGCGCTAGTATAAAATATCGTTGACTTAACGATAATAATATCGTAAGTACGATAACTTCAAAACAAATTAATAACAGTATAATATAATAAATTCCTGAAATCCCTAGCCTGCCCCATTGTGAAATAAACACTGCCCCGGTATCAAAACGCTTTGCTACAATTTTTTTTTTTTATATAACTTATTACGTAAAGTATTACGAAAGAAAGCCTTTTAAGTAAGTGTTTGTTTAAATAATAAACGTAAACGCTGTATAAGCAGTACTCTTGTACCAACGCGAAGGTTTCACTTTAATTTTCAAAGAACAAAATGATCTCAATTTTCCGTGCGCGTGTTACGTGTTATATAACTAAATGGGTTATTAGATCCCTGAAAACAGGTGTTTTAACAAATTAAGTAATTACCCATCCGCAACCCCCTTCCCCCCTCCGGAACCCCGATTTAGATATTCCTAAACGCACCCCTGGCCAAATTAGATGTAGACCTTTTTATGAACCACCGCTTTGGAAAACGGTTTGCGTATTAAACGACGTCCGTGTCTCCTAAGGCTGTGTACAAACGGACGGGAAGATGCGCAGCAACTTTTTTTTTTTATTGTATTTACAAAAACCGTGGTTTACCTTGACCGTACCGTTAGAACCGTCGACAATATTTCTTGTTAACCTCCAACTAAACTAAAAGGTTGTGTACAGAGCATGTACGATAGTACTCTAACTGTGGTAAAGTTATGTTTTCATAAACGCGATGGTTTTCTACTGTGCAAAACTCACCATCTGATTTTTCGCTCAGATAACTGACTAATGTGACTAAAAGGAAAGTAAGCAAACCTTTTGCACAGTTATAAGTCGCTCATAAATCATTCATATGGTCTGTCTGATCTAAAAAAAATTTTGAGCTTTTGCGTCGTTAAATTTTCAGCCAGCTCCTTTTGTCAGAACTTTTACGGCCTTCACTTTCACTCACATAATAATATCATAACTAGAGTTCTTACAAAAAGCAGATTTGATCAAATTTATTTTTTTTATTACGTACTAGAAATATGTTAACGCCCAGTGTGTAGATGGCCTAGAGTTGGAATCAAAAATGTTATCTACGCCTCCGGTTTTGTTCACGTATCCCTAATTCAGGGAAATTAAACGATTTCTGCTTAATTTAACCGGTCCGAACCCTTTTTGGTGACGAACACAATTTTTATATATTATCTTGTTGAACTGAAATTCATGTGAAAATACTTCAATGTTTTAGTTACGTATATTAAAAAATCAATGAATAAATAAATTACTTGGACAATACAAACATGGAAACCATTGTCTATAAACATTGCAACACTTAGCAAGATATGCAAGGAACACATCTCACCTTGTGCCTGTAAGAGCTTCTTTTGTTCTGAATGTGTATATGCCGTTGGCTCTTTAATGAGACCTCGGCGGCGCCACCGGGGGGTTTCGGGCGAGCGCAGAAGTATCGCCTGATGGAGCCAGAGGGCAGAAGCAGAAAATTTAGACGGAACGACTCTTTATGGGCATCCCCTCTGAGATTAATAGCTTCATGTGCCTGTAATACCACCGGCAACCAGAACAAGCAGCACTGATTCGCAGAAGAAACAAGGATAGCGGTAGTACTTCCCTGGAAGAGCTCCGCGCGAAATAGCTCGACTACTTCTAAAAAGTTCCTCATATATCCGTGCAACCTTATGAGGTAGTTACAATAAGCATTATAGGTACATAGTTGGATAACGTACGATCATTTTTAAGGTTAGTGTAAGATAAAATTATTAGTTAATACTTAATTAGTTTGACGTTTATTCCTTTAGTGCAATGCAGTATCCTCCCGATGACCCTTATTACGGTACCATGTAGGTATCATGTAGGTACCGTAATAAGGTTCCAAAATTAATATTTACAATAAATTTGATATCAGTCAACTACCCTATTTTACAAAAAAGAAAAATATGAAATAGTCTAGTTATAGTTAACAAATGCATTTTACGTAAATTTTTAGGTTATTAAGTTTTCTAAAACCGATTGCAAAAAAAGCACTTATTAACTAAACTGAAAGGAAACTTTTCTATTCTTCATTATTGTTTCTTGTGTCTTTTCTGTAGACCATTTATTCTATGACGAAATAATGTATGTTAGTTAGGTGAAAACAGAACCCCTACGTAGTCTTACAATATCTACCGATCAACCTGGAGGAACAAAACGAATATAATATGATGATGGTGCTCAAGCAATTGAATGCTGGTACGTACTTGCTAAACTTGCTAGTGCTCTTATATACGTAAACATAAGGATGAAGTTGGTTTGACAATCGTTTTTGCATCACCGATGTTTTAAGCTACAGTTGTAATGGAGGCTCGTTATGATTAGGGTTGTCTACTTCACAATATATTAATTTCGATAATCAAAATTAGGACATCGTGTTTTCTAAAAAAAATACGCTTATTTTATATCTGTCCCTGTAGCGGGCCATCCATCATCATCATCAACCCATATTCGGCTCACTGCTGAGCTCAAGTCTCCTCTCAGAATGAGAGGGGTTAGGCCAATAGTCCACCACGCTGGCCCAATGCGGATTGGCAGACTTCACACACGCAGAGAATTAAGAAAATTATATATATATCGCGGCTTATTAACAGCGGGCCATTATATTAGGATAATATTGATTTTACGGTTGGAGGCAACCCTAGTAATGTTCGTCGTAATCGGATTGCCAGCGAATAGTTGTAATGAACCCTATTTCAGCATAGATTCCTAATGAAGCTATTACAGGGGATCAAATATTATATCATGTTATTGTTGGCCCCAATTTGAAGTATCTGGTATGGGAAAACAAATTAATTAATATTCTTCAACCAACATCATATTATCCTTTTTCTCAGTATTGACTACAATCATGCCTGATACCAAACCTATGTTTCACCCGCATAGTTCATGTGTCCGTTGGAATGCGGAAATAAAATATAGCTCATTTTACTCGCTAATAATGTAGCTTTCCATTAGTAGAAGAATTTTTGAAATCAGCTTACTGATAGCGGAACAATAAGTATGAATAAAAATAATTACTATATTAGGTGGTAGGTTAAATTTTATGTATTACAAGTGGACTCAGTGAAAGTGTTTTAGAAGAAAATGTTAGTAAAATAGCTCGTAGGTTTGCTCTCCGAGCCCGTAGTTCAAATAACTCCGTCGTCTGGCGACCTCTCGGGCGGTCATTAGCATACAGATTGCATTGGACCCTTGTACCGGCGTTATTATATTCATTCCGAGATTCGATTCTTTGCATTCCACCCGTGGTTTGCATTTCAAAGTGCTAATGTAATATCCATATTGATAAAGTGTGCGTGCGTCCAGCTTATTATTTGGAGTTTTCTCTTGAGAATATTATGAGCATGTTTGTTTTAAAGCTACTGTTACACATGCTCTAAAATATCATGCTAAAAACGTGTTATTAAATATGCTCCATACGAGCATGCATCATCAGTTTACATTTGTTAACATAAGCATGCTATTTTTAAGTATGCTCCTGAATAAGCATGCTCAAAGCAAACATTCCAATTACACATGCTAATTTGTATCTATCGCTCTCTGTCTATAGTATCGTGTTAGACAGGGAGAAATGAAGGTGAAGAGCAATGCTGATCGACTAGCATACTCAATAAGCAAATCTATTCAGACGCGCTAAAAGCAATTCAATTCAATTCAATTTATTTATTTGCAATTGTATAGTTAGGTACATTAGCTGGTATACAATAAGTGTTGAAGTAGATACATTATACAATTCGCCATATACTGGCATGCAAATTTCTTAAAACACTACAGACAAAATAAAAACACTACAGACAAAATAAGTATAATAAAATTTAAATTAGTTTTTAACAATATCTTATGCGTAGTATTTATATAATTCCAAATGTCTTATTCTCTAAAGTGTCAATGAATTATGTCAAAGTTATTAAAAAATGTCAATTAAATAATCTTTCATAGAATAGTAACATTTCTTGAGCAATAATTCTTTGATTTTATTCTTAAATACGGCAGCACTCAAGTTTCTGTCAGCTAACGCTGGAGGCAGTTTATTGTACAACTAGCAGGTGCCCGCGACTTCGTCCGCGTAAAAATCGATGTACATTTTCGACGCCGTCGCCCCTTCTATTGATATTTTCGTATGTTTTATATATAAAAATTATAAAATCACAGCCCCGGCCGAAGGCCGGTGTACAATAATGTGCGCTTTTTTTCTGCTTGGGTAAAATGCAAAGTCGTAGCCATCGTCGGAGGCCCTATCCAGCCCCCGGCCGACGGCCGGCGTGCAATTAATTGTGTCTGCGTTAAGTGCCCAGCCGTAGCCACGGTTGAAGACCCTATCACAAACTCCCGGACGAAAAAGGGTGCACAACAAAGTACGTACTTTTTTGTGCTTGGGTAAAATGCCCAGCCGTAGCCACGTTCGGAGGCTGCATCACAAACTCCCGGCCGAAGGCCGGGCCACAATACAGTGCGCGGCCGAAGACCGCGCGTCCCGCATTTTGCGCTTGGGCAAAATGCCCAGCCGAAGTCACGGTCGGAGGCTGTATCATAAACTCCCGGCCGAAGGCCGGGCCACAATACAGTGCGCGGCCGAAGGCTACGCGTTCCGTTTTTCGTGCTTAGGTAAAATGCCGAGCCGTAGTCACGGTCGAAGGCTGTATCATAAACTCCCGGCCGAAGGCCGGGCCACAATACAGTGCGCGGCCGAAGGCTACGCGTTCCGTTTTTCGTGCTTAGGTAAAATGCCCAGCCGTAGTCACGGTCGAAGGCTGTATCATAAACTCCCGGCCGAAGGCCGGGCTACAATACAGTGCGCGAAGGCTCTATAACAAACTCCCAGCCGAAGGCCGGGCTACAATACGGTGAGCGGCCGAAGGCCGCGCGTTCCGTTTTCTGTGCATCGGAAAAATGCCCAGCCGTAACCATGATCAGAGGCCATATTACAAATCCCCGGCCGAAGGCCGCGCTTTTTTTTGTTTGGATAAAATACCCAGCCGTAGTCACGGTCGAAGGCTGTATCATAAACTCCCGGCCGAAGACCGGGCCACAATACAGTGCGCGGCCGAAGGCTACGCGTTCCGTTTTTCCTGCTTGGGTAAAATGCCCAGCCGTAGTCACGGTCGAAGGCTGTATCATAAACTACAATACGGCTACAATACGGTGAGCGGCGGACGGCCGCGCGTTCCGTTTTCTGTGCACCGGAAAAATGCCCAGCCGTAGCCACGATCAGAGGCCATATTACAAACCCCCGGCCGAAGGCCGCGCTTTTTTTTGCTTGGGTAAAATATCCAGCCGTAGTCAAGGTCGAAGGCTGTATCATACACTCCCGGCCGAAGGCCACGCGTTCCGTTTTTTGTGTTTGGGTAAAATGCCCAGCCGTAGTTACGGTCGAAGGCTGTATCACAAACTCCCGGCTACAATACGGTGCGCGGCCGAAGGCCACGCGTTCCGTTTTTTGTGCATCGGAAAAATGCCCAGCCGTAGCCACGATCAGAGGCCATATTACAACCCCCCGACCGAAGGCCGCGCTTTTTTTTGTTTGGGTAAAATACCCAGCCGTAGTCACGGTCGAAGGCTGTATCATAAACTCCCGGCCGAAGGCCGGGCTACAATATAGTGCGCGAAGGCTCTATCACAAACTCCTGGCCGAAGGCTGGGCTACAGTACGGTTCCGCGTTCCATTTTCTGTGCATCGGAAAAATGCTCAGCCGTATCCACGATCAGAGGCCATATAACAAACCCCCGGCCGAAGGCCGCGCGTTCCATTTTTTGTGCTAGGGTAAAATGCCCAGCCGTAGTCACGGTCAAAGACCCTATCACAAACTCCCGGCCAAATGCCGGTCTATAATAAAGTTTACGTACAAACTTTCAACCCCTATTTCACCCCCTTTTGATTTTATTTTCGCTATAAAAAGTATTCTATAACCTGCCCCGTATTATGTTCTCAAACCGTGCTAAGTTTCCTTTGAATTCATTCAGTAGTTTCAGTGTGATGCCCGGTCAACAAAAAATAGGGACAGACAGACAAATAATCGAAAAAAAATGTTTTTGAATTCAGTATCGATTGTATAATGCCCTATGATATTTTTTTTTTAAATTAATCAAAAAGTTCTGTAATTTGACCTGTTACAGTTTTATTATAAGTATATATAGATAAGTATTTAATAGCTATTGCGCCAAATTCGTGCTCTTTTTATAGTAATAAATCTTGCATAACATTATACGATAAAAAAGTAGACAATGTGACTATTTAAACACAAAAAGAATTATTCAGTTTGAACCTGAACTTTTAAGTAGTTCCTGAGATTAGTTTCGCGCGTTCATCCAAATAAACAAACAAATTGGTCAGTTGAGTATAGAATATGTGCCTCAATATCGATATTACACAGTTTTAGTGGAAATCTCGTTTCTCCAAATAACAACGCCTGCGAATCAATTTGAGCAATCCGGTTTTTTCAAGATAACTTTTTTCTATCTGTCCGATTTTAATTAAACAAAGCCTATATGTTGCCCTGAACTTTGCTTAATCTATTTGTGAAATCCGCGTCAAAATCCGTTCAGCAGAACCAGAGAATAGCACGAACATACAGACAGAAGGACAGACAGACAGACAGATGGACAGACAGACAGGCAAAAAAATAAAAATCTATTTGTGAAATCCGCGTCAAAATCCGTTCAGCAGAACCAGAGAATAGCACGAACATACAGACAGAAGGACAGACAGACAGACAGATAGACAGACAGACAGGCAAAAAAATAAAAAAAAATATTTTTGTATTCTATTGCTCATTTCTAATCGCCCTAACCTGATTTTAGTTAAATTTGGTCAAAGTACAGACACTCGATTTCTACTCTTTTATTATAGTATAGATAGATATATGCTGTCGCGACATTTTTTGTAGAAAATGATGAGTGCTGCGAGTGAATGACGCTGCTGTATTAGCAACCCCTTGGCCTTTTGAATAGCAATGACAATGCTTGAGGGAATTAGCAGACTGTTGGGAAGGCGCCATGTACACCTTGGGTTACATTATTGGAGTTTTAGGAAGGATCCCTAATTTTTTTTAAAATAAAATATAGCCTATAGCCTTCCTCGATAAATGGGCTATCTATCACTGAAAGTATTTTTCAAATCGGACCAGTAGATCCTGAGATTAGCGCGTTCAATCAAACAAACAAACAAACAAACAAACAAACTCTTCCGCTTTATAATATTAGTATAGATTTAGGTGCCATGTGAAATATGCTATTATTATATAATGATGTTTTATGCCATGTATAACAGATTTTATTTTTCCTACGTTCACTATCTGAATATTGAAACAATTGACTATTCGTTTTCATAAAAACTAGTACCTCATAAATATATAGGCATGGGCAAGTCATAATTTTAAATTTTCCAAAATATGGTTTACATGAAACTGTAGGACTTAAATGACAAATGGATCTAATACACTTCTTTTGTGCCTTGAAAACTTTATCACGGTCAAATGAATTTCCCCAGAATATGATACCGTAGCGTATATTTGCTGTAACATATGCATTAAAAGCAATTAAAACAGCTGACTGATTCACTACTTTTGAGAGCATATACAGAGCAAAGGAAAATCTATTTAATTTTGTACACAAGTCTTCAATATGGGTTCTCCAATTCAAGCAGTCATCTATATAAAGACCTAAAAACTTTGTGCTTGTAGTCTCTGCTATATTTCCCCCCAAGTAATTTATATTCAATGTCAATTTATTATATTTATTTCCAAATGTCATTATTTTAGTCTTGTCAAGATTTATAATTAGATTATTTACTGTCAACCAATGAATAATATTTATAATTGTATTATTTATGTCATTTTCAAATGAATCTTTAGAGTCACCTACAAAAACAACTGTACTGTCATCAGCGAATAAGAATGTTTGATAGTTAGTAACAGATGGTAAGTCGTTTATGTAAGTTATAAATAGCAGTGGCCCGAGTATACTCCCTTGTGGAACTCCATATGACACAGTTTTTTGGTCTGATATATATTTTGTTTCGATATGGTCAGTTATATTAGTTATTTCAGTCATCTGTTTCCTACCCGATAAATATGAATTTACGAGTTTTAAAGCATTCCCTCTAATACCATATCTACTTAGTTTATCTATCATTATAGAGTGGTCCACATAATCAAACGCCTTGGTGAGATCCATAAAAAGAGCACACACATTTTTCTTTTTATCCACGTTGTCCATGACTTCCTTTAAAAATTTGTATATAGCCAAATTTATTGATTTATTCTTCCTGAAACCCATTTGCTGTTCCGTGAAAATGCCATTTTTTTCAAAATATTCGTTTAAGTTATTGTACATATATTTTTCAATTATTTTAGAGAATATAGGTATAAGTGAGATTGGACGGTAACAGTCCATTTCTTCTCTATTTTGTTTTTTAAAGATTGGTTTTACAACAGAGATTCATAATTGACGTGATTGACGGCTTTACCAATTTCTATACTACGACCTGAGAATTTTAACTGAATATTTCTTAGAAGAAATAAAATCACAGTATCTCATACTCTGATCAAAGATACGAACTCAGGACCCATGACCCGGAATCACATAAGCTTACCACTGAACCAACAAGGCAGTTAAAAATGTAAAATATTTATTTAAATAATGTAGTAAAATACAATCTTTCCTTTTTTTATTGAGAAAGAATACAATAAGGAACTTAAGCTAACTTATCCTAATAACTATACAAATCATGCCCACGTGGTATGGTGGCAAGAATACTGGCTGCATTTCCGCGCTGGACAGCCAGGCTGGTCCTTTGCGCAAAAAATGAGCCAGCCCTTCTGTCACCAGTCGAGGCAACTAGCCGCGGTGAAGTGATTCGGTAAAATTTTTTGGCACTGCGACTCCATGGCTTGGGCCTCCACGGCAAAAGGTACAAATATGTAACTCTCTGTACATGTACATTTTTAAAGTATTTCACTCATATAAAGCCTTTTTAAGATTCTTTCTATCAACTTCTGTCAATTTTTTGATTGTTTTCATGTTTATCTGTAAAAATCGCGGCAACACGCAAAGTGCGGCCTACTGCTGCGGTTTACAATCAATCGCTGATTCAATTTATTAAGGTGCCAAGTGTGGTTAGCATTGCAAAGTGCCGCCATACATATTAATGACTATGTAAATGTGGTAGCTGGGCCGCTGAACGAGCGAGACGTTCGGGAACGAGACATTCGTACAATAAATGAATGTTTTTATTATTGTTATAATCAGTGTCATTATTATTGAAATCAGATTTTGTCTGGTAGCATCGGCCGTGGCTAGCCCCTAGGTAGTCCACTATACTGGACCAATGAGGATTGGCAGACTTCACACACGTAGAGAATCAAGAAAATTGGAATTGGTATAAATCAGGTATGCAGTTTTCTTCACGATGTTTTTCCTTCATCGTTCTTAAATTCACATAACTGAAAAGTTGGAGGTTCATACCCGGCCGGATTTGAACCTTCACCCTCCGGAATCGGAGGCAGAGGTCATATCCACAGGGATATCACGGGATTTCACCTAAGAGCCGTGATAGCCCAGTGGATATGACCTCTCATTCAAGAGGGTGTGGGTTCGAATCTGGTCCGGGGCATGCTCCTCCAACTTTTCAGTTGCATGCATTATAAGAAATTAAATATCACGTGTCTCAAACAGAGAAGGAAAACATCGTGAGGAAATCTGCATAGCAGAGAATTTTCCTAATTCTCGGCGTGTGTGAAGTCTGTCAATCCGCATTGCGCCTGCGTGGTGGACTATTGGCCTGACCCCTCTTATTCTTAGAGGAGACTCGAGCTCAGCAGTGAGTCAAATATGGGTTGATAACAATATACACAGCAAAACTTGGCAGTAAAAATTAAGTATAATGGTTGAATTTCCTGGTTGAACTCTGTCTCAAAGAGCTCAACTCCTAATTAACCTAATGAACGTCGAGCAACAATAAAAGCTTATCCGGCAACTTAGGGCATGATTACACGTATTCATTATTAAAAGAAACTCATCAAAGAAGAATCTCGTTACTCCCGAAGTTGAGCGAAACTTGGCGAACTATCACGAAGTTGTGTTCTTTGATACAGCCCGCAACTATCGGGCGGGTTTTACTATCGGCAAGTGGTGTAACGCAAGAGCTACTAGCGATTTTCTAAGTTAGAACTTGACTACAATCTCACCTGATGGTAAGTAATGATGCAATCTAACATGGTAGCGAGCTAACTTGTTAGGAAGAGGATGAAAATTCACAACCCTTTCGTTTTCTACACGACATCACACCGGAACGCTAAATCGCTTGGTGGTACGTCTTTGTCGGTAGAGTGGTAACTAGCCTGGGCCGAAGCCTCTTACCAGCCAGACCTGGACCAATTAAGAAAACCTCAAGCCGTTCTGTTTTTTAAGATGTCTTTAAAATCACTCAAAATATGTAAGACTATTAAATTTAAAAAAAAATCTAAATTAATTTATTTGAAATAGGCTCAGTTTACAAACACTTTTGATACGTCAGTTTTAAAGATTCTACCACCACCAGTTTCAGAAGGCAGGTTCTGCTGAGTTCTCTTTAACGACTTAGAGAGATTACAATATTATAAATTCCTTTCGTTCTTAGTAAGATTACAATAAGTAAGCTGATATCTTTAGATATATATTTTATAATGATTGATTTTATATTTTGTTATTTTTTTTTAATATTGTAGCGTCATTTTTTATTTCGTTATGACAGTTACAGTGTCGTAGCTCAAATACAACTGAATCGATATAGATTTTGAGTCCTTTTGGCAGAATGAGAACTGCTTTTAAGTAGGTATGGCCCTGCGTTTAAGTGTTTACGACTTTAAGAAACTTATTTAGTTTTATTATTATAAGCTTTTCCAATTAATAAAAGAATGATAAGTGGCTTATGTAAGTATAATTGATGCAAAATATGCTAAAAATGGACATGGCAAATTCGACCTGATTATCCATGGATATAAATTATTTTTTAATATTGTACCACACACCACAAACAAGATCAAAGCATACCGTCTACGACATCATTAAATGACGACCATGTGAATACACCCTTACTTTATATAAATAATACTCTTCTCCCCTTTGCATTAAGCAGCATTTTCGCTTGGCATAACTTCTTTTTGCTCAAAGAATGTTCGTGATTGCTTATAGGTGCGTTCAACGTAAGAATAAAATACAAGGACTACATTACTTGTATAGAATTTGATACTCTAATGTCTGTGAAAGAAAGACTAGAATTGTTTGAAGATATTACATTTTATAGTTTATGTTGCCGTCCTATCTTTTATTAATATGTTACTATTGAAACCTCAACTGAAAGGAAAATAGTGAAAATTAGTATTGCGCTGTCGTAAGAACTTGGAGACATAACGTTGATACGAGTAGGTACATAAAATGCATTTTTCATTTATAAACAGCCTCCAGTATCTTCCATTGATATAATTGGTGAGTTTCTTGTTGGCTTCGCTTTAGATCCGGTTTTTTCTCTCTCATTCTTCCTTCACTAGCCCGTGATAGTCACTACAAATGGACAGTAGATACATCACTGCGTAGACAACAAAGTATCAATTCAATCGCAATTCAACGCGGGAATGCTGCCTGCGTGATGGGCACCCTACCAAGGGCGGCAAATTTTAATAAGTATTTTTAGGTATTAGTTTTAATTTTAATTTATTTTAATTTTAGTTGTAGTTATAATGATTTTTCCTTATATTTTATTTTTATAATAAGTTTAGCCTATTTAAGTATTATCTTCATTAAAATTAAATCTCCACAAAATATCATATCTAATATATATACGAATAAACATGTCAAAATACATTCACACACTACTAAATCACTCATTTGAAAATCGGAAAATTTATATTTGCTAGAACTGCATCTATATCCACTACTAATGCAAGTCCCAAATTTTCAACTGTTAATGTTTTTTTTTAATACAATAATTATATAAAAACACACTATAACCACGTGTGAGAACCTCATTTATAACTGCTATTTATAACTGCTACAAAATACTGTATTTGAATACAGTATAATGTCATAGCACGGCAGCGTTCTTTACCTACACTCATCCTCTCCTAACAAGTTTCATCATCATCATCACTTACCATCAGGTGAGATTGTAGTCAAGGGCTAACTTGTAGAGAATAAAAAAAAAAAAAAAAAACACCTTCAAAATGAGGACATAATGTTAACTTGCACGTATATTTGCCTGAAGTAAACTATGGGAGAGCATTCACGCCACGTCTTGTCGAGTTACATCCCCTTCACGTAGCGCGTTATGGAAAATACTGGCAAATAGGCACGTTACGTTCACCTACATACCTATCTCGTGAGGAATATTTTCTTGAAAATTTCGATTAAATTTTCTAATATTGCAAACAAGAAAATGATCATCAGCCCATCATTTCTCTAACAACTCCATGTTATGTTTTTTTTTAATAATGATAATTGACAGACCAAGCAGACAGCCCCAGGTAAGTGGTGAACCGTAAACACAAGAGAAAATAATTTATTTACGTCTTAAATTTGCCGCCATGTGTCCCTCAACTTAAAGCGTAGGTTTCAAGTCTTGTGTGTGTGCCTGTAATTACACAGGTAATCCTATCCTTCAGACTGGAATACAGCAATGCTTCAAACAGATATAAACATAGCGATAGTACTTCAGACAAGCTCTGTTACAAAACGTTGTACTACTATTACTAGTAGATGCCGTGCGGTTTCACCCGCGTGGTTCCAGTTCCGTAGGAATACAGGAATAAAATATAGCTTATAGCCTACCTCGATAAATGGGCTATCCAACACTGAAAGAGTTTTTCAAATCGGACCAGTAGTTCCTGAGATTAGCGCGTTCAATCAAACAAACAAACAAACTCTTCAGCTTTATAATATTAGTATAGATGTAGATAGTTGATGTTTTAGCTATATCTACAAGTAAATCTATGTAGATATACATGTAGATATAGCTATATACTATAATTTCAATTTCACGTCCGTAAATTATCAACTTACAATAAACAATAACATAAAACTCCATTAAACTTACTCATTGACGCCGAAAGTTTAATTTGAAATACTCCATCCCTCTCTATACATACATATTGATGAGTATATAGAGCGGGATGGAGAGCTCCGCGGGGTATATTGGACAGGCGCAGCGAAATTAAGGCTCCGTCTCCCGGCAGGTAACTGAAACAATCACTTTGTTGCAGGCTTTGTGCCGCGTTTGAACGAGCTATTTCGGTAGAGTACTCACTGACTGACTTGCTGTCTAACAAGTGTTATATGTATGTATATTTTAAAAGTCTACATGAAATAAATTTATAACCACCCATAAAGAACTTTAAGGATATCGTCGTTTAATTCCAACACCGCCACTGTTTAGCGTGGTCACGTGATCGTGACAACACAGTTTATGACAGTTAGTAAAAATAGCGCCTCAACAGTTGAGAGGTGTGTGAAAATCCAAAACCTGCATGCAATATTTCTTACAAAACTAAGTTAACCGGCAAATAATTCAGGCTTCTTTGTTATAGCTATTTTATCAAAACAACTTGTATTTGTTTTGATAAAATAGCTATAACAAAGAAGATTTCTTTAATATTATATTAAAAAACAATGCATCAATTTACTTACTACAACAACTTTAACATACGGTCAGGAAATGTATTTTAAAAATCCTCAATGCTTTTTACAATAAACACAAAAAAAATGCTTTTGAATTCTGTCATTGCAGCGGAGGGGTTTCCACAAAAACCCTAGGAATTCATACAAATTTTACAATGCATTAATTCGAAATTGACCTGAATCAATACCTCGTGTATGCGTTGACGATTTTTTGACGTGTCTGTGTAGTGTTAGCCAACTGGATTCGTTGGTTTTCGTTCACAATAGCAAATACAAATACAATCCTTTATTTGCTGATACAGTTTACAAATAAATATAATCTGTTCTGTATCACGCCCGATTGGCATGCAAAATATTATATTAGTTACATTTACAGTAAATATTATGTCATTCCAGAAATTACTTTTAATAATGAATAGAAGAACAATATTAATTAATTTGAAAAAAAGAAAATACAAATAAAAAATAAATGAATCAAAAATCAATTTACATCATATTGTCAAAAGAATAAATTTATATTAAAATGTCAAAGTTAAAAATTCATTTATGTCATAAAACGCATTGTCCATGAGAAACCTACGCAGATTATTTTTAAAACTAATTAAATTGTTCTCCTGTCTTATACGCTTTGGTAACTTATTATATATTCTAATAATCATCATGCAGATGCTCTTATTTAGGAAAGCAGTGTGGTGGGGAGGAAACCGAAATCTATCTCTGCAACGCTCACGATTATGCCTTTAAAATAATCTGTCGTTCGTTCTCAGAAATAATGCGATTTCAAATATATATAGGGATGTCACAGTAAATATCTTTAATTTTTTTAAATAGGGTCTACAACTTTCCCTTTTCTGCAATCCACATATTGCTCTTATGCATCTTTTTTGTGCAACAAAGACATTTGTAATGTAGCTAGCTACCCCGTTACCCCAGAAAACTATCCCATACCTCAGAATCGAAGCAACTTGGGCATGATATGCCACAAGTAAGGTTTTATTATCAACTTTCTTGGAAAGCATATTAATTCAATTATTTATAATAAACTACCTCAAAGTTTACAATTAAATATCCGCTTATTTTCTCACGTTACTCTAGCAAGCTGGCCTTGCAATTTGCCAGCGTAAGCAAGTCAAACTGCTAGTGCAAGCGCTCCCTCGCTGTAGCCGTTCTATCTCATCCTCTCATAGTTACCGTTGGCACAAAGAACACAAAGTTGTACCTTCACTACTTAATACGAAACTGTTACATTGTCTAACACAGCGCCCTTTTTACTTTACTTGATTAAAAGGCAGCGACAGGACTCCGCTGTGCAAGTTTCTTAGTGAAAACTTGCTCTTTTGCGCGGTTTCGTCCGCATTCATCCCTTTGATGTTGCTTTTAAATGTAACATGTTCAACAATGTTTTACTTTCAAGTAACAACGTGACGGTTGCAACTGTTAATGTAAAAATGTTTTGCATGGATGTACTATTATGTGCTTTGCACTCTGGCGCGGTGGATTTACAAGAAGGAGCTCCTGGCTTCGATCCCCGGCTAGGCTGATGGTTTTCTTAATAAGCCCAGGTCTGGCTGGTGGGAGGCTTTGGTCATGGCTAGTTACCACCCTACCGACTAAGACTTACCGCTAAGCGAATTAGCGTTAGGTGTCGAGTAGAAACCGAAGGGTGTTTCGATTTTCATCCTCCTCCTACCAAAGTTAGCCCGCTTCCATCTTAGATTGCATCATCACTTAGCATCACTTGTAGTCGAAGGCTAAACTTGTAAAGAATTAAAAAAAAAACTACTCGAGCTTGTCAGATCCGATCGACAGCTTGATCACGTGACCTGTCGATAGTGAATGTCATTCCCATACATTTACTTTTCGAAGCGTTAGCGATTGTAGAAAGAGAATCGACGTGCCACATGGCTAAGGCCCCTGTACAGTTAAGGTCTGTAGCCCGTCTAACTCGTACTTTGTTTACATATCTAAAAAAAAAACTCCCGTAGGTGTGTTATTATTATCCTACAATCTACAAAGATCTATTTAAAGTGCACATACCCTGTGTTTTATCTTATTATTAATAATATGGCTAAGTTTATCTAAAATCATTCACTGTAAATCGTGCCCTATTATTATAACACCCTGCAGGCGCCCTATATTTATTATTACATATTATTTAATGAGTGCGTCAAGGCATTAACACACGCGCGGCCGTACGCAAGCTTCCCGCTTGTGAGCGAAAAAGCGGAAAAACACAATTCAATGCGCATTTGCTTATTAAATCGTATTATTTAAGCATAAGCGAACTACGTCGACATTGCTTGAGCGTTATTAATATTATGTTGTGCAAAATATAAAATTATTAAATAAATAATACATTAACAACCCGTTAAAATTAACGTTTTGAGAAAATTTACAGTTACGGTTTTCTCACGATGTTCTTCTTTCACCGTTTGAGACACGTGATATTTAATTTCTTAATGCATGCGTACCATCAACTTACTTCGGAGAACTTACCAGCTCTTAAAACCTAGACTAGGAATGCAGGTTAGGTATTGGCCACTTGTACATATGTATTCTGTGGCTCAGGACTACATAAATACAGAAATACATCAGTATTAAATCTTATTAATTAAATCTTCCAGGCAGGCTCGCTTCCATTTAGACATTAATGTAATGAAGCTCAAACCTATACAACATATTAAAAAATTATAAGCCTAAGAAATATAAAAAGTATTAATACATTTATCAAAAACTGCTGAGAATTATTCTGCAGACATTTTAATTAAATTATTTGCCTACTTACTTAATTATTCGCAATAAACACGATTTGTGTGTTCGACAATAATGTTTGATTAATTGATTCGCGAATTAATTATTTGTACAGAATCAATTAAGTGAATCAAACGCGTATAAAAACCAATAGAGCCCGCCAAAGCTAATTTAATTAGTTGCCTTGCAATTATTATGTTAAGTGCAATTAATATAATTACGTTTACGCATCGGTGCTAAGCGTTTAATTAATTTAGGGCTTTACACTGTTTAGAGTGTTGTTTAAATTTTGAATCGTTTTGTTTGTCATTTAATTATTTAATAGATGCGATAGCCAGACAAAGTTATCGATTTATTTTTAAACAAGAACAAGTTAGCCATTGACTGTCTCGCGTGATATTAACAGTGGATTACATAGACGTTGCAGGGGCACCCCTAGGGGACCATTCACCTGCTGAGTGTCGAATTCTCAAACTGATAGAGTTTAAATTCGACACTTAGCGGGTGAACTATCCCCTGGGGGCGCCCCCACAACGTCAATGAATTCCACTGTAAGTGATGATGCAGTTTTGGAAGCGGGCTAACTTGCAAGAGGAACGTTTATTCTACCTATATCTCTGACGATTTCTACACGCTGTCGTACCGGAACGCTAAATCACTTGCCATGGCGGAAGCCTACCACCAGACCAACCTGAGCCAATTAGGAAAATATAAAACCCTAAACTGGCCGTTCTGGGAATCGATCCCTGGACCTCTCTTTTGAGTATAGTGCATACCCTAGTTAAAAACCTTGTGCACGCCACTGCCCTCAACCCTCCACCAAGTTGACTGTCGATATCAAGCGATTGGGATTTGCTGGATGTAGCCGGCTTCGGATCGTGATGTTTGGAAGTCCCTACAAAAGGTCTAAGTCCTGCAGACTTACTCTGGTTTATATGATGAAGCACATCTTTACTCTAAAACTGAAGAGTTTGTTTGTTTGTTTGATTGAACACGTTAATCTCAGGAAATACTGGTCCGATTTGAAAAATTCTTTCAGAGTTAGATAGCCCATTTATCGAGGAAGGCTATAGGCTATATATTATCTCCGTACTCTTACGTGAACGAGAACCACGCGGGTGAATCCGCGCAGTGTCAGCTAGTATTATTACTGCCTCATTGGTCCCGTGGTTAGCTGGTTCAGCTACGGACAATGACGTCCAGGGTTCGAAGCCCGGGTCAGGCCAACAAAAACAAAATAGGTTATTGGGATTTTTCTTACAAGGAAAATCTTAATAGCAGCCTGGAGTTGGGAAGTTGGCGGTGTTACTACACCCCCGTGCCTCGGAGAGCACGTAAAGCCGTCGGTCCTGCGCCTGATCTCTCACCGCTCGTGCCGTCCCATCGGATTTCGAGAGTGAGGGAAGAGAGAGTGCACCTGTGCTTGCGCATACACTTGTGCACTATAATATCCCCTGATTGGTTAGTCTCACCATAAGATTAACCGTCGTGACCGAAAAGTCGGTCGGGAGCATATTATTACTATATTTTATAACTATATTATGTATTATTAAGTATTATATATTATTATTACTATATTTTGGTGTTTCTGTTGGAATTATTTTTACTGTGGACCTTATAGCGGCGAGTACTTCGCAAAGTCAACATCGATAGGGCATGTGTACATATTTGCGGTACCTCGCCGCTAGTTACGTTGTCTTAATCAACGGTCCGCAATCACACAATGGTGGAACACAACCCGCAGAGCACATTTATCAATTAGATCGCATCCTAACCAAATAGTGACACAATCGTTAGCTCGGGATAAGGGTAAGTTAAATCTATAGTTACTTAATTTTGGGTTAAGTATTAGCTTTAAGTAAATATGAATACTTACCGATCAAGGTTAAAGAACTTTTTATAAAGTCATAAAAAAAGATTTTTAGGGTTCCGTAGTCAACAAGGAGTCCTTTTAATTTCGCCATGTTCGTCCGTCCGCGTTATAGCTCAGAGACTATTACTACTAGAAATATCTAATTTAGTGTGAGTATAGTACATGGTTCATTACAAATGTCGACAAATTTATTAAATAAAAGTACTTCTAAAGTCGTTAAATAAAACCCCCTAAAATAAGGTTAAACGTGCCATTTTATACAGTTGTCTCAAGATATCTGGACTCTCACAATTCGAAAGCTACTGCACTCAATGATTTTAAATACTGTTAGATGTGTTACTAGGTGATGAAAAATGAGACGCTCATAAGAGGAAATTTCCACATCTCAATGATAGTTGTGGTCAACAAAGAAAGTTATTTAAAGAAATAATACCTAAAAATACTTAAATATCGTCTACAATGTCGCGTTGTGTATTCAGGAAGTGAAAAATCTGTATATACATAAATAAATAATGGAATTAAAAACAAAATTGTGCATGCGCTCAGTTTTGTAGCCTATCGTTCGGATCACGTTTAGCGGTAATTTTGTAGGGACGTAACCAATCTATAGTAGTTATAAAATTATCATTGACTGCACCAACGAGGGAGCTCATTGTTAAATTATGGTGAAAACGGTAAAAACGGTGACAGTTCAAAAATAACCCAGTTTGAGCAGCACAGCAAAAAATCCAATTTTTTTTATATTATATTACGTTCATGGTATCATACTTTATAAAAACTGAAAACACAACACAAGCATACAAAAGCTAATTTAATAAAAAACATTCCATGCCTAGCTACTCTGATCAAAATAGTATAAGGAACAAAACCTTGTATAACAGAATAGGGGTCACGCTGAGGGTAGGAGCGCCGTGTTCCGACCCCTGACATATGGAGAGCCGTGAATAATGAAGTTAACGGTGTGACAAGAAATAATAGTGGGGAATTAATCCTGCAACTGCTGTAGTACGTACGTAATGTGAGAATTACTGACCTTCAAAGTACCTATGTATTTTTGTAAATGTATTATTTTTTACTCTATTCAAAAAAGATTTTGAATTGCAACTTTGGATTTGTATTTAGATCGTATGTTCACTCATCAACCCATATTCGGCTCACTGCTGAGCTCGAGTCTCCTCTCAGAATAAGAGGGGTTATGCCAATAGTCCACCACGCTGACCCAATGCGGATTGGCAGACTTCACACACGCAGAGAATTAAGAAAATTCTCTGGTGTGCAGGTTTCCTCACGATGTTTTCCTTCGCCGTTTGAGACACGTGATATTTAATTAAAATGCACGCAACTGAAAAGTTCGAGGTGCATGCCCCGGACCGAATTAGAACCTACGCCCTCCAGAGCCGGAGACAGAGGTCATATCCACTGGGCTATAACGGCTCAATATCTACGAATACGAAGTACGAATTTTTATTATCTCTCTAGACGGTCCCTCATGACTGAGGATCGTAACCACCTTGGCGAGTCGTTTTTTCGGTAGATAATGCTATTCCATCGAGTGGTCACTGTAAAAGGTGCGGGACCCGTCGCCATCACGGCGTGTGATATGTCAAACATAAATATTACTATTATAACACTCTATACGCTTTTCATGCTCGAAAATATTTTTTACTTACGTCAAAGACGAAAGACGAAAGTAAAAAATTAGAAATATAAATGTACCTAGCTTAGAAGTAGCTATTTAATTTGTACTGGATTACATAAGTATTTTATTTTTGTAATGAAAAGAATCGTATGAGAAAATCGTAATGAAAAGAAAAGTGCTTTACTTAACTTTATCACAGTACAGGAAAGTCATACTTCATTTATTTCAGTTAGGCTTAGTTTATAATTATTTTAGAAACGTCAAATTATATCATGATTTAATAGTGATAGGTGAAACCTTAAAAAAGTTAAAGTAACAAAGGTTCCATTAAAAATAAAATCAATAATTACTCTTTTTCTAGAGCTAAAGAAAAGTTCGTGCTTAAAACTATCTCGTATGTATTGGGTAATTTTAGTAACTTATAAAACAATCTCCTGCTATTTGCAATAGGTAATACCTATTAAATGATTATGAAACACGGCTAAAACTCACGTGATATTACGTCGGAGTATGCCCGACTAGTTTCGAACCCATAGGTAATACCTATTTACTTTTTCCATACAAAGTATCCTCATTGCAGACTAACGAACGTAATATATCCAAGTATAGATACGGAAGGCAATCCTGAATTCACGCAAGCGTAACCAGGGGGTTAATAATGTCTTGAGAGCCTATTTGTCGTGGCTCGAGGACTAATATACGGACGTAACAACCTTTATTTATATATCTACACTATTGTAAGGCTCCAGAGTAAGGGAAGTGGTTTTTGTAGTTAATTAAAAGAAAATACAATAAAAAGAAAAAAAACAAAAGTTTATTTATATTAAATAAACTTCTCACATCACAGAGAAGACAGAAAAAACATAGAAATAACTAGCATGATACGAGTATGACCAAAAAAAAGCTCTTTACTCATTGTGGTGAGTAGTCGACCAACACTGCGCTTTCTAGGGTCGTCAATCCAGCACCGTGAGAATTGCCCCACCCATTTCCACTTCAGGTTTGAGACTCGTTGACTTTGGTCAGTGTCAGTGACTTTGGTTCTTCTGCGGATCTCCTCATTCCTGATTTGATCACGCAGAGATACTCCGAGAATAGGTCGTTCCATCGCCCGCTACGACTCTGAGCCTTCTTATGAGCCCTGACCACTTAGCGACTAAGTCTTGGAACCGTAGGTCATCACTGGCAACTCACAATGTTGGAAGACTTTTGTCTTCTAACACAGACAAAAGTAATAAGCTTATAAAGATTCAATATTAAGTTGTTTAACTCCAACATATTTCATATTCAACATCCAACAACAACAACTCCAACATATCCAACATTTTCTCGTAAATGATTGTAGCACTCCCAACGAACAATTCCCTCTCTTTATTCCCACCTGCCGATAAGTACTCCTCTAACTCGATTGCTACAACACAACGAATGACAGAGACGCAATAATAAAACACCATTTACGTAAACATAAAAAAAACTTCAATACAGTTTCTTTTTGTCGGTACATAATCGGCTCCCGAATGAGGACTCCCCAAGTTTGAAACATGGATTAGTATTACCTAGATGTTCCTACATTTTGCCATTTTTCCAAACTCAACAATTATTTAAAGTGATATAAGTTGCAATTATCTGTTCCATGGAGGTTTGGATTTTTATAGAAATGAACTAACACTAAAAAAGTAAAATAGCTGTCAAAAAGTTGATGTCTTAAATAGTTTACTATATGTGGAAAACAATGACAAAGTCATCATAATTGGTACTTCTGTCATGAAAGTGTTTAAGCCTTACGCGTCAGGCTGAAATCTCAATTAAATTAAATTCTTTATAAGAAAAGTTTAAGCGAAATTATATTCTGGATGTCAACCACACAAAGATGTCAATGTTTGCGGCGTTCTGTTATGTGGTAGAATGGAGATAAAGCAACTAGATTATAAAGTTCTATATATACGAGTATTACACTCTTTCCTCCGAATAACTTGTACAGGGTAGCATACCTACGTGATTAACGTCCAGGCGCACTAAACGTTTATCTTCAATATTTTTTATCTGTACTGCTAAAAATTCAAATGCCCTTCTGGCGTCTGTTTTTCCTGCCACATACTTACAATCTATGCACCTTAAAGGCAAGAGTGAATAGGCACTTCCTAACCAAGCGCGTGCCATCCTAAATGGCATTGCTTTTATGTCATTAAGCTTGTTTGTAGTGAAGCTACTACTGATCGTAAAAAAGTGTAGCTTCCAGTAACACAGTCGTCTCGGACATCTGTGGTCGGAACACGGCGCGGGCTGGAGCGACACGTGTTTGAAGGACGTTATATATTTTTACGGCGACTGAAAATGTTATTTACAGGTTGAAAGAGGTGATTTTCAGTTCCCTCCAATATTCCGCAATATTCCGCAGACGTTTAGGACGTATTTTCATATTGGATTAGACGCCCGATACAAATGGGATGGGAATTCATTTCTGCTAACTTTACGTTGTCGAGGGGTCGGACAAATATACTTACTATATTTGGTTGTGTTTTCTTAAGGCAATACCTATACGCTAACAATTTCAACTTCATTAATAATAATCGACTGGGCAGGGTACGAGCTCTGGATTTCTCGGCGTTGAGTCAGAGTTCCATAACCAAGTATCTATTGAGGATGTTAGCGGTAAGTTCTATTCTATTATATACTCGACAGTATGAGTTAGCATTTCGTCTTTATCTTCATGTCAGACTCGAAAGAGAAAGTTGAATTTTATAACTCGACAGTGCGATT
This sequence comes from Bicyclus anynana, assembly GCF_947172395.1. NCBI lineage: Eukaryota > Metazoa > Arthropoda > Insecta > Lepidoptera > Nymphalidae > Bicyclus > Bicyclus anynana. The sequence goes on along the minus strand of NC_069098.1, from coordinate 1,699,964 downwards.
AACTCGCACTGTCGAGTTATAAAGACAGTTACATAATAGCGTTACTTTGATAGTTAATGTAATTACTGGATTTCTAAGCTTTCTACGCAACCTTTTTTGACAATATTTTTTTTAATCGAAATTATAATTTGGATTTCAAAAGAGATTTATGACTGTATTAAAAGATTAACTATTAAAATACGGAAAAATAAAATTGCTGTGGTGTTTATTCTTACAGAAGGGTACAACAATCATCCCTTCTACCCCAACCATCGAAATAACGCATCATTTGAGCCCATAACAATACTAAGTAACTCGAGGCATGACATTCGGTAATATTACGAGGTGTGAAATAAGGGTGTAAAACGTCCAGTTAACTCTGACCCCTAGATGTCATGCAGCCGCCGGTTACGTTTGGCGAAGACAATGAGATTACAAGAGCGACGGGTCAAGGTTATCTGGTGGATGTGTTTTAGTAATATGCGCTAGTGATGTAGCTAATGCAAATATCGAAATATACTAGAAAAATCGTCAAAATTGTTAAAGAATTTTAAAGACGTATCTTACACTAATTAGACCTACAACTATCTTATTTGGAACATAACAAAGTTCCATAGTCACAAATCACAATGTTTTTAAGTCATATAATTTTTTTCTTGATTATATTTTTTTTTATAAAAAATGACACTTATGCTTTGACATTTTCTTTTCTTTTTTCAAAAAGCCATAGCAATAGGTTTATTAGAAATAGGTTTGTTTCCAACTGAAAGTCAAGGGTTTCATTATAAATTAGGTTCATAATTACTTCCTTATAAGACCTACTTTTTCTTCTATAAAAGAGGACAACTGGAGCATGAACTTACTACGCCTGCTGCAGTAAGTGCAGTACAGATTAGTTACGATAATAAAATATATATACATACAGCCGAACGTAGAACCTCCTGGAAGTCGGTTAAAAACTAGAATCGATCGACTTAATGTTCTCTCTTGTTTTAACCACGACTTATAACCTACCACTATATTCCTCTAAAACACCACCAACTGAAGTGCTAAGCATCGGTCGTGGCTAGTTACCACTGTCAAATACGTACCGCTAAACGATTTAGCGTTCCAGTACGATACCCTCCGAGGTGTGGGTAGAATAAACTTGTAACTCTTCCAAGTTAGTCTGCTTCCATCTTAGACTGCATCGTCACTTCATGTGAGATCGCAGTCAAAGGTTGACATGTCAATGAATAAAGGAAAAGGTAATCGACTGCGGTACATCCCTAGCGCGCACCCTCGTCACATAAGAGAAGATTAACAAAGATATTATGGAATTCAGAATGAAGTAACTACTACGTACAAGTACCTACTTCTGTATTTATAATGACCGTCTAGTAGTTAATAAGTTGTTTGAGCATGAGGTTCAAGGTTCGAACCTAAGCAAAAATTAATTAATAAATTTATTTTGATATATATTCGGATACATTCTCATGACATCATAGTAGGTAGCAGAAATACATGGTCGCATTTCATACATTTCAGTGGACCATTTTGGTAATTTTAGTCTATGTGGCTCGGGTATGATTTATTAAGCTTTACTTTCTTCCAAAAAAATCACAGTATCAGTCCAACTTGGTGACGTCACACCCCCATGCCTCCGAGGGCGTGGTAAGCCGTCCATCCCAGTCATTATAAATAGCATCTTATACAACAGTTAAAAATTCAATCTAAGCACGTCAAGCCACGTTGTAGGAGCATCGCAGCTTCCTGGAAGAGCAGACCAATTGACTAACTTTGACGTATATTATTTGCCATAAATACGAAATTTCCCAACTTAGACTATTGTTAGTAATTCTCAAGTCACGTGATTTCGTATTCACAATTTATTTAATGCTAACTGATCAAAATTGCGATGGTAGGTATATAAAAAATGTCACCCGATACCTACTGACAACCCTTCGTGGATATCATACAGTAGGTAGGTGAGATTTCCCAGATGACATTGTGATTTTTGTTAACAATACATTTACATTGATTTAGCTTTACGGAATACGGAACATGCGGTGATTATTTTACTTGATGTTTATTTTAATAGGTTGTTAATAATTACCAAATTAGTAAATACACCAGCTGGCCCTGTGTTGGCCATTTAAAGACTGACGATGAAGATGATGAAAAAAAAATATGAAGCCTTAAACTTAAGAGATACTTAGAGACCTGATAGCCTAGTGTATATAATCTCTGCGTTCGATTCAGAGGGCGTAGGTTCTTATCCGGTCAGGGGCATGCACCTCCAACTTTTCAATCATGTGCGTTTTAAGAAATTAAATATCACGTGTCTCAAACAGTGAAGGAATAACATCGTGAGAAAACCTGCATACCTGCGAGATTTTTCTTAGTGCGTGAAGTCTACTAAACCACATATAGCCAGCATAGTGGACTAACCCCTCTCATTCTGAGAGGAGACTTATATCAGAAGTTCCTAAGGCCTCCAAAATACCTATGTACTACAATGTTCCCTTCCAGTGATCGGCAATAAATTTCCCGGGCGGGCTATTTATTGTGGATTTCCATAGAAATCCCGTTGTCTTCCGCAAACACAAGGACGTGCCGCCGAATGTATGGCGGAGTGTTTGTCGAGACATCGGCTTATTTGACTCTTGAGCCGACGGAAAAAGCTGTCTCCGGTAATGCAAATAGACTTAACTATGATTTATTTTGTCTATTGCCATACCGTTAAATAAAAAAAAATAATATAAAAAAAAAATACACCTGAAATTCACGTGAACTTGGAGTAAGCATCCCTAGTTTCGAACCCATACTGGGTCGTTAGTCATGAGCGCAGTTTGAGCGCTTCATATTCAATACTCCGACAGCAGATATGTTTAGATTTTGTCATTAGACATGGATAACTCATGATATGAGTTTTTATTTTGAAAGAATTTTATAATTGATAAATATTAAAATTAGTTATTTAATTTCACACGTGAATAATTACGTTAAATTTATTCCAAACTGATACATTGGATCATGCCGTTGCAAGAACTAGCTCATGACTAAGGGCCCCGTATGGGTGCGAAACTAGTCGGGCATACTCCGACGTTGTATTACATGAGTTTTAGTCGTGTGTCATAATAAACTAATATAAAAAATACTCACAATACTCTAAATTCTAAAATATTATGTTAAAATTTAAAAAATAATTTTATGCACACTTTTTTTCACTTTTCCAAAATAACGTTTTGCTATTGTTGATAGAAAGAACTCTAGATTGAGAAGTTTTATTATGTTGCTAAGCACATAATGATTTGAATTATAGTGGAATGATTTGAATATTTACTTTCAATTATTCGTATTAACCATGGTAGGAGTGAGTTTGAGCATGACAATACCAACGGGCGGGGATCGAATCCATGACCATTCTGTGTTGAGAGCGGTCCTTAAGCCATTGAGGCTTGATATGCGCCAACCTTCAGTTCCCTTACTAAATTTCATTATAATTAAAGGCATTGTTCCACAAGAAGCTAAGCGATTGAAATTAAAAGGACATTTCATAAAGACAGATTTTATTAAGAAAATACGATGAAAAAAAATTGACACACACATATTTTATATCAACCTAATATCTACAAAATTACAAACTTAACTGAAACAAAATGTAACAATGACAATACAAAGCATCACATAGCCCGTCAGTATGAAAATTAAAAAAAAACTTACTTAATATAATAAAAAGTATCAGAATTCCGTATAGGTTCTTTTAATGTCGAATTTAAGCTACGGAATTCTATTACCATGAGTTATACTCTCGCATTTATATTGAAATCTTTATTATATAGGTACAACTTCATTATTAAACTTTTGACGCCCAAATAAAAAAAAACACTGGATATTTGCTTAGTTATGTATATTAAGATTTTTGATGAGTATACATATTCTGGGCTAGCTTTTAAGGTACTTATCAGTCCCAAGACCTTAAATTTCAAAGCTACATCGGAACTAAAACAATATGTTTAAAATAAAGTATCGCACTCAAGCAATAATAAAAAGATACTAACAACCGATAAAATTATGTACTTAAAACAAAATATTATGTTTACGAAAACTGTTTTGATTAAATTTTATTGTTTATTAATATGTCAATTCCCAAAAAAAATATATAAAGCTACAAATATCTTGGTATTTTAAAAGTAAAATATATAATTTCACAGATTATACCTAAGTAAAAATTAAACTAACGCAAACTATACGATTCACAATCATACATTTTATATTAAGTTTTGAATGCTTGTTAATAATTATTATGTAGGAAAGTGAATTATTAATAATTAATGAATTGAATGAATTTATATTTTTTTCGATATATAAATGCAAATTATATACTGTTATTGTTATAATACTTGAAACAATAAATAAAACATAATGTGTTTAAAATAAAAAGTCGATTTAGAAAATTTTGGTAAAAATAAAAATAATTGATTCAATCAAATTAATCCAATAATAATATATTTTTTTTTGTAGTTTTTGACTTTAAATTAATAAAAAAATTACATACCTAATAGTATAATCAATTATTGTGAATTCAAAATATGAAATCAGCTAGTTTTTATAATATTGAAAAGTGCTTAAAGTTACAGTAAAAACTTAACCAATAAAACTATTTGTAAGATATTTGGTATACAGCGGTTTGCCTTCATAATATAATTATTTGTAGGTATGTTGTCCAATGAGCATGTTACGCGACTCACAACGATAAATCACAACTCTTTGTGAGTATGGAATAACGTTGCCAATCCGACTGAAGATATTTCACTAAGAGGAGTATACCACAGGAGAAAACAATATCAATATTAAAATTTAGATTACAGAATCTTATATAGATTCTTACATACATTACATACATGTATACAGTACTTTTCTTTCTAAAGAAATATATCAAATATTATTAACTTATTTTATGGCATCTCATCGCACTACTGTTGGAAAACATCCTATTATTGCTTTTTATTTGTACGGAGCTATTATATTTTTTAGAATATTTTTCACTTAAAATCTCATGTAAATTTGTGATAAAGAATTTTTTTCCTACCACAGCAAGTCCACTTTCAACATAAACTTAAGTATTTATGTAAAAGACAAACCGTATTGAAAGGAAGTAGATTCCAGAAGCAAGACAGCAGAGGGTAAGGGAAGAGATGCGGATGTCAGGAGCGTCTCCATAGGATGCGCGCCTGATAATTTTGCTCTCTAATTCACTCTCTCTTTTGTCATATTGTAACGCGATGAAGTAGCGTGAATGTAGCCCTCTCTTTAGTGACCATACAATACAAGAGAGAACTATATGTAGACAAAATAACCTCATTATCTTTTAGCTCCTATTTTGGCTTAACTACATGTGTAGTCGTTCACACGCCTAGCTGCTGAAATGAACTTTAAACCTTTAAGAAGATCGATAAACTTAACTCAATTTACAATTTTTTCGTTATTATTTATTTTATTAAATTTTAAGTTAAATTATTATTTAAGTTTATTAAGTTAAAATTTCAATTTGAATATTAATTTATTTAGTTGATAGTAGACCCACTGTTTTCAACTAATATTTATTATCAAGGCACGCTTTTGGACATAAAGGAACTTGGTCGGACATTTCAAAATATCTATTACATTTTTACTTGTAAACAAATATTTCATGAGATAAATTACAGTAATTAGATTTCTATTTTCATACTATTAAATAATTAAGCATTAGTGATAATATAATTATTGTTGAGTTATCATTAAAAAAAACGATAGTGTAATGTGAAAAATGTTAGAAATATAGACAGTGTAAGTAAATTTATCAATAGTTCTCCTATATGTAATAGTACTATACTATGTAAAGGCATTCTCATATAAGATTAAATCTACAGGGCAGCTTTGCCTCTAGCACTCTAGCCTATGGATTTTGTAAGCGTTTTGACTCAGAAAAAAATGATAACCAGAATAAAGGTCTCTGACCACGTTAGAGGAATATTTTATGCGAAACAAAAAAATACATATTTTATTAAAACAAGCGAAAGGCTACGTAGAACAAAGGCGTAACTTCCAAAAAGAGAGTTCTGAAAAACACACAAGTTATCTTATCCAAAGGGGTAGTACATTTTAGAATTTAATAACACACACCAATATACTGATAATGATACCACAATGACTTAATTATACATGAAAATTAAACGGAATAAAATGGATATTTAAGCAACTCCAAAAAATAGAAGTTTTCGTCGTCAGAATATCAAAAGTTTGAAAAGAGCGATAAACTTTTGAGACGACGATATTCCAAAAGCATTTAAAAAAAATATGTCCCCTTTCTTCTTGAGTCCCTTTTTGCTTTTTTGACTGGGATATAAGATCATAGCGGTAACTTACGTTTTAAATTAGCACAATTATATTATCAAATTGTGACTGTGGATAAGATTCTTGCCTGAAAAGAAACTGTCGATCGCATTCAAGATACTCTCCTTGTGTAAATTAGCCTTCAAGTTGTTTGTGTAACACTTGGAAATAAACTTTCAACTTGCGCGCTAAGATACAAATAATAATATTATATATTAATTTAAACTGACTGAAAATAATAATGTGTAAGTTGCATCAGTGCAAGCACATTTTAAGTACGACTGTTCCATATATTCGTACACGTAAATACATAAACGATTAAGCTTTCATACATTTATATTTAAGAAGCAAACGTTGGTAGCTCATAATGGCATAGACATCACAATATTATTTTAGACCATAGCGCATAGTAGACAAAACATCTTCAATTTTACTTTATCATATATCTTTTCTTATGCAACGACTAATTATTTAACCCATTGTCTGCATCACTTAACCTCTCACTTGATGTGCATACATCAGACTATCCCCATCATACGAAAGCAAATAATACTAATCAAGTAATCACTTAGCTTGTCTTGGCAATGACACAAGACATAAAAAACGTTTAGCGAACGCTTTAGCAATTAATTCCATTCCATAATAAAATGGTAAATTTTTTTTATATTATATTCATTGAAAACTAAACATCAAATAATTTTCTGTTTAAATCAATATTTCTGTTATAAACAATGACATAATTAAGTTTTGGAGTGAATTTTGACACAAAAAATATATTTTTGAATTATATATTTTTTATAATAGCAATTGCAATTGGCTCATCAACTTGATCAACTAATTTCTTTAATAATAATCTAAGATTTAAAAAACCATTAAATCGTTTATTTATTTTTGTTAAGTAAAAATAGCTTTGTAAATGATATAGCTCAACTAAGCGATGGTCAACAAGCTTTATAGGAGAATTCGTTTTAATCGACGTGCTATGATCTAAAATATGACGTCAATAATTAATTAACAAAATAAAAGAGAGTGACATACATCTGTCTCGCTTACACAACCATGTTATGAGATGAAATTGTACTTTGTATATATACTAAGGTAATTTTCACACAAATAAGCTCCCCAAAGCTGAACGCATATCAATTATATGACCCGCCAAACGGAACGCATTTTTTTCCATTTTATTATTTGTAAAATAAAAAATTAACGAAATTTTTTAGAAACTATAATGCCTCAAACAAACGTTCAGTATTGCATTACAGTGCCCCTTTAAGTATATGAAAGAAACTTTTGACTTCAGGAAATAATTAGAAAAGACCAGACGGCTAATCTCTTTTTGAGAGAAATGTTGGATATATTGTTTAACAACACAATTTGTGTGAACAAAAGTGCACTGTATTCAGGTTTCAGAACAGGCTCAGGATCGATGGATTTACGTGTTTTACGAGGCACGTGGGAGTACTATCACCGCCATCGTAGCAGTTCAGTATTTCTAAATAGAAAATTATAAACATTTTTAAAGTTTATATTTTACTATCTACTTAGGAGTTCTGTTTTAATAAATCCTGCTAAAAAATGCTAGAGTCCTAATCTACTATGTAAAAGGACCCTGTATGCAGTTAAGTATATAGCTTGGTAACTTCGTTCGTAACACTCCCGATGTTACGCGTGGGCCGTGGGGCATGTAGCGATGAATGAAAAACCTAAGACTGATGCACGCCACTTCACCGCACGCACGATTTCAGACCCGCGTAGTCTTTCCCCCTGTCACCCGCATACCATGGGAGTGTTATCGACGAACTTGCCAGACTATAGTATAGAATATGCTACGGTTTGATATGACAGGCATCAGTCATGTATCCGTTTAGATAAATACTGTAAAGGGTTAGGCGAGTAAGATATGCGATCAGCTTGTAACAATAAACCTAGGCACTTACGGCAACTTTACTCGCGTTTTAACACGTGTACACACTCAGAGGGATGGAAATATCATATCAATATTTTTTCATACTGTCTGAACAAGCACCACCTGATATTAAGTGGAAAACCATTTGGACTAAAAGCTTGATATGGCAAATTTTTGATGATATAAGCTGAAAGTTTGTCACCTCACTATACTACCACTATGGTAAGCAAATGTGGAATTTGGAGCATGGTGACTTAGGGAGGTAGCAGGTAACAAACATCCAGACCCATAATTGTCATAGTTTAGAAAATCGTGTGAAAAATCAAGTTTCTAGTTCGCCACATACATAAAATATATTTAAAAATGCTGTTTAAACTTTTACAGTTGAAATGGTAAACAGGGTTTTTGGCGAACGGTTTATTTTGCCAAAAACATTGACGTAGGAGATATTTTTTGCTTTAGTTAGAGCCACTTAACATCAGGTAGTAAATAAGCTCGTTTCGTCTTGTCAATATAAAAAGTGTTTTCGCTTGTTTAATTTTTTTTTAATTTGCCGTCCCCTTGAGTTTGTATTACTAATGCTAGCCACTCACGGTCCGATATACTCACATGCCAGCAGCGCTGCTGGCATGACGTCTGGTAAAACTAATCGAGTGTTGATCGCGATGTGCATGACGACTCGAATTAAAACAAAGACACAGTATAAGTTTTACTGGACGTCATGGCGTTAGGGTATAAGGCATTAGGGTAAATCGGACAGGGGTGACTAGCAAAACACGCAGGACAATATAAACATGTACAATCAAACACGACATTGAAAGGAACGTTCCAGAAGCTGACGGAACAAACCGTTACTTAACCTAAACGATGTGTAAAACTTATCGATTTAACCGTGACTTAACGCTAATTACTCCATTGACCCTTTGATTATACAGTTGGAACTTATAAAGCCGCTTCAGACTTCTGTGATGTGTGACCACCAACAGACCAACATCAACGGAAGTCCCCTTTTATTTTATTGATATTTTTAAAGATGTCAAATCAAAGCCGTAATTAATTATTAATTACGGCTTTGATTTGACATCTTGACAGTCGAAAATTTTAAATATCTATCTAATATATAATTCCAATAGTCTATCAAATATCTATATTTGATAGACTATTGGAAGTTAATGTTTTCTAAAGTCAGCTTGTTTGCGATCAACGACTTTAAATTATCTAAATTCGTTGATCGCTGATTTAAAAAAAAAACACAGCTGACTATTCCTTTCTAAAAGCAAAATAAAGTAAACAATTATGGAATTTTGATATTCAAAATTTTCGACTAATCAATTTTAAAACGTCTTTGTTTTTCTCTATAATCAAAGAATCAACGTTACAAGAAGAAAACCATTTTTTTATATGTGCGGAAGTGCACAAGCGCATTAACAAAGACTATGTTATTTGTACAGAGGCGTCACTGTAATAACATGGTAATTTAGTATTCCGGGCGCGTAGAGGGCGCCAGAACTCCCTTTTGTAAAATTCGATTTTATTTTAGCAGCGCGGCGTGATTAAATATAATATGAAACGTGATTTTTCGACCGCTTCCCAACAGAGCACTAATAGTAACTCGACAATGCAGATGAAAGAGTTTATATTTCAGTGGAAAGTTAGGTATTAACTGCAATCTCACATGATCGATTGATGTTATTACACTTGACAAAGTAGCGTTATTCTGTAACGATGTTTTTGTCTGAGTTTTGATATCGTTTCTATCTATCTCTGTCTAGTATCGTATTAGACAGAGAGAGGTGGAGACGAATGTGAAATCCTGACAAGTTAAAGAAACATCGTTAGAGATCAGCGTCACAAATGAAATAACTGTAAAGGAACAACTAGTCACCTAAGGTTTGTTTCACACTAATCCCAACCACAAAACGTTGGTAGACATTGATATGTATGAAAATTTACTCTTAATATTATCGAATTATCACAAAAAACAACGTCACGAAGACGGAAAAGGCTACCTGACTGGTACTACATTAACTTGCACTCGTCACAACGATCTTAAAGCAACTAATACATCAGCTACACAAACACATCGATATTATTTTGTTGTTACCACAACGCAACTACAACAAACTTCAGCTGCATTATTCTCTATAACAACGTTACGACAACATAACCACTTTTAGTGCTATCTACTAATGCCTTTGCCGTACATATCACGGTAACTCGAATATTTGCGTAATCGTGATATTTAACATTTTCGAATACTTCTCGGACGAAGAGAAGGGCATTTTGCTTCGTTTGCGCGAATTTTGTCGGGAACAATAAGTGCAGTCGCCGCATAAGAAAAGTAGTGTCAAAAGGCTAAGAGTGTTTAATACGAGCGATAGTTGCTTTGTACTTATTAGTTGATCTTTCGATAATATTGTTGCCTCTCGATCGCATTCCTGATACTATCCTTGTGTGACTTAGCTTTAAGAAAAATAGTAACTAAATAACGAGATCAGTACTCGATGGAAAGCAGTCGAAATTGTATTATTATTGTCAGCGGATAAAAATTTGGTACAGCATTAAGCGCAAGTACTATGCTAAGAAAATACTTACATATTGACTTGTTTGTCACAGCACGCTTTGATTACCACACAGCAGTGTAAACATCTCACTAACACGAAGTGCTTTTTGTTTGTAAACAAACCCGACTCCAGTGGTGTTTCCAAAGTTACGATTAATTGGCTATGGTTGTTTATCAAAATCACAAGTTGGTCTTTTCAATATAACTTCTCTATTTCAGGTAGGGGTGGTGGTTTGTGTAGGAATGTTGGGTCTATTTTAAACATAAAATGTAAAACAACTGTAGAGAAAGTGTGTTTTGTCTTAACACGACAATACTTCGAAAGTTGACACTATTATTATGATACAGTAAATTATTATATATCAAATTAATTCATTATTTCATCTATAAAATGACTATTGAAATTTTTGGAGCCAAATATGACCTGAACGGTGTCAAGTGCAGTTGACAAAATAAACATAATAATCTTATAATATGTAAAAAAAATGCCTTTATTAACAGTTAGTATGTAAGTTATGTACGAGCCAAAAATGGCTTAAACATTGACTTGTTAGAACGATAAAATATTTATTTAAAAGATTCACCTTTGACGATGAGTATCCAAATATCCGGAGCTAAGTAATAGGAATTTGCAGTATCAGATTAACTTAAAATTGGCTTACTCCATTGAATATTTAAGAAAAATTGGTTTTATTGTGGCTTTTTTACGTTCCGGGAGCCAAATATGACTTTTATCGTATCGTGTGAGTTTGACATAAAATAATAACCTTTTTTAAACATTGGAAACACCCTGTACCTACGCCACATTACGTCGAGACCACCCGATATGTCAATACTTGGTGAAAGGTAACGATATGGACGCGTTTAAAACTAAACAAAATGATAATACTAATGACAATCAAACAAATTGACAAACATAAACAATGTACATTAACACCTCGGACGTAAGGCGAATTCTTCGTCCAGAAATTACATTTACAAATGATGTACTGTAAAAATAAGTAGATATTATAGATGTATTGATTGTAAAAACTACAGTCAGTTTCACATGATTTTTATATGGTTCCCATTAATTAAGTTTTCCATTGTAAAGTTGGTTTAAGTGCGCATATCAGTAATTATTAATATAATATATGTATTTGCGAGTATTTGAAAAGTGAACATCAGGTAGGTGATTCGCTAACACAGTGTGTTTGGGAACCAACATAGCCTGTTTGACATTAGGCAGTGCTTTTTACATTCCAACTTCATCGAATTAATATTATACCGAATCAGCGAATACGGGTCTTCAATATAATGCGCAGATTTAGCTTCAAAATAATGCGCAGAAGCCAAAAATCAAAATTAAAATTCAAAATAGTCAATACGCAAGCCGTTGCTGTGACATTCGGAAATACTTCAGTGCGTAAAAGTCACTTGTGCCTAAAAATGTATGTAGAAATACAATAAATTCATGTATACATTTTGTTTTTACTTTAAGGATTCCATTTTTAAAGTCTAATCTGGAAAATATTCTCATCATCAAAATTATTTCTATAGAATCTGATAATATTTTCAGAACAAACTCGTAATTGAGAACGCACTCGTAGTTTTAACATTCAATACATCATTCAAAACAAAAAAAAATATCAGTACAATTATTACCAACACAAGTGAACTTCATAAAAACAAAACAGCAATCACCCAATTTGTTACAATTACTCTCATGCTCAAATTCGTAAACAATACTATATAGTCGCAAACTGCACCCAAATACACTAGCGGATATAATAAACATGGTTTAAAATTTAAATTTTCTTCAAAGAAAATTTGACCTAACTACTACTCATAAAAGTTCATTTCACCTTGAAGAAAATTGAGATTAAATCTTAATCCATGTTTATAAATATGGCCGAAGGATGTTGATTCCCTTTGTGACGTCATATAATTGAGAACCACTTAACCGATTCCTTTAATCTTTATGTTTGCTTTCTAAAACTTGAAATTAAAAATTAAGGATAAAAAATGCGTACAGAATAACAAAATTTAATGACTATTTTATGGATATTTATTTCTCAATCAGACCTCAACGGCAGAACGAATCTGGATGAAATTTTGGAAAAATATTTTTGTCTGGCATATGCAATTCTTTTAACCTGTTGTTATATTCTAATAGAAGTGTGGTCTACGCAGGTAAAGCCGCTAGGAACAGCTATATTCTAGATATTACAAGCACAAAAACCCGAGTAATACGAGTACAAGTACCAAGACACCGCTCATTTCCTGTATGACCCAACCTGGAGAGAGGCCGATGCCTCTTTTTTTTTTTTATTGTACAAAATACAAAAAGTGTTATATAATAGGGTACATAAATAGCCATCCTCATAAACTTGAAGTTTTTGTGAGGACGGCGAGTTTACAGTTATGCTAATTTGTTATATAAAATAAACTTACCTACACATAAGGGACACAATTAGGCACCATATTTTATAATGCCTCTCTGCGACCTACACTGCGTTTTCTAGTGCAGAGTCGCCATTATAGCACCTTGGGACCCCAAAATTTATAGGCTACTTTAAGATATAGGTCCAACTTATTATCAGGTGACCCTATGGCTCTTGCTATCAATTATTATTAGATTAAAGAAAATCGGTTGTCTGTAAAGTCGGTTTACTGACGATAGTTGAACGTGACAATGTCATAAGAATTGATGGAATGGTTGCATTTTTCAAAAGAAAATGGTAAAATACTGTTTTAATCTTCATAGACCAGAATATACTTTATTTCTTGTAAAGTTGGCAACCCTAGAGCGTGGGAACGACGCATGACGTCATCTTTTTTCGAGTGTACAGCCGGCTCCATCGGATTATAAGACGTTGTCACGTCAAAAATAGCTTTTAATATTAAAGGTGCCTTATGCGACTTAACAGTAATGTTTTCTATAAGGTGATTTTAAATGGTGATGTGATGGAATTTTTTACTATCTATTTCTATATTCTTTATGTATATGCCCAATTTGTATACAAATTTGAATTCACAAATTCTTCAATCAATCAGGGCTGTCATCGCTTGTGACATTCATATCAGAAAATGTAACACCAAAGTTTGACGCCCCTTAGTATCTCCGTAAAGAAGTGTATTTAATGTTATGAGATATGAATGTTGCATTCAATAAGAGCCCCAGTAGGTTACCAGTGTTTTACATACGGTAACGTCTAGGTAAACATTTGTATGTTAATCCTACTAGTGTGTAGTGTATTTTCCTTTCCAATTTTCTGAAAAGTTCTTGTCACCTTTTGTCTTACATTGTAAAAGAGACAGCATTAGATTTAAGGGCTAAGCGTAAGATTTTCTGATAATATATTTGTTGTAGTCTTAACATTTATGTTTTATGTTGCTTTCTTACTTCATGTTAAACGACAGACAAAAATTGTGAATATATGTCACTTATCAGAAGGTTCAACAGACTTACACACTGAATTACTTATGTTATTTATCGTATGTAAAACACATAACAACCTAAGAGCCTATGCACACGACGTTATCATAACTAATCGATGACGCGCCTTAGGCCGACCGCAATCACTCGTTTTCCGTATACGTTTTCCTAATGCGTTATTTTTTTCTCATTTTGACTGTATATACTAGTATATAATGCAGGGTATACGTTACGTACGCGCGGAATTTGTTCCGTTCGGAAAAAAGAACCTGCCTGTGATTCAGTTAATTACTTTATATTGATTTCATGCACTCGGTTTTCAGAACACGGAAAACGGATTGGAAAAAAAACGAGTGTATGCGGCTAGCCTTTTACGCGATTAGGGTACTCAGGAAACGCAAGCCAATCGGCATGCCCTTACACGCAATACTCGCGTTTGTATCGATATACGCAGATAGGATACAACGCTGAATCTCCGCGTTTGTATAGTATTTGATAACGTGCAGTAGACGCGTAAACCAAACGTGCGTTTTAATAACGTCGTGTGCAAAAGCCCTAACAGACACATACAAAATTTAAATTCGTTACCACATATAGCTCCATAGTTCACAGAAGATTCTGTATTGTAAAAAAGTTGACGCTATAAAAAAGAGGTGCAGTATCAGATACCGCACATTGTCCTGTCTGACTTGCCTAACTACTTGCGTGCTGCTATCCTTGGACGGGAACTGTCCCGTCCGGTAAAACTCCTCTAACATTTTGTCTTTCTCTATAAACCTATCGTATAACCACTGGGTCATTCCTTCGGTGTCTGTGGGTACCTGTAACGAAAAGTACAATTTAATAATAATATTCATTCACGCTATTATTATAGGACTCAAAAGTGATTACAAATATAAGAAAACTAATGTCGAACAAAGGTTTCACAACATTTGTCAGGACAACTTAATTAACAAATTAAACTGTAACCAAAATGAGACTCCAGAATGGCAGAGAATGACATTGAATGAAGTCACGTACTTGTACACGATGTGTGTAGGGTTAAAGGCGCCTTTGACTGTTGACAAACACTCCCCTTTTCCACTCAAGTCACTCTCCCCGCCTATCCTAAGTAACCCATAAAGAAAGGAAGGTAAAACAAATAGTTCATATTCAACCAATTCGAACCAATATAAATTAAGTTTTTATAAAAAAGCATGTAAAGCTTTACATGCTTTTTTGGTAAAAATCAAATTTGAAATTTATATTAATATTTTTGGAAAGAGTTATTGAATTCTTTCTGCTTTTCGCAGTCTTTTCGCAAATAAAGAAGGAAAACTTCTGACTAACACAGCCTTCCTGAAATACATAAGTTTTAATTTAAAAATGATAACGTATCTATAGAAACACTTTTGAATAACAGACTCAACTTTGAAAGTTTTAATTTTATATTGATAACGTATCTATTTTTTTATATTTATTAAAAAAAAACGGAAAAATGTATCGAAAAGGAGCCTGTAATGTAGCATGTCTAAAAAGAGCCAATATAGGTTTTGGCAACGGTTCTGTTTGGACGCGCGCCAACGGCTTATTGCTGGGGAAATGATTAGATAATCTGTCATCGATATATTTATGGTATCTTCGGCCAATAAAGTATTATTAAACTTTAATATTTTGGCTTGCAAGGGATGTTTTTAAATATTTTATTTGTAATCTTTGCTGCAATTTTCTGACGAGTTGCGAAGCTGAAGTGGCAATGGGCGGGGCACATAGTTCGAAGAGCCGATGGACGTTGGGGTCCCAAGGTGCTGGAACGGCGACCCCGCACTAGTAAGCTCAGTGTTGGTCGACCCCCCACCAGGTGGACTGACGACATCAAGCGAGTCGCAGGGATTCGCTGGATGCAGGTGGCTCAGTATCGTGATGTTTGGAAGTCCCTACAAAAGGCCTATGTCCTGCAGTGGACGTCCATCGGCTGATATGATGATGATGATGATGATGATGATGATTTGTTATCTAATTTTCTCCTTAGCTTCTTCGGCGTGGAGTGAAACATTATCCCACTTTCCCATCCCATCCCATCCCATGCTATCCTTCTAATATTATAAATTTTAGACGGCCTCCGTGATGCAGTGGTATGTGTGGATTTACAAGACGGAATTCCTGGGTTCAATCCCCAGCTGGGCTGATTGATTTTCTTAATTGATCCAGGTCTGTCTGGTGGTTTTGGCGTGGTTAGTTACCATCCTACCAGGAAAGACGTACCAGCGTTCCGGTCCGATGTCGTGTAGAAACCGAAAGGGGTGTGGATTATCATCCTAGTCCTAACAAGTTAGCCCGCTTCCATCTAAGATTGCCTCATCATTTACCATCAAGTGAGATTGTAGTTAAGGGCTAACTTGTAAAGAATAAAAAATAAAAATAACTAAATAATAGATTAGTTTGTCTATAAACAACCTTTTTAATCCGTGCAACCTGTATACAATCAAGACCTTGACACAATTGGCACAGTTCATTGTCTTGTAACGTTTAATTACTCTAAAACTACGGTTACATTCATTTTCATGCTTCGTCGCTTCGGTCAAGGTCGCATTATATTTAAACAAATTTATATTATTGTACTCATATTGCACATTGATCTTGAATTTTTAAAAGCAAAAGGGCGTTTTCGTCTCATCACGAAATCTCGAAAACCGCTTGACGTAGAAAGTTGAAATTTGGCAGGGAGGTAGATTATAGTTTGTAGACGTCTAGTAAGAACGAATTTTGCGACAGGGCTGGATTAAGAGTCGTAGGCGTCCATTCGTAGAAATGAACTTTCGCTAATACTACTTTAACCGCTTAATTAGATGATTTTTATTTATTTAATGATTTAAATAATTTTGAAATTAAAAATATAACTCATTAAACAAATATTTAGGTAAGTACATTATATCAGAAAAAAAAAAGAATTTAACTCTATCCTCTGACAGAAGTTCTAATACCTTCTAAGATTTGACTCATACAATATATTCCGGGAAGTCCGTTTGGCTTTAAATGTGAATAAATCAAGTGTGTATAAACTGTGAATAATAGAAGTGTCCACACCACACACACACACAGTCAGTTTAACACACAAACGCGCTTGTCAAACGATTATCTCTACATCCTACCAGTTTAAACAAAGCCAAACGGAATACTCAGTTTAGATTTACCATAACAAGATAAGTTAATATATATGTTGCGCCCACCTCGCTGCTGGGGTACAGCCTGTAGTGCAGGTGGGTCCGGCATGGCGGGCGCGTGCCGCAGACGATGTCCTGCAAGTGCAGCGGGATGCGGTCCGGGTACGCGATAGTGACGTCCAGCACCCACTCGATGGTGTCGCCGCTCTTCGTGTCTATGATACGTGTGCTGTTCTGATTCACGTCATCTGTACAAAAACATGAAATCAATCTATATATATATATAAATAAATTGCTGTTCGTTAGTCTCGCTAAAACTCGAGAACGGCTGAACGGATTTATCTTATCTTGGTCTTCAAATGTTCGTGGAGGTATAGGGAAGGTTTAAAAGGTGAGAAAAATTAGAACAATTGCCGGGAAAACCATAAAAACAACCCTTTTCTATTTCCCATACAAACGTTTAAGAGTCAAGGTGTAGGGTATGGTAGGGGTAGAGTAGTGTGGAGTAGGGATAGGGAAGAAGTGCACATAAGTCAAGCGAAGCTTGACCGGGTCAACTAGAAAATAAATATAATAGTACCTACAGGAAATCCAGAAAAAAACGTCGGTCGAAGCGGTCGATGTACTCAAGTTAAGCTTGTTAGGTCGCTCCCTACCGATGGTTAAAAAAATATCGAGTCATGTAATTCTTTTAGTCATATTTCCTAGATTTCCTGTACCAATATATGTAAAATCAATAAATAAGTAATCTATAGTTATAATAAAACTGTAGCAGGTCCAATTCTGTACATTCTAGGTCTTTTGAAAAAAAATATTACAGAGTATTTTTTTTATTTTTTGTCTGTTTGTCCGTCTGTCTGTCCGTATTTTTGTTGACCGCACATCACGCTGAAACTACTGAGTGAATTCAAATGAAACTTGACTTTGATCCGATTTGAGATCATAATACGAAGAAGGTAAACAATACTTATCATCTCAAAAATAAAATCAGAAGGGGGTTGAAAGTTTGTGTGGAAAATCCTTCATTTTACCCCTAAAGAGCTAAAAAGGAATTGTAGTTTTTTTGTAATTTAAATCGTAAACGTTTAAATGTTTTATGTTTTATTGTTGTATGATTAATGGACTATTTAATATACAAAGATGCGAAAGTATCTGCATGTGACAAAAAAACCATTTCTAAAGTGCTCATAGTACATAGCTCATAATTTGTATGTCTTTTTAAGTCCGGACTGGAACGGCTGAATCGAATTAAATAGGAGATTATTAAACAACATAGTGTGAAGAGCTAGAAGTTTGTGACTTTAAACCTGCTAACTTTATTACAGTAGGTACAAGCAATATTACGCCATCATCTTGGAATTACATTACCTGAAAATGTTTTTGGTGGTCTTGTACTATTGAAATCATTTAATACAGCTCTCGAAGTCCCTGTACCTTTTTTATATCCTTGTTTGGACGTGCCGGCGGTAGGCACCTGCGGGCCCACCTCCTCCATGATGATCTTCAAAGCACCGGCGCGAGGCAGCGAGACGTACTCTAACTTTGGTAGATTGTTCTTCTCGGCAAACCTTAAACAAGCAAACCATAACGTTTACTGGTGGGAGGCTTCGGCCGTGGCTAGTTACCACCCTACCGACAAAGACATACCGTCAAGCGATTTACCGTTCCGGTACGATGCCGTGTAGAAACCGAAAGGAGTGTGGATTTTCATCCTCCTCCTAACAAGTTAGCCCGCTTCCTTCTTAGACTGCATCATCACTTACCCACAGGTGATTGAGATTGTAGTCAAGGGCTAACTTGTAAAAAATATGTAAAAAATAAAAAATAAAAAAATAAAAAAAAAACATGTTTGTCGATAGGCTAGTTTTTTAATTGTTCATTATGTGTATTGTTTAAGTATATTTATAAAAAAAATATTTATTATACTAGATTGAAAAAAAATATCTTATATTCTTGAGACGTGATATGAAAATTTTAAATATTATATTAACTGTACTGAACTGTCACGTTAACAAATAATTTACTCCGCCAACTTGTCAATTATGTGCATTTTAAGAAATTAAATATCATGTGTTTCAAATGGTCAAAGAAAAACATCGTGAGGAAACCAGCATACCTAATAATTTTCTTACCACCAGCGTAGTGGACTAAGGCCTAACCCCTCTCATCCTGGGAAGAGACTCGTGCTCAACAGTGAGCTGAACATGGGTTGTTAATGATGGTGATAATATACGTAGGTTTTTACGTTAAAAAAAACATAACAATCGTCTAGCTATACGATTGTCTGGCAAAAGCGAAGCATTAATCAAAAATATGAAATTGAATGCTCTCAAAAATTACGTATCAGTTTTTGTGTGCTGCCAAGAAATTCCATTTATATCATTGTGGGTTTCGCAATAACCAATTATGTTTTCATTCAGCACAAAGCTTCACCCGATACCATATATCGGGTTCGAGTCGTATACCCGACGGTCACAGAGCAACACGTCAAAGATACAAATAAATGAGCTTTCTTTATAGCAATTGCTGCGCCGGTCAATGGTGTTGAATTTGAGTCTTATCAAAACAAACTGGTGGCCCACCTAATGTTAAATGCAAAGTCATCGCCCATAAAAGAACAACATTGGAGTATGCATATAAGCTGACCCATCAAAGTGAGGCTATTGCGCTTGTCCTCTCCTACCTCTCTACATTCAAAGATTAAATTAAACACACACTTATAAAGAAGTATAATATAAAATAGCTTGAAAGTGAAGTTTAATTATTTATATAAGGTGTAACTGTTTCGTTGGTCTATTGGTTAGCCTATGTGGCTTAGGATCATGAGGTCCTGGGTTCAAATCCTGAGTCGGGTCATGCGGAATACCTACTGATATTTTTTCATCTAACATATTTTCAGTGTAAAATCTCAGCCCGGAGTCGGAGCTGGGGTCACACCTTCATGCCTCGGAGAACACGTTAAGTCATCGGTTCTGATCATTATCATTGACATCTAATAGTGGTCGTTAATGAATTTGCCATTATTACCCTAATCCCGCTAACCCGCATTTAAGCATCGCGGTGAGTCTAAGCTCCATATCGCTTTTCCTATAAGTAGGGAGCCCTAGCTCTATAGTGGTCCGTTAAAAATTATTATTGGTTTAATTTTTTTATTACAATAAATAATTCTATATTATTTATCCGTGATAACATACTACTAGATATTTTAACTATGACCAACTGGTCAAATATTTTGCAAGCTAAGTAACATTCCATATACCACCTTTGCGAATAGTTCGTCCGACTGAACGTTGCTCTTGCCCGTGCCCGACGACTTTATTTTGCCGTATTATTTACAAGGACCAATTTAATGGAAGCCGGGGCTCGTTATAGTAGAGTGCCTACGATTTGTCTACGGGCATTGCTCGAAAGAAATACCGATAACAACTAAAGCCTTCCATTATAAGTTTATGTTTATTTTTTATACTAACAGACGCTCGTGACTTAAGACTGGCATTTCATTTTACTTCGAATATATTTTCATTTTAATAAAACAAGTCTTTAACAGAACAAACATGCGGGCGGGCGTCCACAGATCCGCATCTAACGCATCGGATGCATTGCATCAAACGGATTTTAGTATTCTTTGTATAAACAGTCATATACAAGTGGGTCCACTGATCCGCATCTTACAGAGCGCATCGAACGGATTTCGTCTACCGTAAAATTGAAAATCTGTTTGATGCGATGCGTCCAATATATACGATGGATATCTGTGGACGCTTGTCATTAAATATCAATCAATCATTGAAAAAATTAATCCTCGACTGGTGACCCTAGAGCCCTAGAGCCGTGATAGCCCAGTGGATATGACCTCTGCCTCCGATTCCGGGGGGCGTAGGTTCGAATCCGGTCCGGGGATAGTGCAATTTGAGAAATTAAATATCACGTGTCTCAAACGGTGAAGAAAAACATCATAAGGAAACGTGCACACCGGAGAATTTTCTTAATTGTCTGCGTGTGTGAAGTCTGCCGATTCGCATTGGGCCAGCGTGGTGGACTAATAGCCTAACCCCTCTCATTCTCAGAGGAGACTCGAGCTCCGCTTTAAAGCCGAATATGGGTTGATAATGATGTTGGTACAGCGAAAAGCGCAGTGTTGTTCGACTGATGACATCCAGCGGATAACGGGGTGTTTAGTAAAAGACCAAGGTCCAATTTGTGGAGGGATTTTTAAACAACAGATAAATAAATAATAAATACCTCTGACTGACTTCCCTCCTCTTGTGCAGGAAGCCTCCTTCAGGGAACAGCACCATGAACTGTCTCCCGAGAGGTATGTAGTACTTGTGTATGTGCTCCTTCAGCTCTACGAGCGACTGTTCTCGTTTCGCCTGACCCTGCAGATAAAGGGAAATAATAAAAAATAATAAACTGCTGACAATCAATAATTAAGCTAGGAAGAAGAGTGTGTCCAAATTATTTTCAACTTGCAAGGAGAATGATATTTTCAGATTCAGAATGGCGAATCTGATTTTCACCTTCGAATGTGAATGATTTCATATACATTTATTAAGGTACAATTAAAATATTATCTATACTAATATTATAAAGCTGAAGAGTTTGTTTGTTTGTTTGTTTGTTTGATTGAACGCGCTAATCTCAGAAACTACTGGTTAGATTTGAAAAATTCTTTCAGTGTTAGCCCATTAATCGAGGAAGGCTATAGGCTATATTTTATCCCCATATTCCTACGGTAACAGGAACCACACGGGTGAAACCGCGCGGCGTCAGCTAGTAAAATATAAAGGATAACAAAACTGGGTAATAACCGACCGATTACTTCAGAAATATACATAAATAAAGGAAATTATACATTTTTGAAGCTTTTTTATACCAGCGGACGACCGCGACCCCGTTCTCGTGAAATTCCATTTTTCCTTAAATCCATGGATTTTTCTGCTTATAAGGTCGAAATCCCCTCTATACTAAATTTCATCCAAATCGGCTCAGTAGTTAAGCCATAAAAAGGTAAAAGACATACAGACTTACTTTCGGATTTATAATATTAGTAGGTATCAAAGTATGGACTACTTGTTATTTGAAATGTCTTGTCTCACTAATACTAAACCAAATAACGGCAGTGCATTTTAAACAGAATCAGAAGAGAATAATTTTCTCAGTTATAAAGGAAAAAGGAACATAATCAAGTTCAAAAACCTTTTTTTATATACATATTATGTTCTCTTTAATAAAAATGCCTCTTAAACATTTCGAGCGCGCCGTAGTACATACCTAAGCTTTTATTTTCGTAGCTACCATAAAATTTCAGTACAAAAAACGTTAATAGGAAAAATAAATACACTCGAGCAAATAAAATACAAATATTTTCCCCTTCAAATGGCAAAACGTTATCGACAGTTGGCGCGTGTAGGCGAAATATTTTTATTATAACATTTATTAGATGGAAAATATTTGAGGTATTAATTTACCCCCCTCTGTTTCCTACTGATTACCCCTCCCCATATTACCCCACGACGGTTCAGCGGTGAACACAATATGTCTAATATTACTGTATTTTTATACGTCACTGATATATTGCTTAATTGTCTTAGAGATGTGTAGTTTATTGTCGTTGACTACCTTCATTTGAAATTGTATTTTTTTTTTATTCGTAGCCGTTTGAATTAAATACGAGTATACACGTACGTTACACAAATTTATAACCTAACTAGCGGACGCCCGTGACTTCGTCCGCGTGAAACTCGATGTAAACTTTCAACTACCCCTACCCTACCCCTACCCTACCCTACCCTACCCTACCCTACCCCTACCATGCCCCTACCCTACCATGCTCCTACCCTACCCCTACAATATTGGTTTGTAGTACATGCTATGTATCAGAGATGGCGCTGTATGTGAAAAAAGGGGGTACTGTAGGGATAGGGATCCCTACCGTACCCCTACCCTACCCCTACCATATTGGTTTGTAGTACATGCTATGTATCATTGTTATTATTGTTTGTTTATTTTTATTTCATTACTTGTGTGTGGAAAATAAAGAGATTCTATTCTATTCTATTCTATCAGAGATGGCGCTGTATGTGAAAAAAGATTTTCCCGCTTTTCTGTTGAATTTTTTCCTGAATTTTCTTGGCTTTCCTTAAATCCCTCATCGGTATATATTATAGTATCTAGGTCATATATCGGTATATATTATAGTCATAAAACCCCGCTAACTCAACATAAATACAGTACCTACCAAATATAATCACATTATGAACATATATAACATTGTTTTAGTTCTATATCAATGATTTGACGGCCTCCGTGGCGCAGTGGTATGCGCGGTGGATTTACAAGACGGAGGTCCTGGGTTCGATCCCCGGCTGGACAGCTTGAGATTTTCTTAATTTGTCCAGGTCTGGCTGGTGGGAGACTTCGGCCGTGGCTAGTTACCATCCTACCGGCAAAGACGTACCGCCAAGCGATTTAGCGTTCCGGTACGATGTCGTGTAGAAACCGAAAGGGGTGTGGATTTTCATCCTCCTCCTAACAAGTTAGCCCGCTTCCATCTTAGACTGCATCATCACTTACCATCAGGTGAGATTGTAGTCAAGGGCTAACTTGTAAAGAATAAAAAAAAAAAATAAAAAAAGATGGCGATCGGTAAAAGGCCCCCTATTCATAGTTATTATCAACATTCTGTGGGTGAACATGAATTTTTTTGTACATGATTCTCATTGAGCGAAAAATATGTCGAAATGATGGGAAAAAAAGAATTTAGCAAAGTCTGTATTAAAACACGCGAAAAGTATGGAAGGCATAATCTATACTTCTAAATCTATACTAATATATAAAGCTGAAGAGTTTGTTTGTTTGTTTGTTGAGGAACTACTAGTCCGATTTGAAAAATTCTTTCAGTGTTAGATAGCCCATTTATCGAGGAAGGCTATAGGCTATATTATCACTGTACTCATACGGGAACAGGAACCACGCGGGTGAAACCGCGCGGCGTCAGCTAGTTACCAATAAAATTAGCGACTTATATTCATAGAAAGGCGTACGATAGCACATAGAAGGACAGTTTCATACCGATTGAGCTAGCTGCAAGATAAGCTTTTGGTGTGGGAGTAAATATTTAAAAACTTTAAAAAGCGACAAAGTCAATACTGGAAAATCACATAAAAAGTAAAGATACTCTCAGTGCAACTTAACAGCATTTTTACAGAATACAGGAAAAAAATGGTGAAAAAATGTAACTTTCATTTAAAAACCGAACCCATACTCCAACTCCACCCCACAATAGACCTTTGAGGCTTTGTACCTTTTGTAGGCGTAATAAAGGCGTCATACACGGGGATGTAAACCATTAATCCTTCATAAATAGCAGTGAGATAAATTTATATCTAGAGGGTGATTCTATGCATTATTATAGTGTGTTCGTATTTAAATGTCAAAGTTTATTAAAAAAAGTAAAGTTCATTTATTCTTGTCAATATTTTTTTTACAAGATTAGATTTTATATTGTTGAAAATATTCACCAACGCAGTGACAAAAATATATATTAATATTCTTGATCTTAGGTATATGAATGAATAAATAAAAAATATATAAAGCTGAAGAGTTTGTTTGATTGAACGCGCTAATCTCAGGAACAACAAGTCCGATTTGAAAAATTCTTTCAGTGTTAGATAGCCCATTTATCGAGGAAGGCTATAGATTATATATTATAACCCCGTTTTCCTAAGGGAACGGGAACCACGCGGGTAAAACCTCGCGGCGTCAGCTAGTAAATAAATAAAGGTCTATTTGCTTACATACAAAGTTACAAATAACAAAGTTGTAAAAAAATGCATAGTGGACAAGCAAGTACAAGTAACTGCCTCAGCATGAAGTCACAGCTTTCTGTGGCGTTGGTACGTATGATGCAAAAAGTACGGAGTTTAGATCTCTAGTAACTCTAGTGTAAATAACATCTCACTGTAATCCCGTATTGTAGCTCTAACTTATCAAATGATTAATAGAAGGAAGCATTACTTCACAGAATTTCATGATACACAACAAGTTTTCTCTCTTACGTTCGCATGTAAAAGAAAAAGTTTCATATATGCAGGAAAAGTTTTATGCCCAAGTAAGCCAACTTGGTTTTGTTATGTTAGAATAACTTCAACAATATGACCAGATAAGGAGTTGTTGCATTTATTTTTGACAAGTAGACAACACCCGCAAAGGTTGTATTTCTCGGATTTTCCATTACTTTTCCGCACATCGCAGGGTGTCAACTAGAAAAATCTATAAGTACCTAAGTGAGGAATAATGTATTTATAAAACTATTTTCTGTTTTTCTTGTTCCATCAACTTCTGGTCTAGCTGTAGGTAGGCTTCGGCCGTGGCTAGTTTCCACCCCATCGGCAAAACATACCGCCCAGAGATTCAGCGTTCCGGTACGATGTCGTGTAGAAAACGAAAGGGGTGTGGATTTTCCGCCTCCTCCTAACCAGTTAGCCCGCTTCCATCTTAGATTGCATCATCACTTATCATTAGAGGAGATTGTAGTCAAGGGCTAACTTATAAAGACTTTAATTGTCAGCTGATGGACGTTCACTGCAGAATATAGATATCTTGAAAGTACTTCTATTTGGCAAAAGTATGGTGACACATATCATGGTGTTTAATAAATATTTAACAGAGTTAATACTAGTATATTAAAAGTAATATCATCATCATCATCATAGCAGCCGATGGACGTCCACTGCAGGACATAGGCCTTTTGTAGGGACTTCCAAACATCACGATCCTGAGCCGCCTGCATCCAGCGAATCCCTGCGACTCGCTTAATGTCTGCAGACCACCTGATAGAGGGTCGAAAAATAATAAGTAAGTAATATGAACAACATGAATTTGGTTATAGGGAGTGTTACCACAATCCAGGTCGCATAGCCGTGTCGAATTCGCAAAGTAGCGCAATTATAACTACGAGTATTAAATCATAGTTTGTAAACTATACGTACGCGGACAATCTCTTTTGTCGTAGTACTCGAACAAGTATACTCGTATATACGTACGTAAGTTACGAGTACCTACACTAGTGCTTGCGCTAACTTTGCGTCGACGCCCCGGTATGTTTCTAGAGTGCATATTAATTATAGACATGGCGATGGGGTTTTTAAAGAAAGATTATTTGCCATATTATGGTCAATATGTCTGTCCCTCTCCATATAGTCGGAAAGTTTTTTTTTTAAAGAATATTTGCCATATTTTTTTATATGACCAATATTACCATTCCCCTCCAACCAGTCGGGAAAGACTGTGCTAGGAGTGGGTACTACAATGGACTAAAGAGGTGAGCATTGAACCACCACCCCTCGGTGATGAATCCAACCCCTCTTACCGTTGAGCTATTAAGGCTACTTATTTTATAATTTTTGTTTTTAAGCTCATGGTCATTTTTATTAAAGGTAAGAGATACTAGTCGTTACATGAGTAATATTATCACCTTAAGACCACCAACCCTTATTGGAACAGCGTAGTGGCTCTAAACTACATAATATACTCTCCTATAAATAGGAAACCGTTAAAATAAGCTGACAATGGTCATAATATTTACAATAAAACCATACGTCAAGTAACATATATGGTCTTACAACCTACAGAGAAACCATTACCAGTAGATGAGAGTTTTATAAGCTGCAATATCTCCGGGCGTCTCCGTCTAGCTAAACGATCAACGTAAGGGAAACACTCGTAGGTATAAGAGCTAACAACACATTGTAGCCACATTGTAGTAAAAACTAAGTGTCGAACTGTTTCCGCTGGTTCGACGGCCGGCCAATTGCACTTCGCTTACGGAGCGCTCACGAACTTTGCGATTTACCAATGCTGACGACCATGTTAAAAAAAATATTTCTTTTGTGAGAAATCTTTAACCTTCATTGGGAACCTAACTACTACGCCACTGCTTTAAATAAATGTTTTCAAACATTTCTATTATCTTGAACTTTGCATTTTTGTGAAAATGGTATAATTTTTGTATGTATATCAAAATCCAAGATTTAAGATGTCAACTAAAATAAATGTATGTAATTTTCAGCTACATTAATCACCACTCAACCAAAAAAAATATAATTTTCATGCTACGTCACGTCGTATACAGCAGCAGCATAGGGTGTGAATGTTTTAAGAAACCAGACTAAAATAATATATCTGTATAATATACAAAAGTCATAACTTTGAACTGTATGTTGACAGTCACTGCTAAACAGATTTCGCTAAAATTTCGTACCTACCTATGTAAGTAGCTATTATAAAATATAATTCACGCGACCAAAGATCACAGGCATTTGCTAGTTTCAATATTTATCCCAAAATAAATATGTTTATAATCATAAATCATTTGACCATTGGCGACGTGTTCACCGGGACGCAAATAAAAAGTAGGTAAAATTAGTTATAAGATGACGTGCAATTTTATTACGAATTATTTTTATTATTATTATTTTAATTTTTCATTCATTATAAGATATCATACCGTGTCATTTTAATATTTTAGTTTAATTTACGACATATATTTAAATTATTATACTTTTGTATGTGGATTTTTATCCTTAATAAAGAAATTATTATTATTATTATTATAAATAGTGTCATAACCATTGGCAAAGCGCACTCAATATGTCGATCGTTAGCGTTTTCAAAAGTCCTCCCGCCGAGTCCAGATTGGAGTTAGACCCGTTCCTGTTTAGGAGCGGTTCGTTGCGCCCGTGGGAACGCGATCAGCCGCAGATGCGACGCGATTTACTGCGCGGGCTTTTGTTTTAAATTGATTCGCGTTTAGGCGGTGCTAGCGACGATCGGAACAACGCCATTTCTTGTCACGATAAACGTTACTTTCATACTTATCAAATGTAAAACGAC
This sequence comes from Bicyclus anynana, assembly GCF_947172395.1. Taxonomy (NCBI): domain Eukaryota; kingdom Metazoa; phylum Arthropoda; class Insecta; order Lepidoptera; family Nymphalidae; genus Bicyclus; species Bicyclus anynana. The sequence continues at coordinate 1,671,702 of NC_069098.1, read as the reverse complement.
GAAGTGTTCCGCAGGATTCCGCATTCCGCATTATTTGTAACACTAGCTGACGTCGCGCGGTTTCACCCGCGTGATTTCCATTCCCGTAGGAATACCTATAGTCTTCCTCGATAAATGGGCTATCTAACACTGAAAAAATTTTTCAAATCGGACCAGTAGTTTCTGAGATTAGCGCGTTCAAACAAACAAACTCTTCAGCTTTATAATATTAGTATAGATTTGTAACTTTTTAGATGTCAGAGCCGTGATAGCCCAGTGGATATGACCTCTGCCTACGATTTCGGAAGGTGTGGGGTCGAATCCGGTCCGGGGCATGCACCTCCAACTTTTTATTTGTGTGCATTTTAAGAAATGAAATATCACATGTCTCAATCGTTGAAGGAAAAACATCATGAGTAAACCTGCATACTAGAGAATTTTCTTAATTCTCTTCGTGTGTGAAGTCTGCCAATCCGCATTGGGCCAGCGTGGTGGACTATTGGCCTAACCCCTCTCATTCTGAGAGGAGACTCGAGCTCAGCAGTGAGCCAAATATATGGGTTGATCATTATCAATGATCAAACCAAACTTTCAAGAGTGAAATGAACTGTCAACCGAAACATCCTACATAAAACGAACTGTACTAAGATTTTCATGAAAAAAATGACTAGTTCAAAAAGGCGGGGTAATATTCTTAATCCATAACCAGAACAAAACATCGTTAATCGGACTTTCAAAGAAGAGAAAAAAAGTTTGTTCCTCGTACACCGCTAGCCCATTATAGTATACTCACAATTCGTGAAGAAAAACTACTAACAAACGTGTAAGCGCTTAACGAGAGTGTCCGAACTTCCGCCTCGTTACCGCCGCTAAGCGTCAAATAAGACAAAAGTTCTAATAATGTGTGAAAAAGAGCCCTTTTTCGAGTAGGCGGAAAGGAGTTTCTTTCTGCATTAGTAACTGACCGGAAACATGAGTAACATCAAATCATCATATGCTAGAAACATTATTCCGAAAAAAAAAATCAAAATCACGATATGAACGACCAAGATATGAACATAAATAGAAATAGAACTAGACAAATCGCACCATCTTAAAATTAGCACATGCAAAAAAAATGCATCATTAACATATTCGGCTCCCTGTTCAGCACGAGTCTCCTCTCAGAATGCGAGGGGTTGGGCCTTAGTCCATCACTCTGGCCAAGTACGCATAAGCAGACCTCACACACGTAAAGCATTAAGAAAATTCTCAGATATGCAGGTTTCCTCACGATGTTTTTCTTTCACCGTTTGAGACACGGGATATTTAATTTCTTAAAATGCACATAACTGAAATACTACGTGCATTTTAAAAAAATAAGTTGCAGGTGCATGCTCAGACCAGATTCAAACCTACGTCCTCCGATTTGATGGCAGAGGTAGAATCCGTGCATCTAGTACATTGGAGTAGCATGATGGGTCTAAATAGGGAGGTGTGGTGAAATTAAAATAATTCTTGCGTAGGGAAATAAAAATTACAAAATAATAATTATTATTAAATTATCTGTTTTGTGATAGGTTTTTCCCACAGAAACATAAAAATAATATATACGCTAAATCTGACTTTTGCTTGTGACTAAAACTACTAACATAGTGCCACTAGCTATTTAGCGTTATGGTACGACGTGTAGAAACGAACCAACATCAGTGTTCATAATAACTAGATATACATATAACTGGTAAGTAATCTATCTACCTATACAAATGCAACTGGTATCGAATGCAATGTTTATTATGAGGCTATTTACATTTTACTTTTTTATAATATGTATATATGATGCTCTTTTTACGTGACCCTACGTATATCTCATTAAAGTGTATGTCAGATAACTTTAGTACAACTTTTTTGTCCGCAGTAGTAATAAAGTAGTACGGTTGTGGTTTTCTTACTCGTATAAAGCGAGATTAATTACTGATGGTCGAGATTCCTGTTATTTTTATTTGTAGTTTCAAAGTTAAGGGGATAGATTGACTATCTAATAAAAGAAACAAACCAAAAATGTTCCAAATATGATCATCATCATCATATGAGCCGATGGATGTCCACTGCAGGACATGGGACTTTTGTTTCCTTTAATATTAGCACTAACATCACGATACTGAGCCACAAATACGGCACGTGGACTATGTTTCGTCGAATTGTGTTAAAATTTGAATTTTTTTCCTTCAAAATATTTTTTGGTAAATTAAAACCCTGTTTCAAGGGACTATTATTATGAGTGTATGGTTTTAATTTCAACTAGATAGCCGCCACACGCGTTCCGGAGAAAGCGGTTTTGACAAATAGACAGACCGGCAAACAGGCGATTTATAAGGGTTCCATTTATACTTTTTTAGATACGGAACCCTAAAAACAAAATTGTAAAATAAAAGAGTAATAATTTAACAGCGAATTTCCGCAGTCGGCCACACGATAACTACATTTCTACCCGCGTGATTAATAAAAGAAAAAGTCCCAAGTTAAAACAACTTATTTGGCATCACACCAGCTATTTAATATCTGGGGCAGAGAGAAAATTTTCAACGACAGAAAGCACTTATTTTTCGAAAACAAAATTGCTATGGCCGACAATTTCTTTACAAGAAAATGGGTCACAAGATTTTAAACAAGCATTTTAAATCGACTTTTATATTAAAGCCAGAGGAAGTCCGCGGCTTTGACCGCGTGGAATATGGTTTAATTATGTTGGATTAGATGGTATGGACTAATGGCTCATTCTTAGAGGAGACTCCAGCTCAACAGTGAGCCGAATACAAAATGGGTTGATAATGATGATGAGATTGTATGGTGGCAGTCTTTTGCTGGATACTCAGTACTACTGCTTGCTGCTTGCTGCCAAGTGATTTTGCGTTCCGGTACGACATCGCGTAACAACCATTCAGGGATGTAGGAGGTTGAATAAAGTGAAAAAAATCCTTGCAAGTTAGCATACTGGCATCGTGGGTTACATTGACAATTTGACTAAGTGTGAGATTGAAGTCTCGCATTGGAGCAGCGTAGTGGGTCTAAGCTCTATATAAGGAGAGAGGCCTGTAGTGGGCCGGTAAAAATAGGTTTATAATAATTATGTTGTCAAATGCTAAATAATTTCAGTATTTGCGTTTAATTTGCCACGGTCGATCACTAATTCTGGGGAAAAATTACAGTTTGACGTCACGGGAATCGAACACAGGACCTTTCATTATAAAACAAGCATCCATAACTGAAAATGAACCAATCATTCGTCATCATCAATTCATCAACAATAAATACAATGGGTAGGGTCAGATCAACTACTTCTGATATCAAATTAGCATGAATTATTCATATACTAATCAACAAATTGAGGCATATCTTTAAAAAAAAGATCACGTAAACGTCCGCTATATTTCGTAACGAAATTTTCGTAGCGAAGGAAAAAATTAAGGTTCGCCCGCAACTAAAACTTTTATCCAATAAGCGACATTCGATCGCCCCTAAAAACCTAATTACAACGATAGGCACCAACCGAAGTCAAGATAAATAAAGATAATCCCGGGAAAGTATCCCGGCCAGTTAATTTCCCCGGGACGAAGTTGCGCGGCCCGGGCAAATTGGAGCCAAACTTCTCTTCATTTCCTTTTCGATCCGGGAAATTTCAAACCTCAGCGGTTAGGGGAAGTATCACATTTAGACGTTTTCTTTTAACGATTTATTTGGTGGAGTGGTGTGTGTAAGCTTTTGTCTGCTAAATAAAAAAATATATAATAATTCAAGGCATATACAAAGAAAGTATAGGTGAACTGTGCTTGATAATGTTCATTTTGGATGACATCAACAATGAACATTTCTCTCAAAAACTTGTCAAATGCAAACTCGTTAATATTTTTAACACGTAAATAAAAATAAATTTGAATAAATTCATTGCATTCATTTCAAATACAAAACACAGTTAAAAAGAAATTAGTTTAATCTTTCCATTCTATGCCCATCAATGCCCATCAACTCGAAAAACAAGCTCGATACCCTGTTTCTTACAAGAGTCAGGATTGTCTGAGTGGAAAAAAATGAGGAATAGACTATTAAAATAGGCTGACTGATTGATTAATACAAATCCATGCGTAAAAGTGTGATCAGTCCCTAAGCACGTTTAGTCGTCATCGCATAGTTTTTCCCAAAGTTGAGTTTGTTTTATCTTCACCGGGTGATTATGCTACATCGAAAGGCCGGCATGAATTCCGTCGGACCTTAAACTTGTAGTATTTAAATTAACAACTTCTGCGGCAACTTTCAAGTTGCAACTTGTAGTTTCGTGTTAAAAAGGTAACGCTTACTTTGATCACTTCTTGCTGAGTGTAGCTATTTTGTAATTTCAGAAGTTTGATTAAATTAAAGGCGCTCTCCACGTCCGTGCCTCGGAGAAAACGTTGAACGGTCATTGTAATTAAGAAAAACTATTACTGTAATTAAGAATTATTAAAAGAACAGATCGTTAGAGATTGAAACATTACCACCCTGCCCGCCACTCCGCAGTAGAGTAGCATGATGAATTCGCGCTAATAATATTCCTCCTGAAGAAAAACAAAGCCTGAATGGAATAAATCTATACTAATATTATAAAACTGAAGAGTTCCTTTGTTTGTTTGTTTTAATGCGCTAATCTCAGGAACTACTGGTCCGATTTCAAAAATGATTTCAGTGTTAGATAGCCCATTTATCGAGGAAGGCTATAGGTTATATATTATCCCCGAATTCCTACGGGAACTGGAACCACATGACTAAAACCGCGTGGCGTCAGCTAGTGACATTATAAATGACGAGCCCGCGGTTTCACTCGAGTAGTACCCATTCCCTTGAGAGTTCAGAGATAAAATACAGCCTATTATACTCACCAACAACGTGGCTTTTTAGTGATAAAAGAGATTTCAAAATCGGTTTAGTAGATCTTAAGAGTACCCCCTACAACTACAAACTTTACCTCTTTATATTATTAGTGTAGAAGTATAGGTGAAGATTTTATAAACATGCGGTTTATAGAGGACTCGAACCTAGGACCTCATGATCAGCAAATAATAAAATACAGTAAAATAATGATAACTAAGAACTCTTTCTGAAAACTTCCTAGCAGAAAGAAAAGTTTAATATTTCACCAACCAACCGATCCTGGAAACCCGGACTTTGTTATCCGAAACAACTCTGGCTAACCACAAAACCATCGTGGCAGTAATTATCAAGTAATCTCTAACAATGAACATAAAACTAAAGTAAGACTCCGTTCAACGACAATTAATACACAAGACACAAGGAACCCTTTCAACTTACAAACTGACACGCGTACGGGTTAATTATGCAAAGCACGATAAATACGATACTTAGTTTAGAAACTAAGCGCGTATCGTCGTCGTTCTATAAGGGTTCCGCATGTTTCAAGACAGTGAGACATTTGTAACTTAGCATTTAAACAAGTGAAACTAATACGAGTATAAAAGCGGTTTTTTGTTCGAAACTATATAGTTTCCAGCGATTCTTAAAAAAATATTATAAAGGCGAAAGTTTGTGTGTGTGTACGTTTGTTCCTCCTTTTTCCTGCGGCTACTGAAGCCATTTGGCTGAAAATTTTAATAGAAAATTGATTTTACTCTGAATTAACACACATATATACTTTTCACGCCGGAAAAATCCATGGTTCCAGCGGGATTTATGAAATACTGAATTCCACGCGGACAAAGTCGCGGGCGTCCGCTAGTATCTATTTCATAAAGATAGGTTCAGCCGTGTACAAGATTATTATGGAAGTGAAAGTGGGGAAAAACAATGAAATAAATATTTTCCGAGCTGTATATAAAATTATGTGTACAAATTAAATTTGTAAGTTAAGTGAATTTGTCAAAAAATTTTACTTAGTACGTTATTTCCAGGTTTTCAAAGTAACTTTACTAGTAATACTAAAACATATGAGATTTAAGAGCTTGTCTCAAATAGCAAGGTGGCAGGGTAGTGAATCGAACTTAAACATTCTGAGATTTCAATAAGTAACGCCTGCTTTTATAAAATATTAAAAAATATACATATATATTTTAAGAAGGACCCTAAAAAGTCTACGTAAGTATAATAAAAGTCGCGTGCGCACAGCGAACCGCGCTTCCTGTCATCACCATAGGGAAGGTGAGAGGGGGAAGGATTACCCATATTTTAAGCTTTACCTCATCATCATTATCAACCCATATTCGGCTCACTGCTGAGCTCGAGTCTCCTCTCAGAATAGGAGGAGTTAGGCGAATAGTTCACCACGCTGGCCCATTGCGGATTGGCAGACTTCACACACGCAGAGAATTAAGAAAATTCTCTGGTATGCAGGTTTCCTCACGATGTTTTTCCTTCACCGTTTGAGACACGTGATATTTAATTTCTAAACTGCACACAACTAAACAGTTGGAGGTGCACGGACGGGAATCGAACCCACTTCCTCCGGAATCGGAGGCAGAGGTCATATCCACTGGGCTATCACGGCTCACTAGCTTTACCTTCTTTACTTTAATGTGTTAATTAAACGGTTTGGTTTCTCGTAACTATTTACGAATAAAAAACACTGTACACAACACCGAAGACGTGGGAATTTTCAAGAGATGAGTTAACAAGAACCTTACGTTTTGTAGCTGGCTTAGAACGCATTTTCACTTACTATTAAAAGTATGCGATATTAATTAAATATGATCCCAGTGGATTATTTTACTAATATTTCACATGGCTGATATTAATACTCCTCGCAAAACCTTTTTTCTACTACCGAAAAAAAGAAAAAGCTGTTTTAACTGTAATTTAGATTTTCGGTGGTATTTAAGAATATTCTTATCGGCATTCTATTATATAACAGTTCCTATTAATCAAACCCATGAAATTAATGTTTATACAACTCAACCAACCAAGTTTCAACCACTCCAAACTTGAAACACAATCCGAAGTTACCTAAAATCCACGCCATTATTCGTAAATTTCCAAGTGGCGTCTATCGGGACAAAGAAGAGCGGCGTTACCAATTAAAACAAATCGTCAAACTTAAATGTTAACGGTTTCACGCAAAAGGAACACTGACCGTTTTAGAACACGAACTGTATAGAATCAGGTGTCACCGTTACCGTGGCAGTGCACACGCTTTTTTTTTCGTTTCAGAACAGATACCATGTGGATTAAACACAGAGAATGTACTCCAGTTTGATGGTCCGATAACCTTTAGAATGAATGGTCCCTGTTCAGCTGTGTTCAGGCCGATGGTAAAAGCTATACAGAAATAACCTGACAAAACACAAATCGTGTATGCATATGTGTAGCATACGTGACACACATGCATACACAATTACAGATACAATTACACATACCCATAGGTACATTTAGACGTTTTACATTACAACTTAATAGACTGATTCGAAAATAATCTTTTGTAGCACATCTACATTGGATAAACTTAAAATATATCCAACGAACTATATTGTATTCCTTATCTTTTTATGACACTGACAGCGAATATCTTTCTCATCACAGTCATTATGATCGATTTGCTAATTGACTAATTATAATTATAATTTTTATAGAAATTAGATAATTGTGGCGTGTATTGATAGAAACTTATGTGTCCTTTTTACATGACACGTATTTAACATCAATTACAATCGTGGATAACTTTGTATTAATCAAACGGTTGAGGCAAAATGGTGGGCATAGGGGGATGTTGCCCCTTACCTTAAACAAAGAGATAGTTAAAATAGAATTTAAATGTAAACTAAGGGCGGTATTCGATTGTTAATTACTGCTATACCACCTACTAAGGAAATAACAGAACATATAATGATTTTTTATATTGTTTAAGCCAGCGCTTGACCTAAATTCATGATGCAGCCTAAGGTGCAACGCGTTTACCTAGAAAGTGCCTAAGGGCATTCCATATCTGCACACTGCGAATCGGGGAAAAGCAGGAATACGATTCGTACGTGTTCAAGGAACATTAACTGCGTAGGTAAGAATGCAGGATACTGCGATACCTGGCAGTTCTTTGGTAAACAAAAGAAGGCACTAGTTCCTTGGCGTACTCTCCAAAAAACCTTGGATCTTATTTTGGGTTCACTGAAATTTATAAACAAAACTATATCTCTATTCTATGTAACGATGTAACTTCATATAAGTTTTGAATTCGTCTCTATCTCTCTCTCTGTCTCACACGATACTATACATAGAGAGGAATAGAGATGTATTCAAAGTTACACAAAGTAACGCCAAGATGATAAATAAATAAATAAAAGATAAATAAATAACGCACTATCAATCTTAAACAGTATCAATCATTATACAACCTTCAGTTGAATCAAAAACTTGAACAATAAGAGGTACTAAAAATTATTTGACGACCTCTGAGGATTATCCAGGGGTCGTCAAACGTTAGTTACAACGGCAACAGATTGAACTAGTAAATATAAGTATGGATTAGCTCGAACGACTGCAATGATCCATAAGGAGGGTAGGTCGTTAGCTTGTCCGGCTTCCGTATAATGTGTCGACAACCGATTTTATGAAACGACTATTTCATATCCTTGGATATCAGTTACCGGTCTATTCTATGTTCCGCTCTGAAGGGGATACTTGCTGATATAATTACATCCGCGTTTATGAGAACTGTTATAACCAGTTGTTATATCACTTGTCTGAATCGGTGAATGAAATCTGCATACCTGGGAAAATTCACAATTCTCTATGTGTGTAAAGTTTGCCAATCTCCATTGAGCCAGCGTGGTGGACTATTAGCCTAAGTTATTGTACATGAGTCTTCTCTCTCTCATGCTCAATAGTGTGAATATGGTTTGTTAATGATGTTAAAACATGCCGATGTTGAAGTCATGGGATTTAATAAATGTTACATGTTGTTGATGCAGTGTTTAAGCTTTGAGGCATAGGATCATGAGATCTTGGTCATGAGTACTGCGTCAAGCTAAAACAATCTGAGCTTTTCTTGCTTCTATGACATTTTCAGTAAAAATTCTCTGCCCGGAGTTGGGAAGTTGGTCGTGTTACCCCTGTGCCACAGAGAGCACTTTGAGCCGTGATAGTCCAGTGAATATGAGGTCTGCCTCCGATTCCGGAGGGTGTGGGTTCGAATCCGGTCCGGGGCATGCACCTCCAATTTTTCAGTTGTGTGTAAATTTCACGTGTATCAAACGGTGAAGGAAAAATCGTGAGGAAACCTACATACCAGAGAATTTTCTTAATTCTCTGCGTGTGTGAAGTCTGCCAATCCGCATTGGGCCAGCGTGGTGGACTATTGTCCTAACCTCTCTCATTCTGAGAGGAGACTCATTCTAAGCTCCTTACCCACTTTTCTATAAGGAGGGAGGCCTGGCCCAGTAATGGGTTAAAGGATAAATGATGATGTAAATACATCACACTTATTTACGTATACATTGCTGATTAAGGATGGCCTACTTCTAGCATAGTAAAAAAACTAACTTTAAGTTTTCATATTACATCGACATAGAATTAATGGAATTTCCCAGGGGCGCCGGAAAGTATCTAATAAATTGTTATTTATTCACACTATAATACAACTATGTTACGCAATAAAACTAGGTCATTTCGCATTCTAACCGCCGGCCATCTTGGTATAATCCCCCAGTGGGTTAATTCGAGGGTAGTTTATGATTTTAATGAGATGCACACAGGAGCGCGCGCCGATAAAACTGACCGCGGCGAACATTATGCCACTGTGGTATGTGACTTTATAGACCTTTTAGTAGGGTCAGCAAAAAAATACAAGTATACTTTTTAATTATTACTCGATAATTTTATTAAACTTATATTGTGTTTAACCGAAATATTTGTGGTAATTTCGTAAGTATTTGATTAAATATTTTCTTTCAGAAGAATCAAAATCCGATAAATGGATTTTATGGAATTTATTTAGGTACATAATTGTAGCGTTAATACATAAAAATCATTCAACCACATTTTAATCCCTGAATTTAGACGAAATTAAATAATTTATATTTTCAATACCAGTAAAATACAAGTAAAGAATTTCATACATTATAATAACTCATTAGAGAATTATTTACCACTAATTAAATTACTAAATATTCACAGCATTGACGTCTTACCAACTTAGAAAATGAGGTTCTGTTTTTAACTCGTATGCATGTACAGGTATGTGTATTTTCTTAAACAACAATAATAATGCACAACGTATGAGGTTTCACTTACTAAACGCTTAATTTTCAGGAAAGGTATAGAAATTGTATTTTTTTTTCCATAAAGGAAAAAAATTGTTAAGAGTCGTTCAACGTTTTGTTGTCGGTACTTTTGTGTAGCAAACCGCTTCCAATGTCCGTATTTGCTGGGAACGACCACGAAGCGAATTGAAATTACGCGAATAATTCGCTACAGATCAAACTTTGCGGGACCGAGTTAGCTCTGCTGATTGTGTCATGTCCCATCATGTCTCTATCGATATAGAATTAATAAACCGAAAGCTATTAATGTCTGAACCGTAATACAACCTCTATTTCTATAGTAAATTGTGAAACGGCTGCCTGAGGGGGATTACTAATAGTAGTATTAGACTTGTGAAATATTGAAAGTTTTAAATCAAGTTAGGTCATCATCATCTCCTTACCCTTATCCCACTTAAGTGGGGTCGGAAAAATATGTCAATCTTTTCCATTCGTCTCTATTACTTGTCAACTCATCATACACTCCTTTTACACACATGTCCTTCACACAATCCAACCATCTCTTCTTTGGCCTTCCTCTCCTCTTATGACCTTCCACTTGCACATTCAACATTTTTCTAGTAATATGACTTTCCTCTCTACGCATTACATGTCCATACCAAGCTAACCTTCTACTCCTCAATTTTTCTGTCACTGGCGCCACCTTCAGACTTCCTCTTATATACTCATTCCTTATTTATTTTAAATAAGGATTATAATTTAAGTTAGGTATGTGTATAAAAAATATAAACATAAAATAGAAAAATATTTAAGGATGTAATCCTACTGGAGTGTAGTATGGTGCTATTATGTATGCATTTGATACATTTTAAAATTATTAATTATATTATTATCGTCAACAAAAAAGGAAGGATTATCTTTTGAATTTTACCTATAATACTCATAGCTTAATGACAAATGCGTACAATAATGTACTGTATTATGACAGAATGTACCTTTTAAAAACAAAAGACAATTGATAAAAAGGCCTCCACTCGACTAAACTTCAAACAATTCAATAACCAACAAACCAGAACTACAAATGTAGGTTCAGCCAATGAAAGCAAATTCCACGTGAGGAACGTGAGACCAGTTCACCGTGACCTCTTACCCTCACGTTGTAATATTTAAAGAATGTATGCCAGCAAAAAAAGGTTCAGAGATCACCAAAGGCTGGCTATCTGGGGCAACAACAATATCGCAATTTATCAAACGAGCCTTATTGTTAAACTCCCCTCGCGAGTTTGGATGCGTATCCTTTTCTCCCCAATGCACCTCGAGACATCGCGGGAATTTAACCTTAAATAATAACTGCATTAGGGTGAAAATCCCATACACTTCAACCCAGGGCTTTCACCCCACTATATATTTAAAAGTCTATAAACATAGTCGAAGAGCGCAGGTGATATTTTCATTAAACTTTCGCGAGGTATTAATTTTAACTTGTTTTTCTCGGCGTACAATTTTTTTCTGTCGCATAAAAAATAATTTTTCTCGCTCATGATTTATTTCATTTTAGACAAAAAGAAAATGCGTTTGAGATATTAATATTATATTTACTTAGTAACTTCTTACTTGATAACAACATTATCTTACACCAACTCTACGTGAACGTGAACTGGGGATCAAGATTCTTTATCTCTTCATTTGATAATTTTAACAGATTCAAATGAAGCACATTTAAATCATCTTAATCATCCACAGTAGGCACCTAATGCAGTTTCTATCTAATCTACAGATTTCCTATTGTCAATTCAGTTCATATCGTAGTCCAAGTTGATAAAGAAACAAAAACAACACCAGTTATAAACATAATTACAAGAATATACCAACAAAAAGTTATCTCAGTTTCGTAATTTTTCGGTTTGCAATTTAAAATAGCCGTGTACATGCTTTATTGCTTATCATTTCCATAAAAAAATTATATTAAAAAAATCCCAGAAGGAATAATTAATTAAAACTCTCTGATTAAATAAAAACCGAATTCATATCGCGCATTACCGCAAACGTTATAAAGCCAATAACATATTTTTATGTTTACGTTTATACGGTTTTTTTAACGCCCAAACCAAATAAGAGATTTATATCTGTGTGACTGCGTATCTGTGAATTTGTACATTCATAAAGCTGTCTCATCATTAACAACCCATATTCGGCTCACTGTTGAGCACGAGTCTCCTTTCAGAATGAGAGGGCTCAGGCCTTAGTCCACCACGCTGGCCCAATTTGGATTGGCATTGAGGGTTTACGCCCTCCGAATCGAAAGCAGAGGTCATATCTACTGGACTATCACGGCTCAAAAAAGCTGTCTGTGACATCGTAATTCCTAGATTATTTACCGGTGAAGTATTTTAACTACGTATAATGAAAAACAGGCGAGTCTTTAGAAAAGTTAAATATACAGAATCCGGGCATTTTGGGATACTGTCAGATAGCTTTATCTATTACAATGAAAGGACTTTTTAACTCCATTTTATTTTTTATTAGTATCAGAAGATAGAGTTAAGAAGCAGCACTAAAATTCGTATGTCTTTAAATTTACTGTTAAATATAAGACAAGCTTTTTGCTTAGTTGGAATGGGGACATAATAATATTGACAGTATTCGATTGTTAGGCTATTGCTAAATTGTATGAAGGAATTTCAGAGTTTAGTTTACGTCAAGGATGAAAATGAATAACGGGCGTTTAATATACGCGCCGACAATCCGCCTGATCTATAATGGCATTAGGAACGAAATAAAAAAATAGCAAATTTTCAAACAAATTACGTAGGAACAAATAAGCTACGAGTGGAGACAATATCACAAAAGGAAAGAATGAAAGCGACGTTTCAATAATAAATTATCAAAGGAGCCCATTTGCCTCCCCCCTCCGCGGCAGGCGTGAGGGCTGACACCTCCCATCTTCCGACGAGCCCTTTGGGTGTGGTCCAAGTTATAAGGTACATCGTTTACTAACATTGTAGCTAAGAAGTTTATATGATGATTGCATTTTTTTTCACAAGATATTATGTTGTACGCATGCTAGGCCTTCCTTAAAGAAAGGGATATGGAGCTTGAACCCACTAAGCTGCTCCTATGCTGATTTCATCAGGTTCCAGTGGCGTGCATTTCATAGATGCAATATTGAATTGCCTACCCCAAGGACTCAATATAAACCTATGTTGGACCACAGAATATATAGTTAAATAAGGGATTTTTTTTTATTTTATTCTTACTTACAGTGCATACCCATTTTATAACAACCACTACCAGACTTCAATGATGACAAATTTTTAATAAGTAGAATGATTTACGTCATTAATAAGTCAAGCCCCATCACAATCCGTTGCGTGTTTTGGGAGAAATTAGTGCAAATTTAGACATACACAAAATCCTTTGTTTCATACTATGTATTTATATTAGTAGCCCACTAGCATTGTCGGATTAACGTCTGAGGTCCATGTCCACTCTTCCAATAGAGAAAGAGGCCTGGGCTTGTAGTAGCCATGTGCCACATCTATTCACTTTCTAATAACTCTAACGCTTAGGAAACTAAAAAAATGTATGGGAATAAAAGAAACGCTCGATAATATTCACGTGACCTGTGAAACGAATGTCATTCCTAAACATATTTTTAATTTTCGAAGCTTTAGCTTTAGCTTTGTAGAAAGAGAATCGACATACTACTTTGGCTAGAGTCCCTGATCCTATAGCGGCTCGCTTAACAATAATAACTAAGATATTTTTTGTGAATATATCGCTATGACTCACAACTTGTACCACGGCAAACCGGTAGCGAAGTTTTCAGTTATAAATTAGCGTTCGAAATAAGACAAAAAAAATCAAAAATCGGCAGACAGAGAGCAAATCCGTTACATACGGCTCATTCATCGGCTGACGACGTTGCCATGGCGTCCCCTCGCGCCATTATACCCATATGAATATATTTCTCATTTCTCTGTGAGCACTTGAGAAATCAAAAATACAAATCTAAAGTTGATTGGATAAAAAGCTCTCCTAAGGTATTAAGTATTGAGCTTTTTATGTTTATTTCTCGTTTTATTGTCGGATCTATTTTTTTAATATTAATATTTTATTGAGAATTCGCAAATAGCTTCACAGTATTTATTACTTGGCGGAGCCTTCCTTCTATTCCGCGATATTATAGAATATTATTTATTCCGCGATAGCCCAGTGGGTCTGCTTTCAATTCGGAGAACGTAGGTTCGAATCTGGTCCGGGCATGCACCTCCACTTTTTTTAATTTGTGCATTTTAAGAAATTTATTACTTAAATATCTCGTGTCTCAAACATCGTGAGAAAACCTACATACCTGAGATTATTTTTAGTTCTCTCCATGTGTGAAGTCTGCTAATCCGCATATGATACGTCAGTTGACTATTTGTAAAGGTTCTACCACCGGTTCGTAAGGCAGGTTTTGCTGAGAAGAAACCGGACAGAAATCAACAGTTGCTCTTTTAAAAAAAATCATACAACATTATAATTTACAATTGATGACAACATTATAATTTCTTATAGTTTTACTTCCTGTGTGAAGGTGGAAGCTGATCCAATGGCCTCCAACCATCTTTATCATTGAGGAACTCATGAATAGTGTAGTAACCTCGACTAAGTAAATGACTATTAGCCTAACCCCACTTATTCTGAATGTATTCGTACTCAATAGTAAGCTGAATAATATGGGTTACTAATGATGATGATGATGATGGAACCTTTTTACTTTAGAGAAGAGACTACTAAACGAAGTCAGAGCCCCAAAGCAGACTTTTAATTCATAATAATAAGTCACAACTTTCAGGGCTGATTAAAAAAAAAATGACAGTTTCGGCTTTCTGAAAATAATGAACTTTTAATCCCTCTCATCACAAATACCATTAGCAATCTAGCAAACGTATTCAGCGAAAAAAAAAAATTTTAATATAATGTAATTTACACACCTTCCCGACTTTTATTTGAGTTCGGGAAAACCTCTAATATTTTCTCGCATTTCCCTTATGATCTCCGTTTTCAACTTTTAAACATGTTTGCTCCACCCTGCGGAGTTAAAAATGTAACATTCAATTTTGAATCTTATAATGTACAATTTTAGGTTCAAACTCGGTTGTCTAGTTAATTTTGTGCAGAATGGAAAAATCGCAGGGCGTTTAAAAGAAAATCGTTCTTATTAAATATTTTCTTCTCAATAAAAGAGACGGACGCGAGCGTTAAATAGCCGGCATTCCGCGCGATCATAAACGCGAGAAATTGGAAATAAATGAGAAATACTGGGAAATATTGAGATTTTTCTCCCACCGGGTGGCGTTAACAATTTGGACCTGTTAGAAGCGGAATCGGTTTTCCAATAATTGTCTCAGAGTTAATGAACAGTTTGTCAAAGTGAAAAGTTTCGAAAATTTTGATGGAAAAACTGGAAAAACTAGAAAGTGTTGTAATTATTTTTTTCAAGTGTACTTTTTAAAATTTAAAACTGCATTTCACCGGTATTTCCAGTATATTCAAAACCTCCAAAGACCGCTGCAGAAATTGCTTGGAAGTAATCCAATCGGCTACCCATGCGATAAGGCAACTCTTTGTATTCTACTTTTTGTTAAGTTTCTGTTTCGCTTATATTCTAATTGTGTTATAGTAATAATTAAAAAAATCTCCTTATTTACAAACTCTAGATATAATATTATTGAAAGCAATTACTATTTTTGAAATGAGTATTTTGCTTTCCGTAAAAGTATCACATTAATTTACTCTTTCGGGTGGAAAGAGTAACATGTATGACTTTTCAAAAATAAATCATAATATGTCAACTTCAGATAATTGTTTCTTAAAATAATGATTTACAACTTGCCAGGCGAAAAAGCAATTTCAAGTTGATGATCTTGTTTATGCGTTGTCCGCAAAAATCGAAATCAACTCAAAAGTGTTCGAGGTCAAACAATAATAAAATAAAATTACTAAAATAAATTAAGTTTACAAATCAATGTCGTCATCCATAAAACTTTTAACATTTATTCTTCTATAGCTGCGCGCTCATACAAATCTCTCGCTCGCCGGCATCCATTTCATAAACGGTTGTAAATTGAAATGTTTGAAATAAAAACGCAATCTTTTGAAATTGTGTTCAAACCGGCGGGCGGGCCGTTTGATTTAATGGTCCGTACCAATTTTCGGTACGGCACCGGTCCTTTGAAGGTGACTGCAAACACAGACCGATGTATTTTGATAGCTGGTCTTTCTGTAAACTGTTTTGGGGGTGAATGGGGGTAAACACCCCTCCCATAAGCGCACGTTTCATTTCCAATCAATAATTCGATCCACGTATTCAACTTTTGTATTGTTTAGAGTTTCACATTTGACCAATTATGATGAAAAGCAAACTATTGTTCTATTTTAGAATTGAAGCTATCGGGAGGGTTATCATTGCAACGTTATTACTAAAACACATTTGATTTGGATCAGAATCAGCTCATGTACGGGTTCGAAAATAGTAGTATTAGGGTTTTTAAAATATTTTTTTAAAACAATAATAGAAAGTGTTACAACTTAAAAGTGGCAAAAATGTTGCCACTTTTAAGTTGTAACACAAATATTCGAAATTTCTGTTAAGTAATATTAATAATAGAAAATAATAAAAATGTTGTCCTTTCGACCGTCTGTAATAAGATTATAGAACAACTAAAAAAGTAAAAAAAAAGACAAGTGCACCTAATTTATCAATCAATTTGCTAAATACTCATTTTATGTAGGTAAATTATTTTTTAAATCGAAATCAAAACTCATATTTTGTTATTATTAACAGACAGAAGCCGATTAAATCCTAAACTTTTAGGATTTATAAACGGAATCTGTGATTCTTTCAGAAACGGCTTCAACGGCTTGCGCTTCTTGGATCAGAAGGTAGCATACTATGTTATTTTTCGCTTTTTAGTTTATTTTTGTGATTTTGAAGTCGGTACAAGTAACATTTTTAAAATGTTAAGTTTAACTATTTGTAAACACTCTACCATGTTATTCATTCATATTTTTCAGTAGAATTGAAAACAATACTTATAAAACTTCTGTTCTAGGTCAACCATTATAAGGCTTAGGGTCGTTATAATTCCAGGCGTAGTGTAGGACCCAACTAACCCTGGATCAGAAACACCTGACCCTGCGCCGCATTAGCATAAGGTGAACACTTAACGTGCATTAACCTTCAACATTTTGATAAGCTTTAACAATTTCATTAGAGATTTTAGGATTCGACCACAATCAAGACTTGTCGCATGACGTTAGAAAATATTAAATTTTTAATCATTATCAATCCATGTTCGGCTCACTGATGAGCACGAGTCTCCTCTCAGAATGACAGAGGTTAGGCTGGTCACCACGCTGGTCCAACGTGGATTGGGAAACTTCACACACCTAGAGAATTAAGAAGATTCTCTGGTATGTAGGTTTCCTCACGATGTTTTTTCTTTCACCGTTTGAGACGCGTGGTATTTAATTTCTTAAAATGCACTTTTTGGAAAAGTTGGAGTTGCATGCCCCAGACCGGATTTGAACCTTTTCCGTCCGAATGGCGACCCCGCACTAGTAAGCGCAGTGTTGGTCGACCCCCCACCAGGTGGACTGACGACATCAAGCGAGTCGCAGGGATTTGTTGGATGCAAGTGGCTCAGTATCGTAATGTTTGGAAGTCCCTATAAAAGGTCTATGTCCTGCAGTGGACTCCATCGGCTGATATGATGATGATGATGACGAAACTTCCTTAATGATCACATAAATTGCTAAACATTACAAATATTGCTAAACTTTTATTAGATTAGGTAAGAAAATAATAAAGAATTTGTTTTATTGTTCAAATCATAAGCATATTATAATAATGCCAGATGATATTTTATACATATTATATCAGTAGTTGTTTTAACACTACGCTCTCTTATGGGGTTTTATTTAAACTAGACTCATTTAACACTTGGTCCTTAACATACATAATATATATCATAGTACATAGAGCATTCGAATTGGATCGAATCCGGATATAGATTTCACAGTACTTCCGAATCGACGGATATTGCTTGCGTTTATTGACTTTTGGCTCGGACCTGGATCGAACGCAGTGCGCAAGAGTTACTACAAGTAATATTGTTGATTGATTGGAAATATTCTTGGATTCGAAGCGAGTCGCAGGGATTCGCTGGATACAGGTGGCTCAGTATCATGATGTTTAGAAGTCCCTACAAAAGGCCCATGTCCTGCAGCGGACGTCCATCGGCTGATGATGAGGATGATGATGATGATCATTCTTGGATTCTGAAAATGTGATTAATATTATTTGCAGTCCTCATTACATATATCGCGATAATAAGCCAAGTGCCTGTTTCTTCGCCCAAAGCGAAAACTATCCACGAACGGTTGGCAACATATCATCATCATCATTGTCAACCCATATTCGGCTCACTGCTGAGCACGAGTCTCCTGTCAGAATGAGAAGAGTTAGGCTAATAGTCCACCACACTGACCTAATGCGGATTGGCAGACTTCACACACGCAGAGAATAAAGAAAATTTCCTAGTATGCAGGTTTCCTCACGGTGTTTTTCCTTTGGCGTTTGAGACACGTGATATTTAATTTCTTAAAATGCACACAACTAAAAAGTTGGAGGTGCATACCCCGGACCGTATTCGAACCCACACCCTCCGGAATCGGAAGGAGAGGTTATTTTGCATTGGGCTATTACGGCTTATCTTAAAACCCTTGCTATTTGCGAAATATCGATGTGAGCGAGCAAGGCATTAGCGCTACTTAATCAAGAATTCTCGGATTTGGGTGGGTTGAGGATAATACAGTCTTATAGTCTTACAACTATCATTATCCTGTCGTATTATCTTATTCTAATTATTATTATTTTTTATTTACAACCGATTTCAAAACATAAAGGTACCCACGAAACTAAAAAGGAAAAAAAACATTATAATATTTTCTACCTACTGATCGCTTTGAAGGAGTTGCCAAGCCGGTGATCTACTTAACTTACTATTCAAGGTTCATAAAGATTTTTGTTATTCAGACATTCTATCATGTGGTTTTTCCAGTAATGATTAAAATCATCACCACACGGGCTTGGCACCGACTTCAAAGTGATCAGTGGGTAGATAATATTATTATGTTATTTTTACCTTTTTAGTTTCGAGGGTACATTTATGTTTAGAAGTCGGTTGTAATTTTTAAAAAAATAATTATTATGGGGATGTTAGGATGAATTTTATATGAATTTAATCTTTTACACTTATACCTATTATAAATTTTAATGTAATTACATTAAAATTTATAATAGGTATAAGTGTAAAAGATTAAATACATATAAAATTCATCCTAACATACCCACCCTCTGAAAGTCAAGTCTTTTCGGATACGTCAAACAGTCTTAGCCTTTGTGTGAAAATAAGTTGAGGGCTTTCAAATCTGTTTACAGCCCACGCATCGTTAGGGAACTAATCCTATCAAAGGGCATATTGGGCGATAAAATCTCACTGTCCCGCTTTATGTAGACACTAGCTGGGTATAGTAGGTAATATCACCTACAGTAGATAATATAATAAAAATAAACATATTAAAGAAGAAAAGAAAATTTTTATCACATCACAAAGAAGAAAAAAAATAATTCAATGTACGGCTGGCTCACTTTTGCGCAAAGGATCAACTGGCTCACTTTTGCGCAAAGGATCAACTGGCTCACTTTTGCGCAAAGGATCAACCTGGCTGTGCAGCGTGGAAATGCAGTATTCTTTCCACCATACCACGTGGACATGATTTGTATAGTTATTAAGATCAGTTAGCTTCAGTTCTCCTTATTGTATTATCACACTAATATTATAAAGGCTAAAGTGGGTGTGTAAGTGTGTATGTTTGTTTCTCCTTTGCGCTGCGACTACTGAAGCGATTTAGTTGAAATTTGGAATGGAAATAGTTTTTTTTTCTGGGATAATACATAGGCTACTTTTCATCCGGGATTTGTGAAAAACTGATTTTCCACGCAGACGAAGTCGCGGGCGTCCGCTAGTTTCTCACTACTCTCACTGTTGAGCACGAGTCTCCTATGAGAAATGAGAGGGGTTAGGCCAATAGTCCACCACGCTGGCCCAATGCGTATTGGCAAACTACACATACGTAGAGAAATAAGAAAATTCTCACGTGATATTTAATTTCTCAGTTAGTATCATAATCAGCTGTGGTAGCCCAGTGAATATAACCTCTGCCTCCGATTCCGAAGAGTGTGGGTTCGTATCCGGCCCGGGGCATGCACCTCCAGCTTTTCAGTTGTGTACATTATATGAAAATCAATTAAATCAAATGAAATCTACATACCTGAATTTTCGTAACTCTCTACGTGTGTTAAGTCTGCCAATGAGGAGACTCGTGCTCAACAGCAAGCCGAATATGGGTTGATAATGATAATAATCAACAGCCTGTATTCGTCCATTGCTGGACATAGCCCTTTGCAAGAGTGAGCCACCACAAACGATCCTCAGCCTTAGTACCACAGTTATTACTAGCTGTAGACAAATATATATGAGGGCAATTATATGCGGGATGTAGAGATGTTATTGTACGCAGCCATAATTGGGGCCGGATAGATCTCAAGAGTGAGCCGGAGCGGGTGAAGCCTTAATGCGATTGTGAGCTTGTTAGCACAACTCCACCCTCGCTGGCTGTACGAGCAACTTACCGTTATATTAGTTTAACTACTCTTAAGTAGCTTACACGTTAATTAAAGAAATATTGAAATCGGCTCATCTGATTCCGTCTACAGTGATCATATGAGCAACTTAATTATATTATAATTATTACGTTCAGCTGTACCAACTTTTATGTTTGTTTGTTTGGATTTACCCGATACTAGCTGACGCCGCGCGGTTTCACCCGCGTGGTTCCAGTTCCCGTAGGAATATTGGGTTAATATATAACCTATAGCCTTTCTCGTTAAAGGAGCTAAGTATCTAGCACTGAAAGATTTTTTCAAATCGGACTAGTAGTTCCTGAGATTAACGCTTTCAAGCAAGCAAACCAACAAACTTTTCAGCTATACAATATTAGTATAGATTTACCAACTAGCTATTGTTAGTAATTCTTAAGTCACGTGATTTCGTATTCACTATTTTATTTCAACTAATCAAAATTGAGATTATAGGTAATAAAAATGTCATCAGGTGCCAACTGACAACCCCTGGTGGATATTAGAGAATAGTTATATGACATTTCCCAATTGACATTGTGATTGGAAGAATGCGGTTGTTATTTCTTTTGATGTTAATTCAGTTAGGTTGCTAACTTACGTCAAAGTTAGCGAATTGACCGGCTGAGCACTCTAATATTTAATATCTATACTAATATAATAAAGCTGAAGAGTTTGTTTGTTTGTGTGATTGAATGCGCTAATCTCAAGTACTACTGGTTCGATTTAAAAAATTGTTTCAGTGTAAGATAGCCCATTTACCGAGGAAGGCTATAGGATATATATTATCCCCGTATTCCTGCGGCAACGTGAACCATGCGGGTAAAACCGCGTACGTCAGCTAGTAGGTAATAAGGATAATGAAAGATATAGACATTGTTTCATCTGTTTCTATTATCCATTGTGATTTATGTAACTTATCGTAATTATAAGTATCGTATCGTATAGGACAGTAGTACTATTAACTAATAAGATTAATACATGGTTAAGATAAATAGATGAATCTTGACGTACAACAATGAGAAACATTTAAATGGCCATTTTATTATTTCGAAGATTCGTAATGGGTCCCTGTGCTTGTAATAAGTTGAGGGAAAATGCCCTCTTTACGTCCTAATATCGGGATCGGGGGCAGTCAAATGAGAGGCGCGTGACCGGCGTCGTAATGACCACGAAGCCTTAATAGCCCAGTGGATAGCGGATGACTGAAGACCAGATAGATGACTTGGGAATAAGAAAGAATTAGGAAAGATTCAAATTCTACTTGTTGGAGTAATTTATCCTACTAATATTAACAACCAGGTGGACTGACGACATCAAGCGAGTCGCAGGGATTCGCTGGATGCAGGTGGCTCAGTATCGTGATATTTGGAAGTCCTTACAAAAGGCCTATGTCCTGCAGTGGACGTCCATCGGCTGATATCATGATGATGATGATGATGATGATGATGATATTAACAACGCGAATGTTTATATGGATGTTTGTTACTCTTTAACGCCGCAACTACTGAACTGATTTGGCTGAAATTTGGAATGTAAATAGATTTTACTCTGGATTAATACATAAGCTACTTTTCATTCCGGAAAAATCCATGGTTCCCGAGAGATTTGTGAAAAACTAAATTTCGCGCGAACGAAGTCGCGGGCGTTCGCTAGTTGATCAATAGTCAACTACAATAGTCTCAGTTATGAAAGCTGTTGATAGTAGGCTGTTATGAAATTTGATGATAATGAATAATGAATGATGACTGCAATAGTTCACGAGCGGGGATCGAACCCATAACCTCCCAGTGATAATCCCAACCCTTTGAACGTGGAACTAAGTAAATGCGCGTAGGAGTGGGTAGAATACAGCTCAGTATTACGTTACACCGCCGGATATTAATGGTTACCCCGAGATAAGTTCAGAAAGCATTATAATGTCTACGAGTATCTATCTATCATATTACCTTGAAAAGATAATTACATGAGACGATATTATGTCGTATCGTCTCGTATTCAAAGTCAAAATTCATTTATTTGAATTAAGCAGTTCACAAGTTTGAAACGTCACGTAATGTTGTTAGATTTATATATTTAGTTATTATTCTACAAAATACATATAGTAATTAAGTTTAACCATAGTGCAACATAAGCCACAGTTGCGTTTACTGTGGTTTATGTTGCAGTATGTCATTAAATGTTATTTATAATATTGTGATATTTACCAGTGCTCAGGCATAGAGAAATGACAACGGATCGTGAAGCTTGCCACCTCTGACGTGATGACCGAGACCACTTTTCAAGAGTTCAACAACGAATAAGACATTTTATACTGTCCATATCAAAGAAACCTTACAAATAAACCAATAAACGTGCTTTTAACTTGTCACAGTAGTCACTCCACCAAAAAATTAAATAACAAAAACGCACTTTTTGTAACTTAATGTAAATTAAGCACATTGCCTCTTACGTTCGTCATTTATGAATCCGTGCGAAGTGGAATAATGTCGTTAATGATTAAAAGTTGTAAAACTTTATACGATTTTGTCAAAGTCGTATCGTCATATGTAAATAGAACGCCTACGCCAATCAATGCCTTAAATAGGGTGCGTTATTAGGCTTTTCGAACCTAGGTATTAATAAGTTGTAATATAACCCAAGGCACGTCAAGTAATTGGATCTTGTTGGTGAAATATTTGGTTGGGGTTTGTATTAGTACTCGTAACATAACACCGCTTATTAAAATGGTTTAATAGCAAAGTTATTTATGGATCACCGAAATATATGGACTACAAGATCTTTGGATTTTACCTAAGTTTCCGAGATTTGGTCGCTTAAGAACGACGAAGAAGATGAACGACCAATGCTGGTAGTACCTCTGCTTGATTGAATCAGAAATGAAATGATCCGCAAAAGAATCAAAGTTATCGACGTAAAGCTGACGTGACAATGGCACATAGTTCGAAGAGTCGATGGACGTTGAAGTCCCAAGCTGCTGGAATGGCAACCCCTCACTAGAAAGCGTATGTTAGTCAACCTCACCAGGTGGACTGACGACATCAAGCGAGTCACAGGGATTCACTGGATGCAGGCGGCTCATTATCGTGATGTTTGGAAGTCCCTACTAAAAGCCTATGTACTGCAGTGGACGTCCATCGGCTGATATAATAATGATGGTGATAAATTGCTTAAGATTTTAATGATTATATTATTAAAAACATCTTAAGCGGATTAAATAATACTAAAAGCAATTTATCACAAGAAAATCCCATTGTAAGTATATTACCTAAAACAATGCCCTTAAAAATAATCTCTTTCTTTTCCGAGAGAGGTGGTATTAAAATCCTTCATCATAAAATGTCGGAGGAGCATTGTTTAGGTAAAAAATTTCCCGGCACAATCAATCAGAGTGACGCGACGAGGCGACGTCCCTGCTACCTGCTACCTATAGGTATTATTTACCTGATGCTCAGATTAATCAGAGATATTTTTTTTATTATGTGCAATATTTTCTTTTAAGATAATATAGGCTAGAGCATTACTAAAATTAGACGTAGCGATTTTTTTTTATTCTTTACAAGTTAGCCCTTGACTACAGTCTCATCTTATGGTTAGTTCACTGTTCAGGTCTTAGGTAGATAGTATTTTGGTACATATTCGTACATATATTTATGTGTGATAGACGAGCATGTATGCACCTACTACTGCAAGCAAATTTTGACGGCTTCCGTGGCGCAGTGGACTTACAAGACGGAGGTCCTGGGTTAGATCCCCGGCTAGACCGATTGAAGTTTTCTTAATTGGTTCAGGTCTGGCTGGTGGGAGGCTTTGGACTGGCTACCACCCTACCGACAAAGACGTACCGCCAAGTTATTTAACGTTCCGGTACGACGTCGTGTAAAAACCGAAAGGGGTGTGGATTTCATCCTCCTCCTAACAAGTTAGTCCAATTCCATCTTAGATTGCACCATCACTTACCATCAGATAAGATTGTAGTCAAGGGCTAACTTGTAAAGAATAAAAAAAAAGTCATATATATGCGACTTTTGTTATGGTCAATGAAATCCTGAAAAAACCCGAAAGTAGAAAACAATATGTTTTTAATACAATTTCTTCACTCAACGATGACTATAGTTACACACAAATAAGTCTTCAGAAAAGGAAAAAGTGCAATACAGTTTGTACTTTATAATAATAAATTATAAACTTCTACTAGTACTTTAAATAATAAAATTTGTACAACATTACTAGTGCATTGTTTTTGTACCAAACTGCATTCATCATTAACAACCCGCATATTCGGCTCACTGATGAGCACAATTCTCCTCTCAGACAGAAAGAGGTTAGTCAATACAAAATATATATTACTTTTTTGCGTTTCTACAGTAGGCACCTACCTGTAAAATTCCGAAACGATTTTCATTAAATCACTTAAAAGCGCGACATCAATTAAAATGTTTCACAATACAAGTCAGTTCAATTGTCGCCTATTCATCAGATCGATCTATTTGCTGGAACAGGCCCTTTGTTCTTCACTCTCAGTTGTTACGCTCTTATTATTTACTTTCAGCTTCTTTTCGAGGCAGTTTTATACTGATCTTGATGAATTGATTGAATTTTTTGCAGTAGTACGATTTTTTTATGGTAGAGTCGCTGTGTGTACTTTTATCCCCGTGGTATCAAATTACGACGTCCTGGGTTCGAATCCTAGGTTGGGCTGAGATTTATTTATTCTGTACGTCTTATCCGCTGTGAAATTATAGGCTTTTGGGGCTTTTTACTGCCTTATAGGACTTCATTTCCATTTGAAAAATAAGTCTCGAGACACAAAAATATTTACGAAAGGATAGCGGGTTTTTATCAATTTAATTTTATTATTTGTGTAATTTTAATTAAAAAAAAAAAATATAATTAAAATCAACATTCATAAATTAAGTTTTATTTCAGTTCATGGTTTGAAGTGAAATAAAATTTAATTTATTATTTTATTTATTACTAGCTGACGCCGTGCGGTTTCAACCGCCTGGTTCCTGTTTCCGTAGGAATACGGAGATAATATATAGCCTATAGTCTTCCACGATAGATGGGCTATCTAACATTGAAAGAATTTATCAAATCGGTCTAGTAGTTCCTGAGATTATCGCGTTTAATCAAACAAACTAACTCTTCAGCTTTATAATATTAGCATAGATTGAATGTTGTCTTTATTTATATTTTTTTAGAATTTAAAATTACAAAAATAATAGACCTTAACCAAGATGAGTCAGTAAAATCAGTAAATTTATAAAAAAAAATTGGTTTTTTAAGATTTTAATTTTCCTATTTATCTGGTAGGGGGAAAGTCAATGACCTTCAGACAAGTTTTCTTTACCATCAATTGAAAAGACTGAGTCTGCTAACTGAAGTAGGTAGTACATAGTAATAAATAAACAGAATTTGTACATAAAAAAGCGATGCAAGCAAAACGTTACACTAAACCATGTAATGTATGTAAATATTTCGCAGCGCTGAAACTTTGGAAGGTGCACTCCTCTCTGGTCAAAAGTACAGCGCGCCTCACTCGACCCGGAATTCGGATCTAGGGCCACTCGACCACACTCCACCCCTTGGGTTAACGAAGCGTTAAAGAGATCATACTTTGTGCCAGACTTACATACAATTATATCTATGTATGTTCGTATTTTAAATTATTAATCACTAGCCGATGCCCGCGACTTCGTCCGCGTGGAATTAAGTTTTTCACAAATCCCTCGGGAACCATGGATTTTTCCGGGATAAAAAGTAGCCTATGTGTTAATGCATGATCTATACTAATATTATAAAGAGGTAAAGTTTGTAAGTTTGTAAGTTTGTCACATTTTTTAAATGGGGTAATCTTCGGAACTACTGGTCCGATTTCAAAAATTCTTTCACCAGTAGAATGCTACATTATCGGGGAGTGCTATAGGCTATATTAAATCCTCATAAGCAGACTTATTCGCATGCGCTGCCTTAACCATTGTGTAAAATTGAAATTAATGTATGGAGGCTTTATGTATCTTTAAAAGTTCTACAAAAAAGTCTGCGACACCATATATCTATCTTCTATATATTAGCAGATATAGTACCTTTTGTGTTTTAAAAATTATAAATTTTATATACTTAGGTTTGCGTCATTATTTATGCTACTTAACTTAAATTCTTACCAAAATAAATTATTTAATAATCACAAGGATATTATGGAGATAAGAATTGCCCTTTATAGTATGTTAATTAGTTAAATAGTTTCGGAGATAATACAAAATTTCTAAAAGACGCAGAAATTTCGCTACATGACGCCCCGCGCTTTCAATTACGTAGTTCCCGTTCCTGTGTGAATATGGGAATCAAATATAAATATAAAAATATAAATATCATAGCCTATGACACTCGCAAATAACGTAGCTTTCTATTGGTAAAACAATCTTTCAAATCGGTCCAGTAGATCCAACGATTATAATTTTAGCATAGAAGTCTCTATTTTCCTTTGTCATCGCACCACGCTCATAGGGCTGGACCGATTTTGCTAAGGGTAGAGGTAAGGTAGGGAAGGCATAGGGCAAAGTACAGGTAGGGTAGGGGTTGTGTAAGGGTAGGGTAGGGGTAAAGGTAGGGTAGGGGTAGGGTGGGGTAGGGCAGGGTAGGGTAGTGTATGCCTAGGTTAGGGGTAGGGTAGGAGTAGGGCCTACCCCTATCCTAGGGGTAGGGAAAGGGAAGATTACGGGTAGGGTAGGGTACGGGTAGGGTACGGGTAGGGTACGGGTAGGATACAGTTAGGGTACGGGTAGGATACAGTTAGGGTGCGGGTAGGGTAGGAGTAGGGTAGAGGAAGGAGATCGATACTGAAGCCTATTTTCTATTTTTTGTCTGTCTGTTTGCCTTTTTTTGACCGGGCATCACGCTGAAACTACAGAATGAATTCAAATGATACTTAAGACGATTTGAGACCATAATACGTAGAAGGATAATAGGATACTTTGTGTCGCGAAAACAAAATCAGAAATGGATGGCGTAGGGGTAGAAAGTTTGTACGGAAAGTCCTTAATTTTTCTAGGTAGTATAATATATTTCCGCTAGTATAATATATCTTAATACCAAATTTCAGCTAATTCGGTTCAGTAGTCGAAGCGTGAAAGAGTAACAAACATTCATATCATCAAAATCATCAGTTTTCACAAATCTCGGGAAACCATGGATTCCCGAGATTCGAGATACTCGTAGAATACACCTGTATCTTTTGAAGCTTTTTTGACTCCTTTTTGACTGCATCGGCACTTAAGGTGAAATCGCATATCGTTAACAAAAAACAATTGGTAAAACTATTTTTTAAACAAAATAGGTTCAGGGCCTCTAATTATGTAGCACGTCCATTCTCTTTCTACAATCGCAAACGCTTCGAAAATTTAAAAATGTATGGGAAAAACATTCGTTATCGACATGTCACGTGATCAAGTTATCGATAGGGTCTGTCATTCCCATATATATTTTTTTATTTTCGAAGCGTTAGTGTTTGTAGAAAGAGAATCGACGTGCCACAGGGCTAGAAGCCCAATCCTATGCTATTAAATCTCAGGTTATAGGGCGTAAGATATTATACTGCATGTTCGCAGATCGAACCGTATGTGCGATGCGACGCGACCTATAACAGGCGATGGCTATACCACTCAATAAATCAAATTTATTCAATGCCCACATAACCTAAAACAATAATAGTCAAAGAGCCAGACGCAATTGTACAGCAATGTATATTGATTGGGATGTTTATTCAGTACCTACGCCAGGGCTGCCAAGTCGGCAATAAAAACATTTCATGGCTAGCATTAAAACAGTGGCGAAAGTAAACGCCCCCGA
The DNA here is from genome assembly GCF_947172395.1 of Bicyclus anynana. NCBI lineage: Eukaryota > Metazoa > Arthropoda > Insecta > Lepidoptera > Nymphalidae > Bicyclus > Bicyclus anynana. Next base: position 1,642,911 of record NC_069098.1, on the reverse strand, counting down.
ATAATCAATACGGCGCCCCCCCACCCCGCGCCGCAGCCCGCGCAGGTACGCCGCGCGCCGCTCGCCCCTCGGACGAGTGTCACAGACTATCGAAACAGAAACGGCACTTTATAACAAAGCACTGTTCATCGTATAATTTAATTTAAACTGTTATTTCTTTCATAGAAACTAACTACCTACAATTATATAACTTGCTATAGAAAGTAACTTAAAATATTTTTTCTAAAAGCAAAAAAATGTTACGACAAAATTTGTTAACAAACATTAACACCATGCAAACTTGAAGTTTTTTCACATAGTCACTTATTTACATAAAATTCAAAGGACCATTTTTTTGGAGTGGGTAATAAAATAGACGATTTCTATTGACTGCGAAGCTAGTCAATGAAAATTGTCTCATTATCTTATAGGTCGAGTTACTTAACCATTGATATTTTTTAAATGCCAAAGATACTTGAAAATGAAGCTTACATGGAATAAACAAACGATTTTGTATTTGAACAAGCTACAATTGCACTATTAAAAAGTATAAAAAATTATGGCGAAGGTGTGGTTACAATAATTTCAATATTTTTTAACATATGACTTGACGTTCTCTATTAATCGTTTATCCATAACATTTTCAAGTAATCTTTCCAATAACAAGTGCTCAACTCAAGTAGCTAACAAACTCTGTTGGTTGATTTATAACTAAGCTAGGAAATTAATAAGTTTTTTGAGTGTCTGCGTAATAATCTTTTTAGTCTTTGTCCACAGCATCCCACCAGTCAGCGCGTTGTCTAAACCGATTGATGCAACCGAGGTCTGTCCGTGAAACGCAATTCTGTTCCGCTCCCGATGCTTTGACGGTCAAAATGGGCTTTAATGTTTATACTGCAATTAGGAAATGCGCATTCCAATTAAAATGCATGAAAACGATGTGCAGTCGATTTTCCGAGTTGCGGAAATTCTACTGCATTTGATATTTAGCCCGATTATTTTTTTAAAGTAGGTGGAATAATTTATCGTAGGTTCATATTATGCAAGGTGGTAAATATTTGCTTTTTGGAGGGTAAAATTACTTGTAGAATGGCGTGCAAGGAAGACATCTTAACATAGGCGTCGACATATCCGCATCGTACGTCTCTGACGAATGGCATGAAACGAATTTTTAGTGTGTTTGTCTGTAAGCCTTTACGCTGCGGCTCAGTAGGCGCATTTCAGTAAGCCATTTGGTTGAAATTTAAAATGGAAATGGATTTTACTCTGGATTAACACATAGGCTACTTTCATGCCGGAAAAATCCATGGTTACCGCGGGATTTGTGAAAAATTTAATTCCACGCGGACGAAGTCGCGGGCGTCTGCTAGTAGTAGATAAAATCCGTTTGCTGCGATCCGTACGATGCCGATTAGTGGACGCACTTGTATGACTTTTTATTCAAAGAATGCTACAATAGCCTGTGTTAATCCAGATTGTAATCTATCTCTACTTCTAATTTTAGGTGATTCAGTTCAGTAGCCGAGGCGTGAAAGAGTAACAAACTTGTAAACAAGTAAAGAATGTATGAATACATATCTGTTAATCCAGAGTAGAATCTATTTCTAGTTTACTAGTTGCGGTGTTAAAGAGTAACAAACATCCATACAAACTTTCGCGTTGTTAATATTAGTAGGATTTGTTCATTTATATGAATAAACGAGTATTCCAACCAAGCATAGCTGCGTGAGTGAACCAGTTCAAACTATATCCCTAGACTAAGGAATTAATGTAGAAGGCTTAATTAATCACCCGCTGGGTCGGAAAACTGTGCAGCTGCGCCTAGATAATGGCGTCTTCAGAAACCAATCACAGCAGATTGTAAACGATCTATTTGTCCCTGGTTTAACATCCTCCGGGACATTTAACATGAATGAAGTTCTGAATTTAGTAAGATTTCAATCATCTTACTAGAATTACTCTTTGGTATAGTGCTTGGGGTGTGCGGCTATGGATTAAAGGTTCTAAGTTGGAATCTTGGGTTGTACTATTAAATATTGAGCACAGTATTCGCACATCCGAGTTAGTAAGTTGGTAGTGTTTAAGCCTAGTTCTGACTACTTTAGCATTTTAGTCGATTAGCGTACTAAGCTGCTTGACTTGACTAAACTGCTAAAGTAGTCCGAACAAGCCTTTACAATCCCGTGCCTAGGAAAGTACTTTAATTCGGTCCAGATCTCGATAGATTAAATGGTATTTTAACCTATCGAAACTTATACCTATATCGAAACTCATAGAAAGTACGAGCTTTCGTTATAAATGGTGTAGTTACATTTGTTTTTTATATATTATGCTCGGTTCAGTTAGTTTGCTCTATATATAAATCTTAATACCCATAGCACAAGCTACGCTTATGTTAATGCTGGAGTGTTTAATGTCCAAATACATTTATGTATTTACGTACCCATGTTCAGCATAGAATGTTTACTTTACTTTGAGGGGGAAACATCTTTTTTTAGCAATAGGAAGTTACCAAGCTACGCACTAATTATGCCAGAGATACTAAATCAATTCAGTAGTACCCACTTAGTTCTCCAGTAATGCAAGTATGAAGAGCTATCCGACACGCGACTGACACGGTCCAGGAGTGAGGCCGCTAAATCAATTCAAACCGGCAGAGCTATTCATTAAAACTTCCCGCAATGACCGGTGAGAGTAGATAATTCAATAATACAACACCGCCGGCGATGCAACTTTGAATATATTTTACAAACTGTGAACACCGTCGTCCGAACTTGTTTAACCGGCTAAAATATAATGTGAAACTTTACTCATATGCATTCCGTCTCAATTTTAGTGTAAATTTGACGAATATTGTGGTTGTGAATTCTGTGCATTTTATTTTAAAAAGTAGACATTTCGCGAATATTATAATTGTTGGGAAGCAGAATTAAAATCTCCATTTAAAGAGTACCGGATATTGAATAAAAAATACGTTACAAATAACAGTAGCGGGTCCGTATTGTGACGTCATACGCACTTTTTAGAAAAACAATCATTATTACATTTTCAAGCTATGTTTTATCTATAAAAAAATTTCGTTCAAAAATTCAATCGTCTCGAAATTTATTACAAAATAACCTCATATTCAATTCATACTAAAGTTATCTCTGTTTAATTTGAAATAAAATTGTAAATCGATTGGGAGCGAGTGGACGACCGGACGACCAAGCGGGAACGAAGCGCGCGCGCGTAGGTAAATAACGGTGCTAGATCGATCACCCAAGCAGGTTTTAAAAGGCATCTACTTCTTATTTTATAATGATAATAAATAAATTCACATTAAATGACTTCAAAATCACAAATAAGATTTGATTTTACTTGGTTTGCAGTTAAAGTTGTGGATCATTTTGCTGTCGACATGGATTTGGTATCCAGTATATACAAGTATAAAACTCTAGAGAGAAAAAGTTTGAAATCAAAAGCGCAAACTTTAATTTCTTGGGTCCCAATCATTTCCCCGCGGGTGTAACTACGCTGTCTTTTGAATCTCTGTGCAAAAGTTTAAAATCTCGTAGTAGTTTCTTTGGAAGATCGATCGCTGAGATGTTTGTGTTTCTCGGGAGTTGAAGATGACAATTTATAGTGAGATCTCACTACTACTAAATAAAAAATAATAAAACAAATAAAGCCTTTTACTATTTCCCATTGGTCACACACACATGGTCGCTAACTTTGGCTCTCATAAAAAGGCTCAAAGTCACTCAGCGGGCAAAGGATCGTGATCGAATCAGAAATGAGAATATCCGCAGAAGAATCAAAGTCACTGATATAGCTCAGCGAGTCGCGAAGTTGAAGTGACAATGGGCAGGCCACATAGTTCGAAGAGCCGATGGACATTGGGGTCCCAAGGTGCTGGAATGGCGACCTCGCACCGGAAAACGCAGTGTTGGTCGACCCCCCACTATGTGGACGGAGCAGGTTGCGGGAAGCGGCTGGATGCTCGCGGCTCGAGACCGTTTTCTTTGGAAGTCCATGCAAGAGGCCTATGTCCAGCAGCGCAGTCTAGACGTCCATCGGATGTTAATGATGATGATGATGATGATGACTATTTCCCACGATTATTATTCTAATAATCTTAAATACAAAATAGTTAACATTTTTAATACTAATGGTATTTATGCTTAGTATACAGGGTGCCCCGTACATATTACGACACACCCTACAAGGTGACAACAGACATCAAGGCCCACCAAAACAGTACTACGTACGTACGTACGTACTATCAGTAAACTTTGAGTATGCTTATTGGTTATGTTTAATTACAATCTTCCCAATAACTTTTATATATTTTTACTTTTTATCAAACATCAAATTTTTTAAAATTACGAGAAACAAAATTTCGATCTAATTATGTTGAATATGACAAAATCTAAAAGATTCATTTGGATGTATGTTTGTAAGCTTTCAACTTTATCAAATACTGGCTCGGCACTGCCTTTAAAGTGAGCAGTAGGTAAAAAGTATTATTATTATATTGTTCTTTTTTCACTTTTTTTAATTTCCTGTGTATTTATTTATTAATTGATTATGAAACACGGCTAAAACTCACGTGATATTAGGTCGGAGTATGCCCGACTAGTTTCGAACCAATACGGGGCCCTTAGTCATGAACTGGTTCGCGGCACGATCCAAACTGCGAAGCGGCTGCGCGACGCGCTGCTGCTTGCATTGCGCGCGCGGAGACGTTAAAATTTCCGCGGATTTCATTAAAATAAGGTGGGTTAATTCAATATCAATTCATATTATAAAAATACAATTCCGTACTACCGTTTAAGTTTTTGAAGTGAATTGTATTTTTTTTATAAAAATATTTATTTGTATCTTCTTAATAAAAAAAACAATTTAATAAGAAGACCGTTTACACTTTAGACACGAACACGTACGACTGGGCGAAGTCACCAATTTACACGGAAATGAAGATGAAATGCATATGAGTAAAGTTTTACATAACATTTCAGCTCAGCTAACTTCATAGCCGTGCTCGTAGTTCGTGAAATATCGCACGCTGCAGCGGCCGCGAGCCGGCTTATTAAATTATCTACTTACACCGGTCATTGTGAGAAGTTTTAATGAATGGCTCTCTGAAAGGACTCTGTGAACTTGCCATTGTTAGCCGGTGATTGGCTTAACTGCTGTCAGTGAATGGGTTACTTAAAGCACCTTTGTATAGAAAGCCTGGCTTTAATTGATTGTAAGGATTGTAAGGAACGACTAGATAGGAGTGAATATGACTTAAAAGTGAAATAAAGTTTATTATAAAGTTATATTATTATGATTGAATGTTCAGATGGACATGGAGTATTTGTAACATAAAGTAATAATAATAATAAATGATCGTTCCGTTGTCCATATACAATTTTATCAATAATCTATACTAATATAAAAAAGCGAAAGTAATCTGTCTGTCTGTTACCTTTTCACGGCTGAACGGCTGAACCGGACAAGTTGAATTTTGGTATAATGATAAATGGGACCCGGGAGCAAAACATAGGGTACTCTTAGATCCTAAAATAAAAATCAAAAGGGGTGAAATAGGGATTCAAAAACTTGTATGGTAAGTCCTTCATTATTAGATTTACAGTTTTATACATTTTTTTTTCATAAATCATAAAAAATTCGAAATATAATGTTATTCAAAAATTTTTACAATTCGACCCCTAAAGTGGCGAAATAGGAGTTAGGGAACGTTAACATTGATTTCCACGCGGACGAAGTTGCGGGCGTCCGCTAGTCTAATATAAAAATTCTCCTCTTCAGAACTATTAACAATAAATTTCCATACTGTTTTTACAAGTCAAACAAGCTCAGCTGAATACAATATACCTAATCGATAATATTTTGTTTCACTCAGTTGGAACATAGAGAATTTTATTGATTAATATAAAACTTCACGAATAAAGTCGCGAGCAAACATTAGTAACTACACAAAACAGATTAACATAGCACAAATGTAACAAAACATTTATACATTTCCATTTTGTAATAACTTTTATACTAGCATAAAATACAAAAGTGAATTCACAATACCGGGCGGAAAATTCATGTTTATTTCGGTGAGTAGCAAACGGGTTTTCATATAATTTTGTCACAGTTGGAAACTGTTAAAGCTTTTTATTATTCAAAGTACATACTTGAAATTTTAAAACTCATTTTTATATATTACAAAGTTTACATAATGATATTTTATTTAACCATACATCGGATTTGCTGATTGTATAAGGCACATAGCGTTGAATTAGGATTGAGAGCCGGATTGTCTAAAAAAGGAAAGGATTTTTTATTTCTGATTTTTGATAGGCTGTTTTGGATTACGTAATATTATACTGTGATGGACCTGCCAATGCATAGCTTTAAACAATGTGATAAAAAACATTTACTTAGTCGAGGGTACTACAACATTGATGAGTTCCTTAATGATAAAGATGCTTGGAGGCCGTTGGATCAGCTTCCACCTTCACACAGGAAGTAAAACTATAAGAAATGTAAACAGTAATTGTTATCAATTGTAAATTATAATACTGTATGACTTTTTCAAAAGAGCAACTGTTGAGTTTCTTGCCGGTATCTTCTCAGCAGAACCTGCCTTCCGAACCGGTGGTAGAATCTTTACAAATAGTCAACTGACGTGTCAAAAGTGCTTGTAAACTGAGCCTACTTGAAATAAATGATTTTTGATTTGATTTGATTTGATCTGAATATATTTTTAACCGACTTCAAAAAAAGAAACCATCTTTTAACATGTGTGCCTAAATATGCATATTATGTATCAATGTATGTCAATCTGCTCGTCTGTCTTCACTAGATACGAGATATATAAAGCGTTGATTGGTTTAGGAAAATATCACTATGAAACGCTAAGACGTTTAAAGTGCTTTCTGAGGTACGGAAGCGTAAGATCACCGAATTACCTACTGACTCCAAAGATTATTGAGGATCTTACAAAACATAACCCCAATATTTCATAGACCATTGTATGGCTCAAACTAGGACAAAAAAATATTTAAGCCTCAACAGCTCAACGGTAAAGAAGCCGGACACATCACCAAAAGGTGGTGGCTCGATTCCCGTTTTTCCCTGTGTACTATATTGTCTTACCCACTCCTAACATAGTGTTTTCCGACTACTTGCATGGAAATGGGAATATTACGGATACACAGTCCATCATTCAAAGAGGAATTCAATGCTGGCATCAAACCAATCTGATAGCGTGGGTGATTGTGAAGATTTCTTAATCATATGTAAATGATATTATAAGATCCGTGATAGCCCAGTGATTATGACCTCTGCCTCCGAATCCGGCGGGTGTGTCAGAAATTTAATATCACGTGTCTTTAACGGTGAAGAAAAAACATCGTGAGGAAACCAGCATACCTGATAATTTTCTTAATTCTTTACGTGTGTGAAGTCTGCCAATCCGCCTTGGGTCAGCGTGGTGGACTATTGGCCTAACCCCTCTCATTCTGACATGAGACTCATGCTCAGCAGTGAGCCGAATATGTTGACAATGATGATGATATAAATGATATAGCAAATTGTGTTTTTTTTTTTAATTTCTATTTATAAGTATTTGGCAAACTACTTGTTTATGGTTGTACGGGCGGCTCTGATAGTAGCTACTCGAATTGAAGCTACTGCAAAACTTGCACACCAGACTTCGTAATACGCTTTTAATGTGAAACGCGTGTTACAACACAACTACGATGCTCATATACGAGTATAAGTTTTGAATTTATAGTGAAAGACATTTATTCCCTCATATAAATTACAACTTGAATATGAAACATTTACTATTGGACTAAGAGCCTGCAGGAGCCAGACACACCTCAATTTATGAAAAACTAGCGGACGCACGCGATTTGGTTCGCGTGAAATTTAGTTTTTCACAAATTCCTCGTGAACCATGGATTTTTTCTACGTGCCTACGTAGCCTACGTGTTATTCCAGAGTAAAATCTATTTCCATACCAAATTTCAGCCAAATCAGTTCATTAGTTGCGGCGTTAAAGAGTAACAAACATCCATACAAACTTTCGCGGTTATAATATTAGTAGCATATTAGGATTGTTAGTCTATGTTCCAACTACAGATACAATAGCGGAGTATGGATTGCGGTAGATTAGAATAATTTGGAAGGTTCAAAACCTTAAACTAAACCCTCGACCGTCAGAATACAAAGTGTATTTTTTAATATTTTCCTAAGAAATAGTTTATTTATGCCAATCCTACGACAACCGCTGTTAAAGATCCAACTGTAAGAGGCTCTGGCGAGGAGTTCTCAGGAAGCTAAAGGTCTGGCAACTGGTTTGTCCACTTTCAAATCCTATTGATTTTTACTAGAAAATAAGAAAAGCTTGCGTTTTATACTTAGACAATCGAAGTTCTGGAAACCTAGAAACCTGCTCCCTTCCAAATGCAGTCCAAAACCTATAAACCGTCTATACCGTACTTATCTTCGATAGAAGCATAGGCAGACAAACTTTCAGCCTTTATAAAATGAGATAAGTCTGGCTATCACAGGCTCTTGTTCTATAACTTGTAATTGAATTAAAAAACCTCTCTGAAATATTCATGTATTAACTTGTTTTGATGCACGACATTAGTTTCCATTCATCACCTATCAGAATCCAATGAAACTAAAAACACAGCAGAATAGAGGAGCACCTCTTTTCAGAGAGCCCGTCAAAAAACAAAACTGCCATCACGAACCATTCGGATACTCAAACAAAACGGCAGACAACGCGAGCAAATATCGAAAGCGGAACGGAATTAGATTTGTCGAGTTGGGAATTTTTCGGAACTCATCCGATCCGAGTTGAGGATCAGTTCCGAATGCCATCCGCGGCATTATCATATAAATGCGGCGTTGACGCAAAAATATGGCCGTCGCGACTCCACCTGGAGTCGTACGTGACACAAATATCGTGATATTTAATCCCGGATAACGGATGAATGCTTAAAGAGCATACTCATCATACCAGCGACACATTACATACCGAATCGTCCCAGGGCATGTGGCTTTTCAATTATGTTAGCAACATAATCATCGGACGATAAATATATATACTTAAAATTAATTACATTTAATACTAATGAATAGTGGTATACAGTGGCTTCGGATCGTGAGGTTCTTTCTGGGTTTGAGTCCTGGGTAAAAATTAATTCTTTCTTATTCCATAATTCTTAGTAATTATTTCTTAAGCAAAATCAGTACCTTAGAGAGCACAATAAACCGTCAGTTCTAACCATTTTAGAATCTAAACTATCGTGAATGTTATTCATATAATTTGATTATGAAACACGGCTAAAAGTTCCAACTAGTTGTTATCATTAAAATACTGTGTGTTAAAAATGATTGTAACAAAGTAAAACTTCATCCCAAGATCACAAACCATTCTACTAATATTATAAACGCGAAAGTTTGTATGGATGTTTGGATGTATGTTTGTTACTCTTTAACACCGCTACTACCGAAGCGATTTGGCTGAAATTTGGAATGGAAATAGATTTTACTCTGGATTAACACATAGGCTACTTTTTATTCATTCCATGGTTTCCCGAGATTTGCGAAAACTGATGATTTTGATGATAAGAATGTTTTTTACACTAACGCCTCGACTACTGAACCGAATTAGCTAAAATTTAGTATTGAGATATATTATAGTCTGGATTAACACATGGGCTACTTTTTGTCCCGGAAAAATCTATGTAAAATGTAGAAATTCCTAGTAAATTTTCAAATAGGCGTAGTATACAAGCACTTTTGAAATGTCAACGTTGATTTTTTGAGACTCTATCATCAGCTTGGTAGATTAGCAGAATCTACCAAGATGATGATAGAGTCTCAAAAAAGAAGAAGAAAGAAGAAAGAAGAGTCGGTATCTGGCATGGCCGGCATTAACATCTATAATTACAACAAAAAAGTTTTTGTACTAAACTAAAGTTCAGTTTTAAAACAACGCAGCCAATACAATACGCGCCAGTACGAATATAATCCCGTGAGCGAGACTTATAAATACCCCCGATCCCTCCATTTCCTCGGCGCGTCTCCTGGGAGCGCGGACCCCACCAATTCCGCCAGCCCGAAACTATCACTAATCCCCCACGCGGGATAGGTAAGGATATTTTTATTTGAGGGGAAATTATCTGTTACAGACGTATTTAGGTAGGAGTCGAGGCGTGTATTGCCTTTCCATTCGGATTTTTTCGAGGAAAATTAGGTACACTTTTTTTTCTGATTTGAATTAAACCGGTGAGGTGAACCGGACTCATCACCGAGAAGTGGTGGCTCGATTCCCGACCGCTGGACTATTGTCGTACCCACTCCTTTACAGTCTTTTCCGACTAGTTGGAAGGGAAAACAAGTTGAAAGGAACGGTAATATCTACACCAACTAATATTAAAAAGAGGTAAAGTTTGTAGGGGGTAATATCTGGATATACTGAACCGATTTTGAAAATTCTTTTACCACTAGGAAGCGACGTTATTTGTGAGTGTCATAGACTATATATTTGCCTTGTATGTTCACAGGAACAGCAACTACACGGATGAAACTGCGTCGACCACTAACTTATAAGCTGAAATCAATTCTGTCGCGTTTCCAAATCTACATCATAATAACGCAAGATAAAGGTGAAAACAGAAGAATATGCGGAAGCTAATAGTTAGAAGGATTAATTAATTTCACTTGTAATTTCCAAAGCAAGCCCCCTCTGTAAAGGCTTACCTTTGCGTTGGAAGCGGCCATTGCTCTGTCGTAACACAGTTTCACTTACCTGCAACAAAAATAAAAGGATCTTTAGAGATTTTCCTTACGGTTCCAACCAATAACAAATAATATTTGTTTTGTTTAAATACAAAACGAAATAGTCGTTTTGTATTTAAATAAACAAAACAGCTAAGCTACCAACGTTATAATTTAAAGTATATCAGAATACTTTTGAATACATACGTTGCATGAACAAGTACATCACTAAGCGGCACTAGCCAAGCTTATTCTGATAATAATCTTTTATTTAGACAATGAGTAGAGCATTTTTTCTATTTCAATACTATGGAAAACGCTGCTTTAAATTCTAATAAGAAATTTATTTATCTTTTTAAAAATTCAAAAGAAAACATTGTGCAATTCTAAAAATAAATAAAATATTAAACGAAAAACATTAACATAAGAGATTACAATAAGTAATCCTTTGAATTACTTACTTAAAGCTAAAGTTGAAAATTTTATCTATTTCACAAATTAAAGCTCAGAATACCTAGCGTTTAGTTTATTTCAAATAAAACACCACATCGTTTGCTTTAACTAAAAAGGCTCACCAAATTCCAAGGGCCCTACGCCGCGATAAATTACATTAAATGCCAAATTAATTAAATTTGAAAATGGACACGCTGCGAAACCTTTTTGCGGGGATTTCATAAAAATTATGATAAAAGAGGCTCGATAGAGCTTAATATATGAGCTACGTAAATTTAAGATAACACTAAAGTAAATAATCTTTTTTTTAAACATTTTATGTGTTTAACTTTCGGCTATGTGGTTTTTATAAACTTAGAAGTATTCTATAAATAGAGTAGCCTTTTCTATAAGTCGAGGTCGTTAAAAATTATTTTATCCTTTTTAAATTACATTTAAAGTAACGCATCGCATCAAACGGATTTTTACACGCTTTATATTAGCTTCACTTGTAATTATGTATGTAAGAAAATCTTGGAATCTTAATTTGACCCACTTCCCGATCTTCGATTAGGATGAAATTTTGCTCACACTCTGAGTTCTGATGACAATACATGACAAGCTAAGAAACGTCATTACAAATCCAATATGGCGGCCTCCCCAATCACTTGTAACTATATTGTATGTAAGAAAATCTTGGAATCTTACTTTGACCCACTTTCCGGTCTTCGATTAGAATGAAATTTTGCACACGCTCTGAGTTCTGATGACAATACATGACTAGCTAAGAAACTTTATCACAAATCCAATATGGCGGCCTCCCCGAAATGGCGGACTGGCTGTTAGAAATTCATCCCCATGATATGGATATCAAGTGATGCGTTGACCTCAATCTCATTATATTTTCATGCAGCGAAAGAAATAAAATAGTAAGAATATTGTAAAGAATGGTACGTTCGGTCGAGTAAATTTATGCCATACAAGTACGAGTAAATAGGTACATAACTTTGCTTGTGATATAAAATTTCACAAAAATAATATCCGGATAGCATAAATAAAATAAGAGATTTATAATGTTTTATGTCGATCGTAACTTATAATCGTCGAAGCTAAATCTGTCCTGCGAACTGCCGTGACTTTGTATAAACAGACAGGTCGCAGACATACCCGTCTTCGACCCGTCTATTATATTATATAAACAAATTTTGTAATTTTGAAAGTAAGATAAATAAAACTGTGTTTGTGCTTAAGCCTATCACTTTAGTTTTACACAAACACATTTGGTGCACAATGTTATTATGACGTGAAAGTATTCACTACATTATTACTCAGTATGTCATATACATTTGTGTATTTTTGACATGACATCGTCTTATAATTCGATGGAGCCGGCTGCATACTCGAAAAAAGATGACGTCATGCGTCGTTCCCTCGCTCTAGGGTTGCCAACTTTTTTTACAAGAAATAAAGTATATACTGGTCTATGAAGATTACTAAACAGTATTTTAGAAAAACGAACATTTTCTTTTGAAAAAATGCAACCATTCCATCAGTATTTTCTTATGACGTTGTCACGTTCAACTATCATAAGTAAACTGACTTTACAGAAAATCGACTTTTTTCATCCTTTGTATGAATGTAATAAATATAATATAGCGATTATGACTAATGACCATTGAAGGCTGGTCCACACTACATTTTTTATACCATTATATTGTAGAAGTGATTAACTATACCACTTTTAAGGTTTATCAACAGATTCCAAGAAACACTTGTCGCAAACATATCCGTTTATTCTATAAATCCAAACACCAAAAAAGCACCTCACAATGTTTTAACTTGCGTGCCACCGCAGCCGCATGAAATTCTACATAAAAAAAGAAACCCATTGGCAATACAGAAAGTATTGGCAATACAGAAAGGCGGTCAACGCATCTATACTTTTAAAATCATCTCAGTACCCAAGTCCATTTTTATGTTGTTTATATTGACGAGCTATCATTTTGCAGGACGTTTTACTGCTTTGAAATTATTGCTACAGCCATAATATTAAACCTTAACGACTCAATATATATCAATCAGCAAAAATTCCTAGCGCTTTATTGCTTTTCAAGATTATAGCAATTCTTTTTACAACGTTTTATTTAAACTACAACGTAAGTTCTAATGAATAATTATTATCAAATATAGTCCATAGATTTATTATCTATGGAAGATAACATAGTTAAAGTTCAAATAAGTAATTGTCTCACAGTATTATTTGTTTAAATTTTTATATCAGACCATACTATTTTATTCACATTTTATTTTTAATATCTGTTAATGTTTGATGATCATCGATGTAATTACCGGCACCGACGGCTAAATAACCAGTAGGCAGGTAGGTACGGTTCGTTAGAGCGAACGAGGCTACTTGTCCTTTTGCTCCCATTCAATATTCGAAATTAATTAAATTTGTCTACCAATATTTATGTAGGTACACCCTTAATCCGACGTAATCTTGGAGCTATCAATAACGCGGACTTAGGCCGAGCTGGCTGCCGCGGCCGACCTCCATAAAATTTGACAAACGAGACTTTTATTGGGGACGACTAGTGACTACTAATCGATGTTTTATTACTTCTTTGTTTTCCCGATTAACGTCTGCGTTTGCGGTATCGATTGTTGATAGAATCGAGTTGTGAAAATATCTAGTTTATTATTTGAACGAACATTAATCATCATCATTATCAACCCATATTCGGCTCACCCAAGCTCAAGTCTCCTCTCAGAATGAGAGGGGTTAGGCTTTTAGTCCACCACGCTGACAGAATGCCCATTGGCTGACGTAACACACCCAGAGAATTAAGAAAATTCTTTGGTATGCAGGCTTTCTCAAGAAGTTTTTCCTTCACCGTTTGAGACACGTGATATTTAATTTCTTAAAATGCACACAACTGAATCGTTGGAGGTGCATGCCCTGGACCGAATTCGACCCCACACCCTCCGGAACCGGAGGCAGAGATCATCCACTGCGCTATCACGGCTCGTGAATATTAATATCAATGATCAAATTATGAAGATTTATTGTTGTTGAAAAGATTTGCAAAATTTGAAATTTTCTTTTATCTTTCTTATAAATTTACGAATGAAAATTTTATTGCGTAATAATAAAAAATAATACATTTGTTTTAAATTTATTATTTATGTATTACTTGTCACACCATGTCACAAAGTAGACTGAAGTAATTTAGGAAACCTAAAATCCTAAATAAACCTGAGTTTCCGAATCCAAGACCTTTCTGTTATAATCCAAGGTATTATCTGCACCAGAAAGGTCGTCGTTTTCCTTTCAAGGTCCGGAACTTTAACAAACTCAAACCAAACTAAAACTTTCGTCCAATTTCTGAAACAGCTCAACAATAACTCGTCCTAATGATACACGATACATTCGATAGTCACGTAGCATTATAATTAAAACGCAATCAGCTCTATCAGATATCGATAAAAGCATTGTTGTACTAAATGCCCCGACACTTAACTGTTATTGCATTGATGGGTGGCTTATTTATTTTAATCGGAAAGTTATTCTGAATTATTTTACGTAATAATAATTTAATATTTTAGGTACTAATCTTCGTTTCACTAAAGTTTGCCGCGATTCACAATAATAGTATGTATTATGAACGTCACAAGGCAGCTGTCACCCATGCTATCTGAAAAATACTTCAATAGTTTAAAATCTATGCAGATAAAGCCGCGAGCGTAAGCTCTATGTTTTTCGCGGCTCGCTGACGCGCTGCGTAGTCAGGGGATGAAATTTTCCCATTATATTACGCATTAACTTTGAACAGGTATCAAACCCGGGTCCCCTGACGCGGGTTAGTGGGATTTTGATGTAATACCTTTTTACAACGCGCCCATCAATCATTTTAGAGTATTAAAACTTTTTCGCGTGAGCCTAAGAAAATTTCGTGTGTAAAGTATGTAGCACATTGTATAAGCGTAGCGATTATATTTATAGCGCTAATATAATAAAAATTATTGATTTGTTACCTTTCGTGTTTTATTAGTAAACAGAAGCTATAAATTATGAGTAAGATAAAAGAAGAGACGAATAACTTAGCATTCCGTAGATTCATCATGCAACCTATGTTACACACTACGTGCCACACGATCCATTATGAATCTATGGATCGTGTGGCACATAGAAAAGAACATTAATTATATATTTTAAATAATTTCCTCTTCAAATAAGAAATACATATTATTTTTCATTACTAAGGGCAATTTTACAAAAAGTAAAAGTAAAGGTAGATCTATACTACACCCTTTCTTGATGAGTAAGAGATTACCAACAAACAAATTAAAAATGATGGTATAAATGACTAGTCATTTAACAACTTATAATAATTATATTTAACTTGTCCTTAAATTAATAAAAATAAATTATAAACTAAGAACAATTATGGGCAATAAATGTTATATAACATTTTATAAAGAAACCATACATAATTTAAAATAAATAAGTTATGAAATGACATGCTTTTTTTACCTTTATATCTAATTTCTTTGTTGGTAAACAGTAATCATCAAGAAAGGCTGTAGTTTAAATATTGATCACTTACACATGACAATGAAATACTTTCAAAAATCCTAGCAGACACGTTATTCTTACATTAATATAGCTTTAAAATAGCATCGATGGCACTACAGTTATCGCTTCTAGCTGCGCGTCAAGCATAACCTAACTTAGGAAGCGAGTTGACAAAAATGCTTGTAATCTCATCGCTCGCGCTCTCTCAAAGCTCATTTCTCTCCTACAAATAAAAACTCGTTCACACGTCCGAGGTCACAGTGACGCGACGAAGAATTTTAGACTGTTATATAAAAAGTTGTTGAATTTATACTAGGTATACAGAGAGTATTTCCCATAACTCTAGAATTATATTTTTTAGGGAAAAATAGTTATAAATGTCTAAGGAACATATGTTCTAAAATGAATATTCGGAATAAAAATATTTCTTTTGTAAATAGACCTTAAAATGTGTCCCTTATGCGTATATCTTTTTATAATGACGTAGCCAAACTTATTCAGTGATTAGAATGCAACGATAGATAAAGACATGTGTTACATGGATAGTCGGAATTATTTGAATTACTATGTATGAAAACATAATTCAACCAAATGGAGGCTCCATTTGATTAAATTTACAAAAATGACTACAAATAAACAGGAACAAATAAATTCTACCTTATCCATAAAGAATAATACAGAATGACTATAATATGACAATAATGACTCGTATTGACTCATAAAAAAATCAAACGTCACGCGTCTCCTTGACAACGGCATAAACAAACTTTTTTTATTATTTGTATTTCAAGATTTACCACTAACAACAATTACATAAATTGATATCATAATAGACTAATAATCAATAAGTTTTGGTAACAGTTTTTAAAATATTTAAAACATAAGATGCCATTTTTCTTCAATATTAATAAAAATTACTGATGTGACGCTTCGTGTCGTACTGACTCGTGAATGTATTCGTTTTTGAATTTGTATTTGGAATTGCTGCATCCCTGTCGTGTACCGTATGGTCTATCTGCTAATTTTTCTTTTATCTGTGACATAAACAAATAATAACTAAGCAATGCGTCAGTACTATCCCTGACGTCTTCTAACACAGGCTGGTATTACTACTTCTAAGCAAAATTCCAACCCGCCCATAACCTAGAGCTTATGGGCTAGATGGTAAAGCCTCATGAAAATGTCAGCTAGGAGTGTCAGAAAGCGACAATATTTTCCTCTGGAAGCTAATTTTTTCTCACCTGAAAATAAAAACGCGATCACACGTCCGAGGGTCAAAGTGGCGCGTGCCGAAATACAAAATTATTTTTTACTTAACAAAAAAAATACACTCGAGTTAATTACGAATATGTATGAAAATTAAAATTTTATCTCACCAGCCTCGAGTAATGTTTTGTTTAATAAAATTGTAATCCATTAAGATTGCAACGTTGTTACAATGTTTAAATGAAAATTATAATAAAGAAAAACTTACATTTTATGTTATTATGATTTCGTGGACTTCGAAATATATTATCAAAGTGGATACAACTCAATATTGTGTTAAATAATCACATTTTAATTGAATTTTCATCTCGCAGCGCTGTGGTCAACGCAGACTAAGCTTCCTTCTCTGACTACCCACAAGAACGTTTATCGTTTCAAATTGAAATTTAAAGGCTGCCCAAGATGACTTACCGTCGTAATGTGGAATTTTAAATACTTTCGTAATTTCGTAGTTTACTTTCATGTCAGTAATTCCTTTCAACACACTTCGTTAGTATGGTACGAGTAGTATGTCCCTGTAACGTTTCGTCATGTCGGCCCTCACATCTCGTACCTCTTTTCGTGTAGGAAAAAGTACAACGCAGTTAGAATATCCTTAAATAATCATATTTTAATTGTAATGTTTGAAAATTTGCTACTAATTCACTTTTGTTAAGATTATCCAGAAAATAGAAAACGCTAACTAACGCTATATTAATTCCGAAGACTACAAAATTTTCAAGATAGAAAATTGAAGATCATATTATGTCGACCATTAATTTTTTTTATCGACAACAGAGTGTTTGACTACAATCCCACATGATGTTAAGTGACGTGAAAAAATCCCATGTCATACCTATGAAAGATGTAAAATTTTCCAACAATGATATTTTTTCCCGTACAAAATTAAATACACAGGTTTCTTGCCTTGTATGAGAGGTACGTTACGTACCATAACGTACGAGATCCTTGGAATTTAGTCAAACGGGAGCGAAAAAGCGAAAAATTTCCCTGCGTCCCCGTAAAGAATGGCTTGACATATTTCTTTGTACTTCTTTTGAGGCGTTCGGATAAACGTTGTACCGTTTCCTCAGTGTGGCGATGCGGGCGATATCAAAGCACATGACAACTTGTAAATAAATATACGAAAAAGCAAAAATAAAAACTCATTTTTATTACAGTGTTTATCAAACAAACAAACAAACTCTTCAGCTTTATATATTAGTATAGATATAGACTTAACAACATTAACAACCCATAGTCGGCTCACTCTTGAGCACGTGTCTCCTCTCAGGATGAGAGGGTTAGGCACTAGGCGACAACGCCTCTCGTGTTTATTTTTATCATCATTTATTTTTATTGTTCTCTACAGGGTAACCTCGTTAGGTTTCCCTACTAGACCAATGTTCCCGAGGCGAGAACAACTACCACGTCAGCTTTCAAACGAAAAATCTACATCATAATCGGTTTATTTCCTAAGAAATTAAAATGCCACAGACACAAGTCAAACTTATAGCACATCTCTATTTTACGTCAGGAATGACAATTTTTTATTTTAAACAAACTGACAAAGTTTCCAAGACAAATGAGCCAATACGAGAGAGTTTGTCTGATTTAGTTTAGGAATTCCATCTTATCCTTCAACATCAAATCAGCTGTCTGCTCACATATTACTACATTGTCCCAAATGAACCAAAATTGAGTTTAATCGTTCGACAGGAAGTGCTTCTAATTTATCTTCCAATATTTGACCCGCACAAAGTAACAGGGCAAGTTAAATAGAAGCTTTTATTAAAAATCAATACATTCGGAAATAACCCAATAGCACTTAAGTAGTATTTGTAGTCATTCAAATACATCAACCAATATGGCCATCATATTTTATTGATTCTTTTGTCACAAAATTGTATTGTCCCACTATATAATTATGGGGCAAAACGGGGAATAATGGGAAATGGCCTTTGAAAAACCCATGAACTTTCATTTCACCGCGTGGGGACGGAATATGGGGGAATAAATTACTGTGGCGTGACAAGGGGTGAGCTCTTCAAATAACTAACGTAGTGGTCACTAGCTGTTTTTTAATATGACATCACACTAATATTATAATGGCGAAAGTTTGTGTATAAATTTGTGTGTAAGTACGTATGTTTGTTCCTCCTTTACGCTGCGGCTACTGAAGCGATTTGACTGAATTGATTTTACTCTGGATTAACACATAGACATAAAAACTCAATTTCACCCGGACGAAGTCGCGGGAATTCGCTAGTTAGATATAAAAATATCATGGAAGTGGAAGTAAAATATACCTTTTTTAAAGTAGAAATAACTTCATTGTCGAACTTCTGAGTACTGAATCCAATCCACATCGATAGCAATATTGTAACACGTGATTCAACTAGTTATAAGATTGTTATCAGGAGGCCTATTCTGTAATGATGTTTTGTATAAATCGCAAGTGCGAATTACGAATTCACCTCTATCTCTCTCTGTTTAACATGATACTATAGACAGAGAGCGATAGATGCGAATTCGAAGCTCACACTGTCGAAGTGATAAAAATATCGTTACAGAATAGCCTACCAGGTCAAGGCGCATAAGCAGATCCTTCGTAGCATTGACACATACATTTGAAAGTGTGCTGATCAATCAGGTCGAGCTAATAAATAACAAGAAAGCGGATTTATAGTGTCGTGCAGGTCGTAAGATTTGTTGTTCTTGTCACACATTACTAGTTTAGATTGGATTTATTGTATTATTATTAAATGATACATAAATGCACGGGTAAATTCATGATTATAATTGAATTGTCACTAATAAAATATTGAAATACTCTCACAGATTAAATAAATTATAGAATAGAAGGGTGTTTTCAGTTTTATATCAGACGATCTCTTTTCGTTAACGATGTAGAGAGATCGCAAAAGAACTCGAAACTTTTATGTGTACGAAACAAAAGTTAGCAACTTTTCATGCGAACTCACAAAATATAAAAGCGAACTGTCTGCGTAGCAACCTCTACGAAATATATACGCACTGCCGTAGCAAACAGGCCACGTAGCACGTCCGCTACGTAAGCTCTACGAAAGTTTTAATTTTGTTTAGTGACAAAAGCTACGTTTAACAACTTAACTCTTATGTCATACGTGCAGTTTATTATGATTTATTTATCAAGTTCAAAAACATAACAGGTTTTTAATTATGTACATACATAGAACCAACTTTTCAGAGTTACTAAATTAAAATTTACTGGATTTGAAAGTTTAATTTGTACTTGTATGCAATATGCTGAGGCTATGGACATCTTTGACAGACTAGGCATATTTAAGTGTTAAGTTAAAGCAACAACAACATACGAAGTTTTCCTATTGTTGTTTCCAGGAAAATGCAGCTTTTATTACTGGCGGTTTTACAACAGAATTTTCACAACACAACTATTCACTTGTGCCGTCACCTATAGAAAGAACTCAATAGAGCTGTGTGACAGTTTAGGCCTAGAAAATCCCAACTTTCTATCAACAAAATTTGCATACGCAAGTCCCTTTAGCTCTAGCATGCATGTTCTAACTTGTAATTTTCGATATAGAAATCCTGTCAAACATTTGTCTACCAACAAATCCGTGCCTCTGATCTGATAGGCTCAGCATTCACTATCCTAATCAATCTAAGTCCTTTTGTGATAGAGTCCAAATTCCTCTAGGCCGACATTGACGAAAACCTTTGACAATTTATCTGTACAAACGGCAATACATTTCCAACATTGGTCATATGGACATAAGGTTAATTTTCGCATGAGTATTCTGCCTTTGGAATCTGATGTCCAATTGGTCCGCCCGAGGGCTTCGCGATATTGCTTTGCATGTTTTTTTTACTCAAACCTTTGTATTGTACAGCTTTCCACGCATTTTTGGGTGTCTTTTTATTCAGCTACGATAAAAATTTGGATCATGTAGATTTACTATGTAAAAATTCTTGGCAAATACGAGGATACTCCTTATTCTCAAAACATGAAATTATGGAAACAGTATGGTGTATAAAAAACCTATTTATTGTGAGGCATTTAGCGTATAATTAGTGATAATACTTCGTACTGATTCGTTAAAGCATATCAAATGAAAAATAAAATACTTTAAAGACCTGCAGTTTAGTAGGTTCAGTTTACAAGCACTTCTGAAATTTGTAAAGACTCTATTAACGGTTCGGAAGGACGGTTCTGTTGAAAAGAGCTGTCAAGGAATCCAACAGTTGCTCTTTTTAAAAAATCATACAGTATTATTAACATCGTTCATGCAAATTTAACCAAGAAAGCCGAATTGTGGACACTCTGTTTAATATGTTTTTATGATTGTACTTAGTCATTTTAAGACAATATTTAAACAGACCAGGTCTAAAAAAGGTTTAAAGCCCTTTCAGCATGGTAAAAGGGGAATCATTTTTTACAGAGAACCGATCAGCAGACTCATTTCGTCACTATCAATTGAACGGTAAATAGGTAACAAATAAACACACTTACACATGTTAATAATATTACTTAAAAACGAGCACTCTTATCATATATGTGGTCAACTGTACCGTACGATGGCGATGCTATTTGGTTTCGGCAAAAGTTGGATGGATTTTCGTATGAAAACTCTGATACATGCGTAGTTCAAAGCTCATGTAAATAAGAAGTGAAACAAGTAAAGTTCAATACCGTTTTACATCGAAAGCTTAATAATTCTTATGGAACTATTGAAGTTCCTTAATAATAAAGATGGTTGGAGGCCAGTGGATCAGCTTCTACCTTCACACAAGAAGTATGGACCAAGGACGTCAAGCGGGTTGGACGGAGCCGCTGGATGCTGGCTGCCCGGGACCTTGATGTTTGGAAGTCTATACAAGAGGCTGTCCAGCAGTGGCTATGTCCATCGGCTGATAATGATGATCATGATAATGATGATGGTGAGTAGACATAGACCTAAATCAAACAAGATTAAAGTAGGCATTAGCTTTGGCAAACATTTTAACCATTATACAAAAGCTTGTTGAAATGTAAGTTTTTATTCATTATTCATCATCAATATCAACCCATATTCGGCTCACTGCTGAGCTCGAGTCTCCTCTCAGAATGAGAGGGGTTAGGCCAATAGTCCACTTCACACACCCATAGAATTAAGAAAACTCCTTCACCGTTTGAGACTCTCAAAGATTTAAATTCTTAAAATGCACATAGCTGAAAAGTGGAGGTGCATGCCACGGACCGGATTTGAACCCACACCCGGAATCGGAGGTAGAGGTCATATCCACTTGGCTATCATGGAAGTTTTTATTATTTACACAATATATCTTTCAAATCAAATATGCAGTTTGAGCGTATCACATGTCCAAGACCCGTCACTTGTATGTAAAACCCCGCCTAAGTAACTGAAAGTACAGACGTAAATACACTTTTTTGCATAAGCCCTTCAAAAGAAATAACCGAAGAAAAGAAATTTGAAGCCAGCAACGAAAACATTACAAGAGAAAAGTTATCCCATCAAAGAGTTATGATATCTAGAGGCAAAAAGGGTTTTATTGGCGCAGAGTTTTAAGGGTTCGGGCAACACAATAAACAATGTTATTGAAACTCTTTATACAAGCGCCATTTTATTTACCGACTTGAAAAGAAGAGGAAGTTTGTGAATTGTATTTTTATACCTACTCGTAGAAAATCATTAACAGCCTATTTTAACGCTTTAGGCCTTCGTCCGTGAGGGTAATGAGTTAACAAAAAACATTTAGTCGTAGATAACTAACTGTATTTAATAAGCTGATTACTATTTAATCAGGCTATATTTTATATCTTTACCGCATAATTATAATTCAAATAAGATTCCTAAAAGAGAATTGAAAACTGATAATAACAAGTAGATGATAATTATTTCAATAACATTATAATAAATAATTACAAAATTATTAGAAACTTTATTGCCCACCTACCTGAATCAGAGAAGTATAGTAGGTTTAAGCTGCAAATATAAATTTTACGTTAAAAGTTGTTATATTGCTGCCTTCGCTCATAAGAAGGCCTATAGTGGACCATTGAGATGTTAATAATAATTAATGATAAACTTTAATAATTAAAAAAATTTACAAATTATAAGTATATTTTAATGTAAGCAAACAACAACAACAACGGCAAATGTACAAGTAAGTAAATATACTTAATGTAAGTAATAGAGAAAAAAAAATCCTATTAGTTATCAGATATAAAATAGTAAAAAAAGTTCAAGCTAAAAAATGTATAAAACAAAATATGAAATATAACGAGTACAGCGGATAAAGTTAAAACAAATACTTTTAACCATCAAATATAAAATTTACATTTCAGAGAACTTTTAGTCCAAAAATATAATTTGATTCCCCTGTAAATAAACTTCAGTTTCAGTTTGATGGAAATAGATTCATATTCAGGGTTGTCTCATATATTTGTTAAATTGTTTTAACGTAATATACAACCGGATTGTTGCAAATTGTAAAGATTTAAGTGTTTTGATACATTTGTATCATTCACAATATTTTTTTTCACTCTTCAACTGAGAAAAAAAAATGTCAAAAAAAAAAGGTAGTCGAAGAATTACGAGTAATATTTAAGCTATAATTATAATGCAGTTTAAATCCAAACACATTGCTTCATAGTTTAACAACAACAAAAAATTATAGGTATTCTTATAGTTAGAAAGGTAGCGGCCAGTGACAACCCTATTCAGTGGACGTGAAAATCAATTAGCCAGTTTGTGCATGCAGTAGATAACCGGGGGTAAATAGTGGCGGGAAAATGACCAAACTTTGTTTTTTTTGCACGAGAGATTGCCGTTTTAGATACCTATGAAATGTATGCATTTCATAACATAGTATACGATTTAACGACCTGTCTGTGTGTTATTTTGTTCAGTTTTAATGTGAAGACATTTTTAAACTGTGTACATGCAATAATGGTTGAAGTAGAACAATAATAACAATTAACCGTGTTTTGTATTTAATTTGTATTGTTATTATGTATACATTGTTAAAAAATTAAAAAAAAGGACAAATAAATAAATGAGAGAAAAAATTAAAGGTATATAAATTAAATTAAGGTAAATATCACACTAATACGAGTATTATCAATACAAAAAATTGTATAAAAAGTACGAGTGTGTACTTACACTACACACACCAATTTTCCACAAACTTCAACACACACGTGTTCGAAGTGTTAAAGTTCGTAAAGGAGTACCTCCACGCCGAAAATAATGAACCGATTTTGTTTGTTATTTATTCCGGAAAGTACATGTTTTTCGTGGATTTATGATAAACTGAAATTTCACGTGGGCGAAATCCTAGCGTCTGCTGGTTTTTAATAATTCATCCAAGTAAATATACAACCCTGTATCAACTTTGGCGCGTTCAGAGTACCTACTTCTAAAAATAGCATCCTTATAATTCACTTACCTGAGAGCCCACGCAAAATATATGTATGAAGTTTATTCATCCGTGCGCGGTCTATTACACCCCCTATACCCCCAAGGGGGGGAGAAGTTACTCCTAAATAATTACCCCACAGTTGCGTAATAAATATTACTTAAAGATATTACCGCTTCGGAGTTTAATGTCTTTGTTACGATTGCATTTTCTTGATAAATGGAACAGTTTAAATATATATGACGGTAATATATAACAGAAGATTTCTGCTTTTTGTATCGCTTATTTCACGCCGGAAAATTCATAAGGAGTTTTTTTTTATAGTAGTTTTTTTTTGCGGCTACATAATACGAGTACTTCTTTAGCGGTCGTCAGTTCTCTATCACAGGGTAAAATTATATAGCCATTGTGTGTTTATGTATCAAAAGATACTTTTTTTTTTATTCTTTACAAGTTAGCCCTTGACTACAATCTCACCTGATGGTAAGTGATGATGCAGTCTAAGATGGAAGCGGGCTAACTTGTTAGAAGGAGGATCCCCCCTGTACTATTTCATTTACTTACTGTGGGAAAATAGAATCACACTAATATTATAAAGGCGAAGGTTCGTGTGTATGTTTGTTCCTGATATGCGTTGCGGCTACTGAAGCGATTTGGCTAAAACTTGCAAGGAATGGAAATAGACTTTACTATGGATTAACACATATGCTACTTTTCATCCCGGAAATTTTTTTTTTTTGAAAAACTGAATTCCACGCACACGAAGTCGTGGATGTCCGCTAGTGGGATATTAAGAAGTTTATGTACTACACTAGAATGTGTATTTGCGCCAAATTTTACAAATTCGTTTACTGTTGAGACGTGATTGAATAAAAAATATGGCCGTAAAGTTATTTTCTTAATTCGTTCGTTTTCGGAACCTCGTACAAAGTATTAGAAAACGTCGTTTTCATGTTACGATGTCACCAAGGGAAATAAGAATTAATTTTTACACACTCCATCTAAAACTATTAGTATTTTTTGCATTATAGACTAATAAATATACATCATTAAACTAAATATACCAAACTCGAATTTATAATTGTAGACTGAGAGTCTTTGAGAGAGGACTTATTATTCGCAAATATCAAAAATAAATCGTAAATAAAATAAAAGTATACTCAAACGAAGAGATTAAAAAACAAGTTAAGCCTCTTTAATTATTACTAGAAGAAAAACGAAATATAATCCAAAGGGCTTATTAAAGCATTAAAAACATCCATCGGAAAGAGACGCATGGAAAATATAAAAGTAATCCCTAATTAAAAACTCGACCAAAAACAACGAGTGGGCCAGACTCACCCTTACCATAGCCGCATAGAGATATTATGTATAGAAACGCAGTCTGCGCACACATTGAGACATAGGCTTACTGTTACTTTAGAACCAGTGATCATTTGATATGGCGTAAAGAGACGTTAGTAACTAACGTTTTATACATATGCACACTCGTCGCATTTTGGTAATATCGTGTTAGTTTATTTTCGATTTTATACTAAAGTCATCAATGGCGTTAATAGAGTGACGGTTACAATTGCCGCTTTGCTTACGCCTTAAAAGATAACTATACTGACCCTTAACCATTTTTCAATTAATATATTATAAATATTATTAATCAAAAGAATTACATCCTATGTCGTTTGTTTCAATCCATCTTCAATGCGTTCCGTTTTCAATGCGTTGGAACTACGATTGTCCTCATCCCATTGCTACTTCGACTATTACAATGTTTTTCTATCATAGTGATAAGTACCTTTACAGTATCACGATCATAGTGATCTTTACAGCCAGCTTGTCCAGCAAGGACTAGACAATGGACATCCGTAGATCGCGTTTCTACGCGTTATATCTCAATGCAAAGCCACTCGTCCGTCGAAACTGCCTAAGGGCCCAGGATTTTCATAACATTTGCATAATCTGACCTTGCAGCCCTAATCAAAGCCCTTGTGTGCGCCCCTTATTATTTTTTGCTTTACGACTAACCAAAGTCAAACAGAACTCGATTAAAATAACTCGCTTTGGATATCACACAAGCACCATGCACCAAAAAACCCATAAAAGAGTTTAGAGGAGCCATGATAGCCCAGTGGATATGACCTCTGCCTCCGACTGCGGAGGGTGTGAGTTCGATCCGGTCCGGGGCATGCACCTTCACCTTGAATTTAGGTAACTTTACTCTTATTTTTTGTTTATTTTGACCGGACTATGTCGCTATTGACGAATACGTCAAGGAGGACATCAGACTGCATGGTCACTGGATGGATATGGATTCGAATCACGTGTCAGGCCAAGAAAAAAAAATACGTTATTGGGAAGTTTGGCGGTGTAAGTATACCCACGTGCCTCGGAGAGCACGTAAAGCCGTCGGTCCTGCGCCTGACCTCTCACCGGTCGTGTCAGTCTGCCGTACCATCGGACTATGAAAGTGTGAGGGAAAAGAGAGTGCACCTGTGCTTGCGCACACAATTGTGCACTATAATATATCCGACGTACATGGTTAATCTCACCATGAGATTGGCCGCCGTGGCCGAAAAGGGAAAAAAAACAAATTCAGTCAGGAGCATATTATTATCATAGAATAAAAAAAAATTAGAAAACATATTATCATTATCCCCAAGGGTAGAAAAAAAGACACAATTAAATCTGTCGCATGTCTGTACCGTGGGACACGGTCAGATGCAAGTAATTAACACAAACTTTCAGTTAAATCTAATTGGTACAAAAGCTAAAGTGGAGGTACATTTTAAAAATACAATGAAATAGCTTTCAATGGCCATAGAGAATCAGGTCAATTCCGTTCGGAATAAAGTGCTTCCGGACATGAAAGTGGTGATCGTAAATATTTAACGTTAACGTGAATACATACAATATTCATAATGTCACCTTATTAAGGTGACACACTCACAAATGACAAGTGACATCAATTTGAATTTGGAATACTAAATGGCAAATTACAATATTATTAAAAACCACACAGCAAAGGTAACGCTCTATCAATAGAAAAACCTAGGGGGCATGGCGCGCGTATCCTCACATATGAAGACGTACGCTTATGTGTTTGTATTTTAAGAAAATTGACTTAAAAACGGTTGCATAGAGTAAATTTTAGTTAGTACTGTTGCCTTGCAATAAATAAGTTAAGTAATAACTAAACTTTACTCGAAAAAAAAACAAAAGATCACCAGTGACAAATGGAACTTTTTCGAAATAAATCTAAAAAAGTATGTGTAAATTAAATTAAATTATAAGTTTATTTTCAAATAAATTTTTTAAAGGCAAATGAGTTTTTTTTCAAATACTGAAGATTTTTTAAAAATGTTTTCAGTCAACATCATAATTTCCAATTATGCAAGGAGTTCTCGTTAGTGTGTCATATTTTTACACTACAAATGTGTGCATTTAGGATATGCCCCCAGGTACGGAGTATTCAAAACTAAAAATAACAGAGGCGAATTCCAAAAACTTCAATATTCCGTGGTGAAAACAAATTAAATACCTTGCTGAAAATATAAGCTGTTAAATTTAAAATGTTAAAAATAAGTTAATTTTAAACACCGTACGCAGAAGCGAAGAATCCAAAATGGATTGTCTAAAATTTACCAAATTATTATTAGACAAAATTATAGACAGACATTAGACAAGCTAATAAGTTACGGAAACAAAGTTCCAACTCGATGCGACATCCAAAGCAAATAGAACTATTTCACAGCGCAACCAGATTCTCAACTTTAACTCATCAAATTACAGTTAAACAAAGTTATAAATCTTTCGCCGTGTCATACAAAATGGAAATATGTCGGTGTGATCATACCCGTATGTGAAGTCGATCCGACAATTTAATGAGACAAAGTACTACCTGCACGGAGTTATGAACTAAGCTGATACTCTGTCGTTCGTGTACTTATAAAGCCGTCTGATTATTTCAGCGTATTTGGCTAGAGTTTATAGTCAAAGAGCTCAACAAACATATAAAGCCTCAGAAAATATATACAATTACGCTCGCTGCATCCGCCCGCACGTAACTTATAACGTTTTATTTTGCCAATGCTTTTTACTTGTTGTTTTTGATATTTTTGTACTACTAGCATATTTTTGGTAAAAATATTTGTAGTATGAACACATAAATATAAAAGTATTACTTTTTATTTTCGGATTGGATTCTTTCCAGAATAAAATACTATATAGTAAGTAATAGTAAGTATAGTAAGTACTGATCGTTATCAATCGAACTGAACTTATTAACAATCGAGCTAACCTTATTTTAGACACAGCGAAAGTATGCATTAGGTTTGTCAGGACTTATAACTAATTTCTAACTCAAACAAACTTGAAATTAAAACTATCAATCGTTTAATCTAAGAGTAGAATAAGGAATTAAATAATAGAAGCTAAAATATTTTTTACCTGAACAATATTAAAATAATGATAGTAATCACACTACCATTATAAGGGCAAAAGTTTGTCCTGTGTTTGTTGTGTATAAATGTGTATTTTTATTAGTCATTTACGCCACAACTTATGAACCTATAGTTGAAACGCAGAAAAAAACAGCCTGCGTGTAAATCCTGAATGTAATCTATAACCTGGATTAACACGCATGCTATTTTTTATCTCGAAAACTTCCATAATTCCCGTGGGATTTATGAAAAATAGAATTTCACGCGAACGAAGTTGAGGGCGTTAATTACAAATTACAAATATAAATTACCTCACCTAATTAACCAGTTGGGCTCTCAGACTACAGAGTATATGTAAGATAAGTGCTGTTAGTGGCATGTTATTAGTTTCTACCCGCAGACGCGTAACTTTGCAGACGCTAATATTTAATTAGTCTTCTACATACGAGTACACACCGCGTGCCTTCCTTTATTGAAATATGTATAAAATGTTTCGTTTCGTGTGAACAAGATATGGTGCTGCCACACTTGATAAAAGCTTTCACGGGTTGGTCTAGGCTCACACGATTATTGTCCCGACTGGTTTCAATCACACACGGGATATCGAGTCATGATTTTGTTCGTTGTTGGCATAAGCCAAACTATTTTAGAATTTAAACTATGTTATTCATATTAATTGATTATGAAACATTTGTTTGGATCGTGCCGCGTTGCAAACCAGCTGATGATTAAGGGCCCCGTATGGGTGAAACTAGTCGGGCATACTTCGACCTAATATCACGTGAATTTTAGCCGTGTTTCATAATCAATTAATATAAGCCAAACTGATATAATTCGACACGTTTTTTTTCTTTATACGAGTAGATTGAAGTTATAACTAAGTTAATCCATAATAACAATCCCATTTGATATTTGGGATACTTTTACCTCCGTAGCGGTCAGTGACATGCGCGGTAGATTTATAATACGGAAGTCCTGGATTCGAGCCGCGTATGGGCCGATTAAGGGTTTCTTAATTGGTCTATGTCTGGCTGCCGTGGCTAATTACCACCCTACCGGCAAAGACGTAACGCCAAGCGATTTTGGATAAGCAAGGCTTGTAGAAATTAATATTGAATTTTTTATATAAGTAACGTATATACTTTCACATGCATTTTGCTGCTGTTAATTTAAAATTACAAACAGACATTTCTACTTTAAATATTTTTGTAATTAAAATCCTGCAGTGATCCCAATATAGAAATCATCAGGTCAAATTACGTTACGAAGCAAACCACTGAAGTAGATTGAATGACCAAAAATAAAAATTAAAATACGAGTAGGTGTGTTATTTACGACTTTATTACGGTAGACATTTATAATTTTACATAATCCAACAAACTTTACAGCACAATAAAAGGGTGAGAGAGGGCATTATGCGAACAAAACCGCAAAACAATTTAAATTTTATTCGTACAACATTAAAAATCAAAATGGTTTGCAATATATTTTTTAAAAGGCGAGAAACTCATTAGAAAGTCTTGCGAACGGAATCATTCATACCTCCCCAGTCACTTTATGCGACGTCTCTATGAAAGCCTTTGACGTTATTTTTGTATTTTTATTTATAAAAACAACCCCCTAATTAGCCAATGCCTTTTATGAAGATGCGCTGGCTGTCGTTAGTACATAAAGCGGCGGTGCCTCGGGTCTGGCGGTCGCATTTCATATCAAATTGAAAATGGGTTTCCACTGTATTCTATGTTCTTTATTTGAGTCTGTTTATTGTGTATGTGACCACAGCCTTGTTAAAGTTTTAAAAAAAATATGAAATGCTTTCTTCAAACTATAGTCAGTCTATCCCAGGAAGTCCGTTTTGAATGTTATGACAAGTTGACAGATCTAACGCATTCGGATGTATTTAAACTGTATTTGGGACCTTTGTAACTTTAATTTTCAGTTTAGTTTTTTTTTTTATTCTGTACAAGTTATCGTACCAGAATGCTAAATCGCTTAGCGGTACGTCTTTGTCGATACGGTGGTAACTAGCCACGGCCGAAGCCTCCCCCCAACCAGACCTGAACCAATTAAGAAAACCTCAATCTGTCCAGTCGGGGATCGAACCCAGGACCTCCGTTTTTGTAAATCCACTGCGCATACCGGAGGCCGTCAAATGGCCGATTAGTGACAATGTAGGGTAGCTGACACTACGTACTTAGAGATGAAAACAGTTCTCGGTTTTTATTCTACTTTCATGAAAAAAAGGTATCATAGATATTTATGTTCCTAAGTAATGAAGGTTCGTGGTCATTAAGCTAGGTCACCGATGACGTCAGTCCACTTAGCAGATGTTTTCGCCTCGCTCTGCAAGAAATGTGTTACGTCAGACCTTTTAGTTTAAGTAGAAATGAGATTACCGTGTTTAACGTTTTAGCTTTAGATTAGGTTGTTTAAACTCTTTGTTTTAAAATGTTACTAAATTGGCGGATTATTTTCATGTACTTCTCAAATTGATTTTACTGCATGTTTTATTTGAATTAAATCTCGTAAAACAATTGATTTTTAATTCAATTACAAGTATCTAATGTTAAATAACTAAGACTTAGATAGAAGCGGACTAACTAAGAAGAGGTTCTACACGACATCATACCGGAACACTATATTGCTTGGCGTCTTTGTTGGCTAGTAACTAGCCACGACCGATACCTACTACCGGACCAGACTTACACCAATAGTTGACACTTTTTTTCAAATGGTCTTAAATAGTTCATTATCGTTTTACTAGACTGAAAAAAAATCATATTTTTTTGAGACGTGATTACATGAAAATTTTAGTTTTCAAATATGTTTTTGACAATTCGAGCCAAAATGCCTGTCGGCCATGGCAGTCTATATTTTAACTGTTTCATGACGTCACTATAACAAATCCCATACAAATGGAGCGTTTGACAAAAATATTTATAGTTATATTTTTAGTTTATAGTTTGAAGTTTAATACATCAAGTGTGTTAGTGACGTCTCAAAATGGACGACAGCGTTTTTGACATTCGGAAAATTTGAAAAAAATTCGTGATTTATAAGAAATCCCTAACTTTTATTAATTGCTATCGATATATTTCAGACCCTTACTACTACACGACATGAATATTGTTTATATTAAATTTGATATGAGTAAACTAACCTTTTTTTTAAGAATTTTAGTTTTTTTGCATATTGAGTAAGTCTGAGTATCAGCCAAAATCTATTTTTCAAACTTAAAGATAAGAATAATAACACACCCCTAAATAGATTTGTTTTTGTATTTTTTTTTGATGTGGCATTGTAATACACAATATACCCTAAATTTTGGCCCGTCTACCATCAACCTCTATTTTTTAATAAGTTTAAGGCAAAACAGAACACGGTGCTGGAATGGCGACCCCGCACCGGAAAGCGCAGTGTTGGTCGACCCCCCAGTAGGTGGTCAGCAATACCCATAATATAATATAGATTGTATCGATATACGATTGCCTCCAGTCGCCAAACCCTACTTTCGAGGCAACTCTTCGTAGAAATCCTTATAGTTTGCTCTTTAACGATATTTTCCGAAAGTTTTTATCAAGTAGGAGACGGTATTTATCAAGTAGGAGGACTTCCGCTTCTACCTGGCCCTTCACCAAAATTCGCTAAATGCAACATTCATTTTTAGACATGTGACCAAACAAAAGACTTCACTTTCTTGCTTTTAATAGTTAAAAGTATTTCACATACAAACAATTAGTCAAAGCGCTTTGACTGAAGTACTTCGCACATAAACTGTTTCCTATTTAATTTAAAACAACAATAGACAATCACAGTGTTACCATTATCAAGTAAATCGCTTCTCTCTCTCTGCTCGGCTGGTATGAAAGAACCTTCAATCAAAGGACCCTCATCCCTAAGTAAACTAAGGGTTACTACACAAGTGTGGGCTTAGTTTGTTTTTGGTATCGTCGGCGGATTTAAATAGATTATTTTGACCGTTTTCAAAAAGTAGTATAGTGTAACTGGATACGTAGATTTATTTTAATAATCCATACCACGTAAATCTTATTAAAAACATATTTTTTTATAATACATTACAATTAAATAAAATTATTTTAATATTTGCAATGCGCATTATCTAATACCTATATTATTTTTGTTTTCATAATCTATACAAATATTATAAAGAGATAAATTTTGTGAGGGTAATCTCTGGATCTACCGAACCGAAATTTCCTTTATCAATATAAAGTCAAGTTATTTGTATGCGTCATGCTATATTTTATCCCCGAATTCTCAAATGAACGAGAACTACATAGGTGCAACCACGGAGCATTGGCTAGTGTTTAAATAAAATAGATATTCTCAAACTCTAAAAACATTGAGGCTATTTAATAACAATTACTCTTAGTGTTCCTATTTGAATCGTATAGCTAATAAGCACCTCGAAGTTAATGCATAGACGACTCAAGGCAAACCAAGTCGCCTGTATAGAGACAGCCTACGCAAACATTTGTCTAGCGAGCAGCGCCGCAAGGTTGTCACAGCGCTAAATTACACCCATTTGTATGCAGATGTCAGCGTTAACTCGCGCCTTTGACTCGATGCAAATAACGCGTGAAAATTAACTCACATTATTAGACGCATTTGTTAAACTAGTTACTTAATTTCCTACGTATTATTTTTGAGGGCTCTTGAAAGTTATATTTTTTGGTGTTAGTTAAAAATTAGATATTAAAATTCTGCAGCAGTTTGATACTTAGCGTTTAATGTTGATAAACATGTCGGTTTTTTAAAGTGGCGTATTCTATTATGTATAATGTTTAATATGTGTATTGTTGACGTATTATAAATAGATAAATAATAGTTTATAACATTATTTTCATTTACAATTACTATAAATTTTAGTCAATTCAATTAAAGACAAGTTGCATGTAGAGGCAGCAATGCAAACATTTGTCTAGCTAGCAGCGCCGCAAGGTTGTCACAGCGCTAAATTACACCCAATTGTATGAAGATGTCAGCGTTAACTCGCGCCTTTGACTTGAAAAAAAATAACGCGTGAAAATTAACGAACATTATTAGAAGCGTTTGCTTAACTGATTACTTAATTTCCTCCATATTCTTTTTGATGGCCCTCAAAAGTTATAATTTTTGGTGTTGTAAAATAATTAAATTATGATGCAATTTTTTAATTTTCACTTGCTATAAATATAAGCATATTAATAATAATAATAATAATAATAATAAAGCTTTATTGAATTCCATATAAATCTTAAAAACTAACACACAATCTTAAATAACATATCTTATTTTAGATATGTTATTTAAGATTAAGTTGATTTTTTTTTTTTTTTTTGTTTATATTTACACGTTTTTTATTTATTTATTTTTATATGGACCCCCTAAGGGTAAAAGCCTCCTCCAATGTTTTCCACCTTTCCCTATCTTTAGCTGCCTCTTGCCATTTCACTCCCGCTGTCGCTTCTATTTCATCTACCCATCTAGCAGCTGGGCGGCCTCTCGATCTTGTGCCTATTGGACCTGCCCATTTCATCACTCTTTCGGTCCATCTTCTGTCGGTACATCTGGGCAAGTGACCAGCCCATTGCCATTTCCTTTTTAGGCAGTAAGTTAAGGCGTCGGTTACTTTTGTTTTATTACGGACGTATTCGTTTCTCACCCGGTCTCTCAACTTTATGCCTAAACAACTTCTTTCCATTTTTCTCTGCGTAGTCTGGATTTTTCTTTTTGTTTTAGCATCAAACGTCCAGGTTTGGCATCCGTAAGTGAGACAAGGTAGTATTTCCGAATCCATAACTATCTTTTTAGATGTGAGCGGGAGCTGCGATTTAAAGATCTCTTTACGAGCCCAGTACTTATTCCAACTCATCGCCACCCTTCGATCTACTTCTGCCATATTTCTCTCTTTGTTAAAAGAAATCTGTTTGCCTAGGTAGGTACTTCTCTACATATTCGAGGGGGATGTTATTTACCATGATAGGTGCCGTGTTGTGATTAGTCATTACTTTCGTCTTGTCCAGGTTCATCTCCAGTCCAACTTTTATGCTAGCCTGATTTAGGTCCTTTATCATTTTATTTAATTGATTTGGAGTTTCTGAAAATAAAATGATGTCATCGGCAAACCTGAGATGACTCAGAAAGTTATTGTTAATTCGAATACCTTGCTTAGACCATGGCAAATTGTTCATTATGTGTTGCAAAACAGCAATGAACAGCTTTGGAGAGATTGGATCGCCTTGTCTCACACCTCTATTTATATTAATTTTTGGACCTATTCTATCTAATTTGACTCTACTTGTCATGTTTGCGTATATGTTTTTCAAAATATTTATGTATTTTTCGTGTATATTTTGTGTTTTTAGTGCTTCCCATATGCTGCAGTGAGATATAGAGTCGAAAGCTTTTTTAAAATCAATGAAGGCTAGGTATATGGGTTTGCGGTATTCTAAATATTTCTCTATCACCTGGTCGACTACTTGGATGTGATCTATTGTGCAGAAACCACTTCTAAACCCTGCTTGCTCTACAGGTTGGTGAGCGTCAATATCTGGTGATATTCTTTCAAGTATACAGGATGCAAACAGTTTGTAGAGACATGACATAAGGCTTATCGGTCGGTAGTTCCCGATGTCCGCTGGGTCACCTTTTTTAAAAAGCAAAATTATTTCGGATTCCGTCCATGTATGCGGAACAGTTTCTTCATTTAAAATTTTGTTCCATAGGAGTGTGATAGGGGCCAGAAGTAAACCTCTGCCTAGTTTTATAAATTCATTCGTAATACCATCTGGCCCTGCGGTTTTTTCTGGCTTCAATCTCATTATTTGTTTCAAAATTTCAGGCCTCGTGAACTCATCAACTGTAGAGGTATCAATGTTTTGGATTATGTTCTTTGTTTCATTGAATAATTCTGGTTGACTATAAAGTTTTGCATAAAAATCTGTAGCTATATCTATGATTTCTAACCGTGATTTGCATTTGGTAGAGCCAGGTTGGAGTGATGTAATCCAGTCCTTTGTTCTGTTCAATTCTTTATAAGCTTTTTTTGCAGATCGAGATTTTGCGCGAGAAGCATATTAGTAAATTCAATTAAAGACAAGTTAGCTTTAGAGGCAGCAATGCAAACATTTGTCTAGCAAGCAGCACTGCAAGGTTGTCACAGCGCTAGATTACACCCATATATATTTATACTTAATAATTTCTATGCAGATGTCAGCGTTATCTTGCGTCTTTGACTCAATCTTTTACATCTATGACAAACTTGAATTAAAAAAACAAAGTAAGCATAGTGTTGTTAACATACTTAATTCTCTAAATTTTAAAATTACATCACAATATTCAAAACATTTATGTTTTTGCACCAAAATGAACACCGATCAAAACCCAAGTTTTAGTTTAAACCATAGTTTGCGGTTGAGCAGAATAATCTTTCTGGGCATACAAAACACGTCAGCTTCCCCAATATATAGCATTCTTTACTGTAACGTCGTCACAGCGGTAAATTACACCCATCTGTATGCAGATGTCAGCGCTAACCCGCGCCTTTGACTGGATGCAAATAACGCGTGCAAATTAACCCATCGCGGTGAGACAGCCCTTGATTACGTCACGCGTGACGTTCGGAGACGGAAGGCCTATATTAATACGGCACCCCACTTGTGTGACAACGGGGCTGTTATGATTGCTAATTTGTGACTTTGATTTTTGCATAATGCTTCTTTGATTATGGCTTTGAATTTCTTATTTACACATATTACTAGCCGATGACGTTTAAACCGCGTAGTTTTCGCTTCCGTAAGAATCCGGAGATAACATACAGCCTATGTTACTCATAAATAACGTGGGTTTCTAGTGGTAAGAGATTTTTATCTAAATCGAGAGATATCCCAAAAACTTTACAAATTTTTCCTCTTTAGTATAGATGACTAGGTATTATTATATTATCTGAGTAAAACTAATAAATACGTACAGCAGTCTGAATTGAATCTTATACTTAGCAACTAATGTTGCAGACATCTGTTTTTTATTTACCTATTTAGTTGAATGTATTTTAATCGCTTAAATGGTACGAGCAAGTATGCAGGTCACATAATGGTACATTATCAACAACCCAAATTCCGTTCAGTGTTGAACACGAGTCTCCTCTCAGAATGAGAGTGATCAGGCTAATAGTCCACCACGCTGGCCCAATGCAGATTTCACATACGTAGAGAATTAAGAAAAATCTCAGGTATGTAGGTTTAGTCACAACGTTTTTCCTTCACCGTTTTAGACACGTAACAAAAAAGTTGGAAGTGCATGCCCCGGAACGGATTCGAACCTACGTTTTACACTAATCTGAATCGAAGGCAGAGGTCATATCCTCTGGGCTATTACGTAGCTATTACTTAATAGTTACTGCCACGTATTTGCAGCACCAAAGGCGCTATCCCAGAACCCACATTATAACTGGACGAAAACACCGCCACAAGTAAATGGATGTATGTGTTACCTACTAAAAATTAATATTAAATCCGCTAAGAGAATACAAGTCACCCTTTTTCTATATCATAGATACTTTCATCCTCAATATAGTATTAAATGGAAGCCCAGCTTAAAGAACGAGGGTCTGTGATAGTCAGATATACCTGATTTTATAAGCTGAGAGTTTGCCATGCTCTTACCATAGATAAGTACGGTAGCCAATTATGGAGTTTTGGTCATTGTGTCATCAGTCATCGTTAGAACGCAAGAGGTAATGTAATTTTTTTTAACATTTACACAGCATTTCATGAAGAACCATGTGTCCAGTCGCCAGGCCCTTAGTTATTACAGCGTACCCTTACATTTAAATATTTAATGGTGTTCTTTGAAAGGTTGCAGCAAAATTATGATAGCAACTGTCATGACTTAATATATTATGCAAGCGAAAACGTAATATACTTTAACGATTGAAAATCTGGTCACTTGAAACGGCTAGCTTCCAAAGCCAACCCAAACTTCATACCGTACTTACTTATTTATTAACACAGAATAAAGATGATCCATGAGTCTTTACAAGCAGCGTGATAAAGCCGCTAAAACCCATAAAGAAACAAACGTCTTGCTTCAATCATCATTGCAACAATCTTGATAAAATGAAGTATATCTGGCTATTGCAGACCCTTTGTCCATTACCTTGGATAGAAACAAAAACGCGACGAGCCCGTTTGGGTTCGTTCACGTAAATTAAATGAAAAAGAAACATCTGAACACTATAAAGGGACCATTATCACGCTTGATTAGCCTTCGCTCTCCTTTGTCTATTGCCCTGAAATGTGATCAAAACGATTTCGTACACGGAAAAATACTTGTAGATGTGTTTCTATGTTGAAATATGTATTTTTTTACCACTTTCATATTATATACCGAACCCAAACCCGACTGACATTGTTCAGCTCGGAACGTTGATTTTATAAGGAAAGTTCAATTCTGCTTCGTTGGTCTAATAATAGGGTAGTTGACTCGTATTAAATTTGATATACACAATACTAATTTCGCATATTACGCGGAATAAGGGTCCGAAATATATCAATTAATAAAAGTTAAGGATTTCTTATAAAACTTAATTTAAAAAACATGTATTTTTCAAAATTTCCAAACGTCAAAAAAGCTGTCGTTCATTTTGTGACGTCACACGTACAATTGATGTACTAAACGTCAAACTTATTGCTAACTAACTAATGTTTTTGTTAAACGCTTCGTTAGTAAGGGATTTGTTCGTTTGTAAAAAAAATGAAAAAATATATTTTCTTTGTAAGGGATTTGTTCGTTTGTAAATAATATTTAAAAAAAAATGATTTTAGTAGAATGATACTGAACTAATTAAGGCCATTTAAAAATAGTGTCAACTAGCCTATCGTTCGGATCAATGTCTTGGTTTCGACGTTCTACAACCTTCAGTTTCAGAGTTAAATGTACTCCCACGTAGAGGATTTTCTGTCAGATATTATGCTGTTATCTACAGCATTCGTTAGTTTAGTTTAGCGTTAGTTTTCATCGTTATGAATTATTTTCATTTTTATTCCTCAAACAGCAAATGCTAAACTAATATTTACAGGTAATTAAAAACATTGCATTAAAAAAAAAAACATAAAACTTAAAATCGTAACACGTTACTACATTTTCTTTTGCTTTATAAGAAATATTTGCGGCAAGCTTTTAACATTTAAGGGTAAGGACAATTACGCGCGGCGCATCGCCCGCGGCGTTTAAAAATAGTATAACTGTGCGTGTGTTTCCGCCTGCTGTAATGTCTACTCGTTAAATCAAGTAATATATTTTTTTTAATTAGCAAAAAAAACACATTTTTTTAAATCTGCACTACTAACTACCATGTCTGAACATCCTCTTAAAAGCGTACGTGGAACCTTGAACCATGTTTTGTTGAAAATTATTGGAGTACCTACTTATATTTATTTTGCTTTACTTATAGACCCGCTACGGCAGTTGGTAACGCTGTGGTTTTCTATATAAAGGTCTGGGTTCAATCCGCTGCTCCGTATTATTTAAGACAGTCCAATATTTTCTACATTGGTTTAAGTATGGTGATAGGTATCGAGCATGGCTAATTTACCTTACCGGCAAAGACGTATTGCAAACAATTTGGCGTTTTTTTATTATTTACAAGTTACCCCTTGACTGCAATATCACCTGATGGTAAGTGATGATGCTATCTAAGATGGAAGCGGGCTAACTTGTTTGGTGTAGGTTGAAAATCCATACGCATTTCGGTTTCTACACGACGTCGTACCGGAACGCTAAATTGCTTGGCGGTACGTCTTTGCTGGAAGGTTGGTATGTGGTAGGCCTAAATAGAAGCCTGCCACCAGCCAGACCTGGTAAATTAAAAAAACCTCAATCGGCTCACCCGGGGATCGAATCTAGAACATTCGTCTTGTACATCTACCGTGCATACCACTGCGCCGAGTCCAAGTCCGCTTCCATCTTAAACTACATCTTCAAAATATCAGGTAAGATCGCACACTTATCATTATATAAATCATTGTAATAAAATTGGACCAAAATTTAAACTGCAACTGGCACAAAGTACATCCGTAAGCAACACAACAGACAGAACATTTAAACATTACCGAGGGTGAAAATACTTCCATTAAACCCACAGATATCAAAATAAAATAAAATACTCAGCGGTTGCCACAGGATTAGCCCCAAAATATGTAAAGCGCATTCGTATAAAATGTACGAGTGTACGAGAGAGCACCGTGTTCGAAATTCAAATAATTCCCGCTCTGGCGGCCATGTTTCCCGTTGTAGTGACGATATTTCGCAGTCCGCTAAACAATGCAGCTTAACGAACGTCCCACGGGGGGAAATCCCCGCGGACGTGGGGATACTTTCTATTCTACCCACATTTTTTTTTTTAAATTTAAGTACGTATGTTGTAAACGTCTTATAAAACGTTATCGTCTTCTAAGCTTAGTTTATTTAAGGTGTAGCATCTTTCCCGTTGTAGTGACAATATTTCGCAGTCCGCTAAACAATACAGCTTAAAGAACGTCCCACGAAGTGAACTTATTTTTTAAATCGGCCCAGTAGTTTCAGAACCTATTCAATGCAAACAAATAAACACTTAAATCACTCCTCTTCATAATACTAAAGTATAGAAACGTCGATTAAAAATGCAATAGGTAATCTGAGTCGAAATTAGAGACCGAAAGTCTTCCTCTTATCTCTGAACTGAAACTCCAGATGTTCCTATGGTTATACCTACCAGTACGTGTAGCGTTGTCTTACAACTTAATTAAGACTGCGCAAGTTGAACACACGATCACCGTCTGCACGCCTCGGGCGGTCGCTGCAACTTGCAATGACAACTAATTTGCCGAGCAAGGGGTTTGACATCATCTGTACTAACCCTTGATATACATAGGTATACAGGGTGTCCCGTAATTAATGGATAGAACGCAAATGATAGAACGCAAATGATAGAGCCACCAGAGATAGAGAAACACCTTATTATATAAAACTAATTTGAATAGTTTTTCAGAAATCCTTATGGTGAACAAGTTGTATTTTTTTTTCGGATTTTTCAATATTTTCTATCTTGAATTATTTTTTTCAGTGCTGTAGCTGCTGTAACTAAGATGTAAATGGATTTGATGGATTTTTAGAAAACTATTCAAATTAGTTTCAGATAATTAGGTGGTGTCTCTATCATTTGCGTTTTATCCATTATTTGCGGGACATTTTGTATGTACATAATGTATATCCTGCCAAAAACTGTAAAAAGTTTAGGTAAAAGGACACCCATTGCTATAATAAAAAAAAATCTGTATTGGAAAATGGAAAAATATCGATTTATACCAGGGTTTAGAAGGTAAAATAAAAGAGACGTGATAGCCCAGTGGATATGACCTCTGCCTTCGATTCCGGAGAATGTAGGTTCGAATCCGGCACGGGGCATGTACTTCCAACTTTTCAGTTACATAAATTTTAGGAAATTAAATATCACGTGTCTTAAACGGCGAAGGAAACATCGTGAGGAAACCTGCATACCTGAGAATTTTCTTTCTTTACTTGTGCGAAATCTGCCAATCCGCATTGGGTCAGCGTGGTGGACTATTGGCCTAACCCCTCCTATTCTGAGAGGCGATTTGTGCTCAGCAATGAGCCGAATATGGGTTGATAATGATGACAAGGTGCCTATACTACCCGGGTCATAAAAACAAATCAATTGAAACCTCATTCGTCAAATAAGGATCAATAGTTAAGCACTACCATAGAAAACGTAACTATAAATATACATACCTACCTACTTGTGCATAGTATATCTCAATATCAAATAAGGGTTCCGTTTATGTACCTACATACGTTTGGGACCCGAAAAAGCCGTCTTTTAATTTGTACGCGAGTAATTGAGACCGGAGCTGCTTTTGTTTGCCGTCTGCTTTAGCGTGTGTTGTTAGCTTTATGTTAACTCCCAAATCCGCGTTTTCAATGTTTGCCTGGATTTTGGTGTTAAACACTCAGTTGGTACTCTCTCTGAATTACTGCGTTAATAAAGCTCATTATTTGTATTTTAGAACTTACAAACTGGCTATCTTTAGGATAGGACTATATTAAAGGTAGGTATATAAAAGTGTCTTAAGATAACTTTTTCATACCTACCAGTAAAATATTAGTGAAATGAGAAATGGAAACAATGAAATGAAACTTCAACGCAAAAGTTAAATTTTAATTTCATAATTTTCTTTATATATTTCTATAAATATTTTTATTTAATTAATTCATCCTTTAATCAGTCTTTTTCCTAACTTAACTAGATAGTGACTGCGGTATGCATAGCCATAGACTGCTTTAGATTGGCAATAATATAAAGGATGTTCTTGTACCAATAACATTACCATTTAGGTAAACCTTCTTACACCATTAGCTAACATTTTATAAAAAAAAACTATATTATTTTTATTTATATAAAAACAATAGCTGGAACAAAAATAAAAATATATTATTTCAAAAATCCCACATTATACTAATAATAATTATTTAGAACTTTTGATCGATCATCGGACTGGCCTCGCGGGCTTTTTAGCTTAATACATCACCGGAAGTGATAAATGATGGGTGTTTATTATGTTCCGGTGAAAAATATCCAACGGCCTGCCATGAAAAATGTTCCTAAATTTACCTATTATGGACAGGACAGGCCAAAGCCGGCTTCAATCTCATAGTAAATTACAAACTAAACTCTGAAATATAACTACTCGGTTTAATATTGGATAGAAGCAGGCGTTACTTTGCGGAAGTTCATCATGATTATATAATGACTAGCTGACGCCGCGCGGTTTCACCCGCGTGATTCCCGTTCCCGTAAGAATACGGGAATAATATACAGCCTATAGCCTTCCTCGATAAATGGGCAATCTAACAGTGAAAGAATTTTTCAAATCGGACCAATAGTTCCTGAGATTAGCGCGTTCAATCAAACAAACAAACACTCAAACTCTTCAATTAAAATAATATTAGTATAGATTTATTTATTTTGCTATCATCCGCGAAAAGTCGACGAACCCATGCGACAACGTCACCCAGGTCCGACAAAATACTCTCTACGTACGTTTCACCCCGAAACCGGTGCATCCTCTGGAGATGTTGACTCTACATTGTTATTGTTATTGACTCTACAACGCGCAATTGCAAAGTCTTTGACATCTCCTCCTAACACACGTTAATGGCAGGCGTCCACTGATCCGCATCACACGTATCGGACGCATCACATCAAACGGATTCTTAATTTTACGGTAGATAAAATTCGTTGGATGCGTACCGTACGATGTGGATCAGTGGACGCTCTTGATTTTCTATACCAAGAATACTAAAATTCGTTTGTAGTGAAAAATCCGATACGTACGATGCGTATCTGTGGACATCAGCGACAAGCCGTCGGACCCGATCGTTATCATTATCATTCGACAGAGGTCATTTAACGCTAAGCCTACAACTACAACCCCGCATTGAAGCAGCGGCGTGGTGGGTCTAAACTGCATATCGCCTTTCTAATAAGTACGGAGGCTATAAAATAGGCTGATAATGATACCTATCACACCGAAACCCCTTCATGATTTTAAGCATCAGTGGTAGGACTTCAGATAAACTATATCACAAATAATGCAACTTTTAATAAATAAACACTATCATTTGGAGAACGAATGAGTGACACGTGAACTGTAACGAGGGGGATGTCGACACGGGAACATTTGCGCTTAAAACTAAATGGTGGAGCGCGAAAAGGCTGACAAGGGGGTACTTTGAGCGCGCTTTATTTTTAGAACTCACGTAAGCGCTCGCTTGCTGCGAGACGGGTGGAGGTTAAACTGGATAAGAAGACGCGGGAATCGCTTAAGGCGGCGCTGTTTAAAAATCGCTTAAGCGGTGCTGTAATAAAATTGCTTAAAGCAGTGATAAATGCTTCGTTGGTCAAGTGGTTAACCTTCTCTGTTATGAAAATGAGGTTCGAAGTTTAAAAATAATTCAGTGACGTCCTGATTTGATTGAAAATTGGTTGTGTATACATCCTATTTCTTTACTATACATCCTATTTCTCGAACGTTTAGGTGTCGTATAAAGTGATCGTAAAAGAATCGAACATTTTGCCGTGGCGTGGCGTAGTAGCATGGAATGGGTATTGAGTAAGCTCTAAATCCCAGTTCACACGAGGATAATGTCATAAAGCGTGCTATTAATTGTTATATACAAGTAATTGATAGATGTCCGCTCTAATCGATTGTCAACATACGACTGAACGGCCACTTAGTTAAATGACATATAAAGACTAACGTGCAGGTAGTTCTACATTCATTCTCTCTCTCCTCTTGTCACTCTTCGTTCCTTCATTTATGACAATTATTAAACCCATTGTGTTGGTGAACGGTCAATCTTGTCCGTGCGACTAACACTACACCAGCGGCGCAAACATGCGACCAAAGAGATAATCTCGACAAAAGAAATAGACAAATACCAACCATTAGGACCGGAAATACCTCTAATCTCTTTCACTGCGTTGAAACGAAAGAGATGG
Organism: Bicyclus anynana; assembly: GCF_947172395.1. Classification (NCBI taxonomy): domain Eukaryota; kingdom Metazoa; phylum Arthropoda; class Insecta; order Lepidoptera; family Nymphalidae; genus Bicyclus; species Bicyclus anynana. The sequence goes on along the minus strand of NC_069098.1, from coordinate 1,598,477 downwards.
GACTGGACTACTCCGCCATCATTAATCGATATTTTGTCTATTTAACTTAGTGAGATATAGGCTACTCGCCTGCTGTATAAAACTAAGAAGATTTATGCATATAGGCAGTTTAGGAGAGCACGTGATATAGGCAGTTTAGATGCCTAGAAACTCTAATTACATTTTTATTTGTGATAATAATCTCGTAATTGTAATATTTTTATAAAACAAAATTGTATTTTTATCTCGTCATAAAGTGTGACGTCATTCGCTACAAGGTATCGGTTTGTGATTGGCGTTTGCGGTGACGTGATATTATATCACATCACTACAAACGCCAATCACGCTGTTATCTCTATGAATGACGTCACTTGCTAATGAGTTGTGTTTCGGCGGCAAAACTTTTACGTAGATATTTTTTCATTTATATTAAATTTTTTACTGGTTATTTATTGACGGGACAAAATAAAATAAAGCTTATAATACTTCCATAATTCAGTTCAAACACTGTTTACAAAAGAGGCAAGTAGCCTATTATATCTTTGGACATACGCTAAAAATAATTTCGAAATACCCGCTTCCGCCTGCAAAATGACACGAGTGCAAGCGTGGAAACTCTCGACTGCTGCACGATAGAGGATTTTGTGTAAATTTGATTTTCATTACTCGAAGCATGCGGGATATTTATTTTTAATATCCTGCAGCGAAGTGTTTGTGCTCGACTCCGGAGATTATGATGTTGTGATGAAAAAGAGTAGTTATTAAAGTATAAAATGAATTTAAACTTCCAGTGCATATTTTAAGCTCGACTCTTCTACGAAATTAAGGTTAGGTTGGCGGAGATATTAAATTAAAATCTATATGTACGCAAAATATACTGGCTTGTGGATATTTTTAATATTGAAACTTCGTTAGTGGTTACCATGTCTCTCCTCTCTTCTTTAGGATTTTGCAGCATAAACCAAACCCACCATGCTGTTTCCTTTCTCTACTAATTTACTAAAGAGGTAAAATTTGTGGTATTGTAGGGGGTAATTTTTGGATCTACTGCACCGATTTTGAAAATTCTTTCACCATTAGAAAGCCACATTATTTGTGAGTGTCTCGGGCTACTCTTTATCACTGTAATCTCATTGTCACGCGAACTACGTGGGATAAAACGCGGGGAGTCGGCTATTTTAATAAAAATTCGTAGAAGAACACCTACAACTAAAATCTAGGACGTAGTTAATCGTATAACAGGGTATTGAACTCCACACGGACGAAGTCGCGGGCGTCCGCGAGTGTTACATACATGCGAATTCTGAAAACATATGCCGCTTTGTTGTTTCTAAGCAGTTCTAATATGGGATTACTTATTTAAAGGGTGAATAAACAAAACTCTTAAGGACCGGCGGCAGTATTGTATCTGGTAGGTACAGTAACTATATATTGTAAGAGGAAAGAAAAGAAAATACACTTTATTGTACACCACAAAGAAAATACAATACAATAGATACAAAAATATTACAAAATGCACAATAGGGGAGGTTATCGCTAACAAGCGATCTCTTCCAGGCAAGCTATTTGGCTGGTGCTAACTATTTATCATTAGATAATCCAAAGGCTCGTTTGTTTGTTTTTTATATTCTTTTGGATGAACAAACAATACATTTTCAACGTATTTAGTCAATTAAAAATTCAAGTTCCGTGCCTAGAGATAAAAATATATTGCTTGTAAAAAAATATTTTACACTCTAACTTATCTCTTAACTCTTCCTACTAATTGGACTCACGGGAATCGATCCTGTTATCCCCAAGCGATCTAAACTTCATAGCTACGACCAAGAGCTCACAACTGTAATCAAAAGTTGTAAATTTTCAATTCACAATTGTAATATTCTCGTAATGTAATTGGACGCCTCCCTATCGCAGCCCTTCCTTACCCTACAGTAGTACGTACAGACAGATGCACAAACTAGCGATGAGTATTCAACGCAAGATTGCACTGTGGCCCTTTGGGAGATGGAATTGATGCTTTATGCATGTCCAAAGCCCTTTGCTATGCAGTTATACCGACTTCAGAAATTGATGTTCAAGGATTGCATTTTTGATACGTTTACTGATTCTCCTGACAATTTTTATTAGTTTTAAAACTGGGATTGAACGGAATTTTGAAAGTCCACTACACATCTTACATGTAGAATGAACTTTCCGTTTTCAGGCAAGAAAGAGAAGGGAATATATTGTATTACAAAAAAAAAAAATCCGTTCTGTAAAACCACTACAAAGTATCAGAGGGCATGTATTAATGATACGAGTATATTTTGCATGCACGTTTTTTTAGCGATATACTCAAATCGACTAACTTAAAAGACATAGACAAAACTAAGCCTTGTATTTTTTTTCAGACTTTCATCTTCCCTTTTCCTTTGATTGAGAGATCAATTAAATTGAGAAAGAATAGAATGGTAACGCCAACTAATCCTAATAACTATACCAACCATGCCATGGAATGGTGGCAAGGATGCTGACTGTATCTCTGCGTTGACCAACTATACTAATCTTTTGCACAAAAATAAGCCAGCCCTTCTGTCCCCAGTTGAGGCAACTAATTAAATTTCATACAATTTTAATTTTATCCAACACCCATACAAAACGAAGCGAACGTTAAAGGTTTTACGAAATCGTGCCACAAAAAGGCGTTGAAACTTTCATACCTCTAAATGAAATGTCATACCAATCAAAACCCAATCCACCTTTTCGCGAACAAAAACAAACAAAAGCGTAACCGGTTGAAAATACATTTCTTTAAATCATATCCGCGTATAGAAACTAACCTCTATGTACATAAGCATAGAGGTTACAATGTCCCATTATTGAGTTGTAAAACATTTGTGCAACTGCAACCCTGGGAAAGGGGGGAAGGAGGGGACTGTCGGTCGCCCAGGATACGAGCTCGGCCCGGGCAAGAGCCTGTCGCGTCAGGGTGTAAACACACCATGATTCTATCCATAGAAATTTCAACTCTATGCCTTCAAAATTTAAGTATAATTTGCATTGTACGCTCAATACGATTTGAACACTTGCAATCAATAATTAATGAAATTTGCACTCTTTGTGTTTTGTAATAGGATTGATATTCAAATGGTAGAGACAAGCAATATGAATTAGCGATCGGTGCGCTGCGCTATATAGAAAACAGTCTGCTTTCAAGCTTCTAATTCGGTTATGCTTAAGGCGAATCTTCACGAAACTTGTGGTGGCAACGTGCCCGACTTCACACAGGTGTTCTTAGTTGGGAGTTAGATGGAAAGTTTGTGATACTAATACCACGATAATGGCATATGAAATTAAAATCGTTCTTACAAAGGAAAATGATATTTTTCTTTGGAATTTAACTTTTCCTACTTACTTTTCATTTGTTGAATGAGTAAACGTGTCTACCATTTATCTGATCCAATTGTTAACAATTATTTTTGTATGGTTATTTATAGTACATATCACAAAAGCCTCAATTTTAAACATCAATAGCTCAGGGGTAAAAGGGCCGGAATCATCACCGAAGGTTCGTGGTTCGATATCCGGTCTATGGATTATTGACGTACCAACTCCTAACACAGTATTTTTCATCTAGTTGGAGGAAAATGGGAATACAGGTCTTATTTAAAAGATATAGCAAATATTCTTTATAAAAACGAGCTTATAAAGGATCGACATTTAAACAAAGATATACAATTTTTTTATACATCATTGCCAACCTCATTTAAATCAAACAGAACACTAGATAAAAATATTTATAAACTTAAAATCAAAACTGTGAAGTAAATTAGTAGAATAAAAGTCACAACATAACAGAATACACGATATAGGGTACCTAGGGTAAAAACTAATTTCGTTAATAAGTCTTCGCCTTAACTACATTCGAGTACGAACATTGTAAAATGAATCTTTTTATTTAGATAACAAGGTCGTTATCTGCTTGTACCATAAAGGGTAGACCGGGGTGCGACTACACTCATTCATAACCGCGAGGCCGTCGAACGCTCAGGTGGTTTAGACTTTAGATTTATTGTAAGGTGATGTCCCTCTTCATAATCTGTATTGTTTTATGGACGCTGTTTTAATGAGAGTATCAATTTTTGGGGAGGCTTGGGGCGGATGCGGCTGTGATATTAAATTGAATATATTCATCAACGTAGCTTTATGATCTTATTTATTAGTCTAGCGGATCTTATACAAGTTTGTAAAGCTACAGTAGGTAAGTGAAAGTGAGACCTAACGCATTTTTAAAATTCTTTTTGATGTACCGACGTATTATTTTTAATTAGGTACCCCATTTTGTTTCTTCATCTTTCATTTATTTCAGCTTTTTTGTAACCATTTTTTTTTTTTTACTTTTCATTTAATTAATTATTATTAATGAGGTAAACAATTCAAATATTAATGTTGCATAATCTACTCAATTTCTTTGTATTCAAAACTAAATAAACTTTGTAGTGTAGTCAAACAAATCAGTGATATTTTTTTTTCAAACTATAAAGAGTCATATTGTTTCAAACTTACTAGGTTACAATGAAGTTTTTCCGGAAGGAAACTCTTCACTTTTACAAGGATTACCATTATAACCACTCTGCCAAAACAATGGTATAAATTATTAGGTCCCATAAAATTACAAAAATAGACCAACCTCGGACTTTTACTCGCAACCTTTTAGGTCAACAATGTTTTCAAAACCACCCACCACCTTGAACATGCAATATGAACTTTACGGCTATTGTGATAAAAGACAAATTCGTTCGCACTCCAACAGCCTAGTGTAAGGTCTCGTTAGTACTAAAAACCCACTAAGGACCGAGAACACTTCACAACTGGCCGTATTTTCGCACTTTGAACTCCCCCAAAAAATGTTTATATTTTTCATTTAGTACGAGTTAATCCTGTAAAGCCGTTTCAGCCGGGAAATATTTGCGTAAATGCTAATCCCTTCTTGACAACACTTTTTGTTTTTCTTTTTGTTATATAATCACAATATTATGATGTTCTACGAGTACATGTGAAACTCGATAAGAGGACTGTTTTGAAGTTTGTCTGTAACAATAATTTAGAAAAACAATTATTTTTAATTGAAAATAGCAACGTTAGTATTGAATATTTCATTGTTAACTCCCGACGAAACAAAAAGAGGGGTTTTATAAATTTTACACAGATGTCTGTCTGATCATAGTGGATGGAACGATTTCGATGCGGATTTCTTTTATAGTAACTAAATAATTTTCTTTGGTCCCGCTCACATTGCAATACTACTTTCTTCGGGAGTTTTTCAAAACATTTAATTTTAACTTGTAGACAATGTGATTGATTGAAAGAATCAAAATTTTAACATTCGTATGTGCGCCTAAATTAAGTACCATTATAAGCAATGTAATTCTATCTGTTGACTAATAATATCATATTATTGACCCACCCACTCCCACTACCACATGGACTTATGGTAGTGGGATTTTACTCAAAAATAGTGCTCTATTTTATTGAGCAACATATGTATATATATATATCAATCAATTTAAATGCCCTAGTTGAATCAACTGTTTATTTAGGGTTTTGTAAGGTTAAAATAAAATCCTTTTGTTATGCCAAGAAAATGCTAATGCTACAGTTTTTATTCATTTCCCACGTCCCATAAACTTCTAGTTTATGCTGCCTGTAAGCCGACTAAAACTACTTTTTATGCTCGTGTTTATAGCTTAAGCAGGATCTGATAGTAAAAGAAAAATAACAATTGCACAGAATTTTTAGTGCCAGTAATTCAATGTCATCAACCTTATTCATGTTGGCAAGCAAGGCCTTTGTTTCTCATTGCAGAGAGAGAATTGGAACTCAGAAATGTTCCCAACCGATAGGTGTCACTATATTTTAGTTAGGCTAGGCACTATACGTCCAAATTATACAAAATATGAAAATTCCTCCATGGGAGGCAGTGCAACTTTGTGTCTATGGCGTGAAGGTCACCGTATTACCTACGCTAGATCTGATAATCAAACGACAGAATAAAATATTATAAGCCAGGGGTTACCAAATGGCGGACCGCGGTCCTCATCTGAACCGCCGACACATTGTGTGCGGACCGAAAAAATATATCCCCCGCAGTATACATTTCGATAACGACTTACTGATATAAATCTCCAGGATTTAATGTCAATAGCTTGCCTTAAAATTGACCCCGAGCGAAACTAATTGGTGACCCCTGTTATAAGCTAGTAACCTTTTTGTGAAAGACTACTCTGGGGTAGTACGAACACTATGTTATTTCTGCGACCAACCAAGTAAGCAAGCTGCTATAGGCTTATGAGGGTAACACCTATCTATTTATTGCACAGGTTGACCATAAATGACCACAAGTCATAGCTCTATTACACATACAATAAAGTGTTTAAGGATGTGTTCCTTGTATGCCATTGCAATGGCTTTCATATTAGTCAAAGATCCGTATTAGAAACGACCTTCACCCATCTGTTTAATGAGTGAAAAGTGTTTTACATCAAATTTAATATGTTAAGAAAATATTGCGAGTCTCAAAAGCTCCTAGGCAAACTAACTTTAATGATAGTTATTTTTTTTTATGCGCTCGCGTTTGACCATGATCTAACCTATTGGTAAGTGTAGATACAGTCTATGATGCGACACGCTTGCTTAGAAAGTGCCTATTCACTCTTTTATAATGGTTTATAATATTTTGACCAGGAAATTTTTATGCAACCCACTAACTAGCAACATATTTTTTAAAGGTACTTAATTTGATATAAACCACTTTTCATCTATTAGACAGATGGGTAAAGGTCGTTTCTAATCGGATCTCCTGCTATATTTCTAACACCGGATGGGTCAATTGCTTGTTCTGTCAACTAATACTTCGGGACCTATTAGTAAAAAAAACCTTAGCCTAAAATATTGTTTGTAAACAAAACAATTAACAATTACCCGTTTCCCGTAGGCGGTTGAAAACGCGCAATTATTTCGAGCGGGCGCTTTGATGCTCGATGAGCCAATCAATTTATTGAAAGAGGCTTGATTGACTTCAAAATGGGAGGAGAGATCAAACAAATATTGAAATTAATAAATTCATAAAGTTTAAATGGCTTTTACATACATACTCGTGCTACCACATTGTTCCGTAATGTGTACAATAAAAAGAACTTACAACGAAGCCCCGGGAGGGATTGGAAGAAAACACCGGGGGAGCAAGGTCCCCCGCGACACACCCGGACAAGGAGGCACTGCTTCGAGGCAGAGAAGACCCACACGTCGTCGCGTTTGCCACCGCGTTCCAATAAAAAACTGTTTTGATAATAATCATAATCATTAACTGTCTGTTAATAATTATGATTATTATCAAAAATCTAGGCTAATGATTACCGTCATGAAAATGACGGCTGCTATGACGAGCGCCTTTCGCATTAGCTCTGTAACCGGTTGTATGTGACATGCATTTATTGATGAAAACGTTTCACCTTTCTGGTGCTTTCGATGCTGAAAAGCAAGACACCTGGAAAATGTACACCAAAAGCCCTGCGACGGAAATAGTGGACGATATTAAAAAAAATAGATTGAAAGTATAAATTATTTTATTTGGAAAGACCGTCTACATAAAAAGCCGGTTAGCGATCTTTCCGGACAAAACAACCTGACTGAAGTAATTTAGACAAAACCAAGAAATATAAGTACTTCTTTATGTACCTGACCAACAAACTTAACCCGCATGATGTACAGGTGATCAAATTGGATCAACTATTAGCTATTGGATCAACGAGACAATGAAATAGGTATTCAAGTTTCCAGTCTAATCTTACTCAAAGGACAAACGTTCAATCAATGACCGCTCAAATTCAGACTCAATTAAACTAAGTCTTACGATCATGTTATGTCTACAAGACCGACCTAGCCCTCAATTAAAGGGCATGTTTAGACGTTCAGAGATAGGCCGTAATTACAGGCTCGCCTTTACACTCGTGTCTTGTCCTTACGGTGAAGGTAAACACTTTGAGGCAACTTTAATGACGTCTCAGACAACTTTCAGATAGCTATAGAGCAACATGTTGGAACAAGACCACAGATAAGACAGAAAATAACTCTATTTATAACAGAACGAAAGCCTGCAATAGCCAGAAATACTTCATGTTAAGAAGGTTAGAACTTTGTCAGCCCATGCTTCTACCACAGGTAAGTAAGTACTGCAGCCAATTATCTAATATATAAAATTCTCGTGTCGCGGTGTTCGAACTTGAACTCCTCCGAAACGGCTCGACCGATTTTTGTGATCCTTAGCGTGATTGTCGGCCAGGGTGGAGAATCGGCCAACATCTATTTTTCATCCCCCTAAATGTTAAGGATAGTCAACCCCTAAATTTTTTTTTTTATTTTTTAGGCAAAATTTTTTGTTTTTATTTTTTTATGACACAGCATACAAAAATACATACAACCCTAAATTTTCACCCCTCTACGATCAACCCTTATATTTTATTTGTTAATTAAAAACTATAATTTTTTTTGGTAAATTTTTTTTTTATTTTTTGATGACTTACAATAAAAAATCTCATAATACTTTCAATTTTTCACCCCTCTACGATCAACCCCTATTTTTTATTTGTTAATTATAAACTTTAATTTTTTGGCAAAAACCCTAAAATAGCCCTTTTCTTTTTCCCATACAAATGATTTGTAACTAAAACGTAGTCAATTTGAGCATTATTGTTATTGTATAAAGTTCATATTAATAATAATTAGAAAACGGGGTAGGGGTAGGGTAGTGGTAGGGTAGGGTAGGGGTAGGGTAGGGTAGGGTAGGGGTAGGGTTGGGGTAGGGTAGGGTAGGAGTAGGGTAGAGGTAGGGTAGAGGTAGGGTAGGGGTAGGGTAGGGGTAGGGTAGGGGTAGGGTAGGGGTAGGGTAGGGGTAGGGTAGGGGTAGGGTAGGGGTAGGGTAGGGGTAGGGTAGGGGTAGGGTAGGGGTAGGGTAGGGGTAGGGTAGGGGTAGGGTAGGGGTAGGGTAGGGGTAGGGTAGGGGTAGGGTAGGGGTAGGGTAGGGGTAGGGTAGGGGTAGGGTAGGGGTAGGGTAGGGGTAGGGTAGGGGTAGGGTAGGGGTAGGGTAGGGGTAGGGTAGGGGTAGGGTAGGGGTAGGGTAGGGGTAGGGTAGGGGTAGGGTAGGGGTAGGGTAGGGGTAGGGTAGGGGTAGGGTAGGGGTAGGGTAGGGGTAGGGTAGGGGTAGGGTAGGGGTAGGGTAGGGGTAGGGTAGGGGTAGGGTAGGGGTAGGGTAGGGGTAGGGTAGGGGTAGGGTAGGGGTAGGGTAGGGGTAGGGTAGGGGTAGGGTAGGGGTAGGGTAGGGGTAGGGTAGGGGTAGGGTAGGGGTAGGGTAGGGGTAGGGTAGGGGTAGGGTAGGGGTAGGGTAGGGGTAGGGTAGCGGTAGGGTAGCGGTAGTTGAAAGTTTATATCGAGTTTCACGCGGACGAAGTCGCGGGCATCCGCTAGTCTTAATATATAAATGCGAAAGGTCATTCATCACGAAATGCGCTTGACGTACAAAGATGAAATTTGGCAGGGAGGTAGTTCACAGATAGAAGAACGCATTTTGCGATAGGGCCGGATTAACGAGGTCTAAGGGCGAACCAATATTTCATATGATTATGTGGATATTGTGGTTTCACCCGCGTGGTTCCCGTTTTCTTTAGAAATACGGGGATAGTATATAGCCTATAGCTTTCCTCTATAAATGAACTATCCAACACTGATATAATTTTTCACATCGGCTCAAGTAGTTCCTGAGATTAGCGCATTCAGTCAATCAAACAAACAAACAAACTCTTCAGTTTTATAATATAAGCATAGATTTTGTCTTTCATTTTATTTTTATACGCATTAAAATGAGTTCCATCTCTTGATAGATAGAATAACCGCTTATTTTAGAGTTTATCAAAATTTCTTATGGTTGGATGTATTCTTAAATTCATTATTCACTCCTTATTCTTCGGCAGACGTTAAATTAGCGAACAATTTTCTATAACAGAGACGTACGCGGCAGCAGAGCAAAACGACAGCCTGACCAATTACCGTCATTTATCACAATGTCCGGACTCCCTGTATCGCTGCTACACCGGGGCTCTTGTCGGGGAGCGGATTTATTATCGTTATATAAAATATTGGGAGTTGGTTTGTCAAGTTACTGCTAATCTACCCACCTATCTATACTACTAGTCTACTACGCGCAGTACCCGTTCCTGTTTGATAATGGGGATAAAATATAGCCTACGACACTCACAAATAACCTGGCTTTCTAGTGGTAAAAGAATTTTAAAAATTTGTTTCATTTACCACAAAGTTTACCTCTTTAAGTTATTAGTTTTATTAGTTTTTATAACAGATTGGGACGACTCTTTCCTCGTCAATCCGATTAGTTATTATTATCATAGAATAGTGATAATTACGGTATGTCATTGCCGTGGTCCGCCAATCCGCGTTAAAGCATCGTGGTGGAGCAGAAATCTTAATTCACAAATATAAGAGGCTCGGCCCGGCTCTATGTGTCCTTGAAAATAGACTTATGATGAACCTTCGATAGAAGAATAGGCGTAGGTATATGGGGGGGGGTCTATTAATAATAGACCTGTTGCCGCTCCCCCCCCCCCCCCAGGAAATAATCCTAGTAGCGCCAATGGATAAAAGTCTCTATACCTTGTACGGATTCCAAGACCTTGAAACTTACATTTATCAGTTCTATAAACTACGTAGCCCGCCCTTTCCTATTTTGCTTAAAAGCAATAATCAAGAGAGGTAGGTGTAGCTATGCCTAGTATTATCTGTACGGTAATCTATGGCAGACTTAATTTCTAACATACACGGGTTTCTTTACAAAAAAAAAGGTTTACACAGAAAAGTCCTGCCCTTTTCCTCAAGGCAGAGAAAAAAAATAAAACATCCCGTCATAAATCAGCGGTTTAATTAAAAACCCCAAAAGAGGAAATTAAGGAAATGTAACGGAATCGAGACATTACACCCTCAGTAATTACAATTTTAATATGACTTGTTGCTTACCACAAAAATACAGAGATGCTGTTAATGTTTTACGATGAACAAAATGGCCGCGTACGTAGAAAACTCCGCAAAGTTTGTTCTGTTTGTCTACCACTCGAAATTGAACCTTGCGGCACTCGAATTAGAGTGTATTTACGGTATGAGTATACATTATTCGCTGTAGTTTATGAGATTCGTGGAATATAGCCTTTAATAGTCCGTCTGGGGCTTTTCTCGTAACTTCCACTCATAAAATGAAGCCCGTAGGTTTCTAATTCTTGGGGTCTGTCAAATGTGAGTCGGCAATTTCGTGGATCTTTTCGCACCTACCCGCAATTTGCGGCTGTACGCAGAGCGTCGCCGTTAAAAAATATACTTACAATAAACATTATGGAAATGTGTTTTGTGTTTTGGGAAAAAATTTACTAATTTTTTATGTTTTTAAAAGTGGTGTACTTGTTTCATTATGACGATTATACAAATTAATTAGATAAACAGTTTATAAAAGAAAATCGTGGCCTGACTTTCATCATTAATAATACATATTCACGACTCCTCTCAGAATGATAGGGGTTAGAGTAATAGTTCACCACGCTGGCCCAATGCGGATTAGCAGACTTCACACACGAAGAGAATTAATAAAATTATCAAGTATGGCAGGTTTTTCTTCATAGTTTGATACATATTTTTAATTTCTCAAAATACACTTATGTGAAACGTTGGAAATGCATGTCCCGGATCGGACTTGAACCCTTGGTCATGAGCTGGTTGTAGCAACGCGGTACGATCCAAACTGATTATATACTACTAGCGAACGTCTGCGACTTCGTTCGCGTGGAATTCAGTTTTTCACAAAACCTGCAGGAACCATGGATTTTTCCGGGATGTAAACTGAGTGCGAAAAAGCCTATGTGTTAATTTAGAGTAAAATCTATTTAAATTCCAAATTTCAGCCAAATTGCTCTAGTAGCCACAGCGTAAAGGAACAAACATATTTACACACATAACACATAAACTTTCAGCTTTATAATATTAGTGTGATTTGTAATGACTCTGAACAGAAATTTCAATAGTAGGTAATATCCAAATTTTAATAATATGAGTTTCTGAGTGGCACTCTACATTTCCATTTGAAGGTTCTCATTTAAAATGTAATAAATATTATAAGCACTCTTAACCTAAACTTGTTTCATTACCAGGCCCAAACATATTCAAAATTATAAAAGTTTTAAGTCTCAAGATATTATAACATCGCTTATATTATAATCGTAAGAGAGACAGTTTCAATGTAGAATTTTTTTTTCTTTACAAGTTAGCCCTTGACTACAATATCCCAGATGGTAAGTGATGATGCAATCTAAGATGGAAGCGGGCTAACTTGTTAGGAGGAGGATGAAAATCCACATCCCATTCGGTTTCTACACGACATCGTACCGGAACGCTAAACCGCTTGGAGGTACGTCTTTGCCGGTAGGGTGGTAACTAGCCACGTCCAAAGCATTCCACCAGCCAAATTTTAATAGATCCATGGTTAAGATACCCAACTCATGTTTGATATAAATCCTAGGTCCCAGCTATTTAAGAGCGTTTAATTGAAGGAGAAAGGAAAATGTTTAAATGACAAGGCTATTAAAAAAAAGATTGATACATATTAAAGTAACTTCAAAGAACTGACGGACAACGTATATCTACACCACCTACTTTATATATGTTGTAACATTAAGGTCAGTTTTCAGAACTAAAATATCCTCAAAAATACCCAAGCGTGGTATACCTACAAGTGTAACGAGTGTGACGCATATCCCCCTCTCTCTCCCCCATCTAGTCAACGTTTCAGGCTAATTTTTCAGATCACGAAACCTATCCCTACCCAAGGGGGGAGGACTTTACAACGAGTATTTTTCTTTGAACCGTTCGAAAAGTTTCTGTTTGTTTAGACCACTTCAAATTGCCGGCTTGATTTTTAGATACGCGACAGGAATATATTTCATGAGAAATATATTTTACAAGCATTACATCGCTCTCTTTCAACAATGAGAAATAAGTAAAAAAGAAAAACATTATTGTTTTTTTTTTATAATTTACATGTTAGTTCTTGACTACAATCTCACCTGATGGTAAGTGTTGATGCAATCTAAGATGAAAGCGGGCTAACTTTTTAGGGGGAGGATTAAAATCCCCAACCTTTTCGGCCACATATCACATTGTCTTATTCTATTGTAGTGCCCGATGCCTCAACCAATAGGGTACGTCTAGGCAAAATTCAAAGTAGTAAAAGCACACTGGCATGTCTAGACAAAATGGGGATGATGACTAGGTTTGAATATATTGATTTTTATGATACATTCGGGTAAATAGGATCAATGTTAACTAATTTATACATAAAAAGCAAAGATTGTCTGGATATTTGCAAAATAAATCAAATTATAAAATTTCAAAAACTATTAAAATTTTTTTATCGTAATTAGATGAAAATTCATACAGTTTTAGCTTCCTTACATTAAACGTGACATTTTTTAATATATGAACTATAAAGATAAACGCACAAATAACAAAGATATTAGTAATTTTGTTTGAACGCGCATACAAATCTAACGATCATTACATTGCCTATGACGTCATTTTTTCGAGCCATTTTGTATGGGGCGTTTTTCAGGGACCCGCGGCAGCGCCGCAAATCTGACTCTTTAAATCCCTGTAGCTCCGAAAGTAATGATCGCAGATACCCCGTTCCTTTTACAAAATTGCTTTACTATTAGTATACTCTTAATTTATATACAATTTAAAAAACTGTCATCATCCCTATTCCAAGTAGTAAAAGCATCGGACCACTAGGTACCAGCTCAGCATTTTCGTGCATGAACCAAGCAAATGTTGGAGTCATCTTGAGCTTGTAGCTAACAAGAAGAGGGTAAGTGTTTTAACTACTAACTACATTAACTACTAAGCCTTGTCAATCTCCAGAATAATTTTGAATACTCCGTTTCTGAACAGTGTCAATTTTGATAAATATGTGCAGAAATTATTAAAATTTCATACATCGTCTACATTTTACCATTACACTGCAAGACACCCGGTGGATTTCATCCTTATTTAATTGATATCCTATTATAGATATATAACAATAAAGATTCTAAATATAACAATTTATATTTAGAATCTTTAAAGGTCACTCATCACGATATCTCGCAAGCCGCTTGACGTACAACGTCGAAATTTAGCAGGAAGATATTTTTATAGAGTAGGCGTCCGATTAGAACGGATTTTGTGAAAGAGCAAGATTAAGGAGGTCTAAGGGCGGACGAAGTTGCGGGTTTCGGCTAGTATCCCCTAAATGATAGATCCGCGTGTCATGCAAACAGTAAAGGCGGAATTATATCTGTCTGACGTGTCGTGTCGGGACGCATCAGAACAGAATCAGTATCATATCAGTTTTCTACAAGATATATTTCGGGGAGTGCGCTCAGGAACTGTTTGATCTTGTGCCACCTTCGCCGTTTTACCAAAGAACTGCTAGGCATCGCAGAGATCTGCACCACTACGTTGTCGAAATTCCTCGGAAGCGTACTAAGCGGTTTAGTTCCTCTTTCCATAAACGCACTGCAAAGATGTGGAATGCTCTCCCAGCTTCAGTTTTCCCCATCACCTACAATATGGGTATTTTCAAGTCAAGAGTGAATAGGCATCTTCTAGGCAAGCGCGTTCCACCATAGGCTGCATCATCGCTTTACCATCAGACATGATTGCAGCTAAGCGCTTGCTTATTAAAAAAAAAACATTTTGTATGGCAACTTTTACACTTCATGACAAGTCGTGATGTCTTCTGATGTGTCGCATACAAAATGATACCGATTCTGTTTTGTTGCGTCACGACACGACATGTGAGACAAATATAATTCCACCTTAAGTTTATGATAAGTTTGGAGCCATATTAAGTGTTATATCATAGTTGTACGAAGGGAATAAACCCCCGACACCTGGGCGCACTGCAAGTTGATCCGGGACATCGGCGCGGCGGGTAAGCCTCGCTACGTGTCTTGAATGCCCGCAGAGATATTACGCGCGTATACACAGACAAACATCTAATGTTGCAGCCTACACTGCGGTGAAACATTTTGTGTAGCTGTTTCAGTTAATAATACATTTTACATTTAATGCTAGAAAGCCTCAGACCAATTATAGAAGGACCAGTATTGCACCCATATTCACGAACAAAATTGTCTGTCATTTTCCGAACAAAACGAGCTCGGATTTGGTGTATATCTTATACTGAACTAGAAATTCTTGCCCGATTTTTATACACTTCAACTACACAGAAATGTATTTTAAGCAGCTCTTTAACCGACGAATTCACAACTATGAAACATCGATTCTTTGTAGACAGTTTTTATAATAGCGTTAGATCGTTGATCATATGCTTTGGCAGAAAAGTAACGTGTAGCGAGGCAGGTTCTATACAATAATTGGTCTGAGTTGAAAGCATTGATCGAGAGCCATGTGTTAGCAATTTTATATATTACACTACGTCATGATAAGTCAATGTACAGATGTATCATGACGTAGTATTACGACACTTAGTAAGACCAATATTTAAAATTGCTAACACATGATACCCCAGTGGATATGACCTCTGTCTTCTATTCGGAAGGCGTAGGTTTGAATCCGGTCCAAGGTAACTTTTCAGTTATATGCATTTTGAGAAATTAAATATCACGTGCCTCAAATGCTGAAGGAAAAACGTCGTGAGAAAACCTGCATACCACAAAATTTTCTTATTTATATGTGTATGAAGTCTACCAATCGGCATCGGGCTAGCGTGGTGGATTATTAGCCTAACCCCTCTCAGAGGAGACTAGTGTTCAGCCAAAAATGAGTGATTAAAGATAAGGCACGAGTTATATGTTACCTGATGGTTTGTAGATTTATTAATTTATTAAAGTTAGACATGCTAGAAAATGATGTTTTGTATGTATTTGTATACATGATTTCGTATGTATATGGACTGATAAGTATTTTGTTTGATGACCGGCGGAGATAAGCATGGTGGCAATAAACTGACCCAAGCAGACCATCAAACCCAGAACCTCTTCATTACAAAGCAAGACAGTTCCAATTGCGCCCGAGCGGTCGTCAAAACCCAATGAACCGGCTGACGCTAACCCGTGAGATTACATTATTTGTGTACGGAATTACTGATGTACAGAGCATCTGTTTGGGCGCCGATATCCGTTGTTTGTGCCCCCATTGTAACGGATCGGGATCACGAGATTAGCCGCGGTTTTATTACCGTGTCGGCGCCATTATTGAGGACAAAGGGCTCGCGTACGGCGCCGATATTAAGGTTTTTGTGACGTTTCATGTCTAATTTTGATGTAGAAGGGATTGAATTATTGCCATTGATATAATTTACAGTAATACTAACTGTGATTATTAAATGAATACAACAAAAAACAACTTGATAAGGCACTAATAGAAATACATATAGTTAGGTTACCGAATTTAATTCGAGATTTATTTGATTACTAGCTGACGCCGCGCGGTATCACCCGCGTGGTTTCCGTTCCCGTAGCCTTTCTCGATAAATGGCCTAACACTGAAAGAATTTTCCAAATCGGTAGGTAGTACTGAGATTAGCGCGTTCAAACAAACAAACAATCACGCAAAACGCATAGTATGCAACATACATTCGCGGTTAATGAGACGTTAAAATATACCTATACAGGGTGCTCGGGAGTATTTCCCACAACTTCAAGGTGTTAACGAGTCCACATAAAGGAGCCAAACTGCATAACTAATATTTTTTAACTTAAAAAATAAAAACTTTTTATGTTTTCATACAAAGTAATTAAAATAATTCCGACTATCCATGTATTACACGCCTTTATCTATCCTTGCATTTTAAAATACGTACTTGGCTACGTCATATATATAAGGATGCGTGTAAGGGATACATTTAAAGATCTATTTACAAAAGAAACATATGAATATTTCTAATTAATTTTCTGTAAAGAATATAACCACAGAGTTATGAGCAATACTCCCCAGCACCCTGTATAAATGAATAGATTTCATTATATCTACGTTATACACTTTCGTGCAGGGCCGTTTGTTTGTATCCATTGTCACCGGGAGCACGTAATTAGAGCACGCGGATTTCATTATCGTGTCGACGTGATTATGGACAAAGGACAAAGGGCGAACATTATGCTGATGACATAAAGGCCTTTGTGACATTAGCCTCCATTCACTACTCTTGATGTCAGACCAATTAAATTATTGCTTCTGTGTAAGGCATTGTGTATGCCAGTAGTAAGGGAGCGTGCTCAATAATATTGCCAATATTATTGACAATAAGAAGGTTAAGGTTGCCCTTAAAGAATTATACTGTAATATTGCCGGGGTACGACTTATGTCGTAGGAAACGTTACCCTAATTAAATACATTTATTGTGCAAAACTAAAAATATATATTATAAAGATTGCCGCAAACCTAAAAACTAACCTGAAAGTAAGCAGAATGATATTTTTTAAGGATCAGTACCAAAAGGATAAAACGATTGCTATACTAAGACACCGATGTCCGTCCGTCTGTCACCAGGCTGTAAATAGTTAAAATTTTCACGGATTAGGGAGATTTCGAGGGGTTCCCGTACAATAATTTTCACAGGTTAGGGAAATTTCGAGAGGTTCCCATACAATAATATAACACTTAATTAAGCCTTCTAAAGATCCTTCAAGGTAGGTAGGTAGTATTATTAAATTAATAAAATTTTCTTTAAACGTCTGCCTTACAGAATATTTTCCGCTTTTCTTTCAAAGTTGATTTACGAAAATAACAAATTTGTATACCGTACAATTTTATGATCCAAAAATAAATTGCGAAATAATTGAGCGGGGGTGGGTTTTATACAAACAACGCGGCAATCAGCCTTCGGATTAGAGAGAGCTGATCCCGGAATCTTGTTTCATCACAATTTATTTTGAAAGGATTGTAAATTAAAAAAAAATATTTACACTCACAAAAAGCTCGGAACGACTTTATTTCTTAAGGTTCTTGCGGTGACGGGAAAAAAGTTTCAAAGGCGTATTTTTTTTTAATCTGAATGAATGAATGAACTAAAAATATAATTTAGATATTTAAAAATTATATTAAGTAGTTAATGAGATTTACTTCGTAATAAAATTTTAAATACAACCATGTTTCACTTTGCTGAAGTTCGTAAATGTTTGTGAACTAATTTGTTTTTCTCGTCATCATCTTTCAATGAAAATATTAAACCACCCTATATAAATATACCAAATCAAAAACCAAGCCTCATTTTGTCCTATTTCATTCATTCGTGTCTCTTTTGGGTCATTCACTCCATTGAATTACGAGATAATGATTTTCTTCCGAGGAAAAATTAAATTTCCACCCTTATGGATTATTCGCTTCTATTTATATACTTTGCGTACTTTTGCGACGAATTTAGAGCTCCAATTGTTATGTTTGATGTCACGCCATTCTTTATTTCTTTCTAGGAAAAAAATAAATTATTATAGATTTATTAACAATGAATATTAGTTTATTTAATTATGTTGAAAAGTAATTCTTGCTACTGATCAGAGATTTACTAACTTATGGCCGTGTCTTTCTACACGTAAAGTAAACAACATTAACAAAGTAACACTATATACATTAACAAAACTACAAAATAAATCCAATTATAAAAATCCCCATGATATTAGCAAGTTTTTAAGTGAGTCATTAACCATCAGGTGAGTTACTCGTAGCTATCAAAAACTAACTCCTCATAATATAAAAAATCCAATTTACTTTAAAACTCTTGGGATTACACCCATTGGAAAAGCAATAACCCGTTTTGCCCACAAAACCTCCCGAATTTGTCACCCTACCTTCCTACCGTCACCTCCCTTGAAGGCACGTCCTTTACGTATTTTTCTTTCATTCCCACTTTATTGCCTACCTGTACCCACTTACCTACGCAACGCGTGGGAAGGTAACGCATTCATCTTTGGGGAAAAAGACCCCTTCAAATAGAAACTCGATTGACAGTTCCGTATAAAGACTTAGCACTCAGGGGACCTAGAGTCTATAAGTATATAAAATACTATGGTTACAAT
Source organism: Bicyclus anynana (assembly GCF_947172395.1). Taxonomy (NCBI): domain Eukaryota; kingdom Metazoa; phylum Arthropoda; class Insecta; order Lepidoptera; family Nymphalidae; genus Bicyclus; species Bicyclus anynana. The sequence goes on along the minus strand of NC_069098.1, from coordinate 1,579,335 downwards.
AACTTATTATCTATAAATACATAGGTAATATAAAACTTTAATTTGTCCCCGATGGTTATGTAATTAACTAGAATTACGACTTTATATGCCAGAAATAATTTCCATCATAACAGAAAAGTACGTATAAATGGTGTTGCAATATGTGCGAGAGATCCAAACAAAAATATTTATTTGTTTCTTTTCAATGACACGCTTACACTAGCTTATTTATGTAAATATGTATTTAAGAAAATCTTGGAATCTTAAATTGACCCACTTCCCAATTAGGATGAACATTTGCATACGCTCTGAGTTCTGATGACAATCCATGACTAGCTAAGAAACATCATTACAAATACAATATGACGGCCTCCCCAAGATGGCAGACTGGCTGTTTGAAATCCACCCCCATGATATGAATATCAAATGAAAGGGTTTGCTGTCAGGAATACGAAAAAAAAATAGTCACGTGACTTAAATCCAATATGGCGGACGTCCAAGATGGCGGACAGGCTATTGCAAAATGCACCGCCATGATATGGGTATCAAGCGTGATTTTTAAACTATTTTACTATTTATTATTTAACTTGTAGGAAGTGTTCCTCGCATGGCCTGCAAAGTGTTATTATGCCTACAGTCAATGGTTTCCATTTACCATCGGGTGGGCCTAAGCAGTTGGCCCACTCGTTGACTAATCCGTCAATTTATTACTATAAAAAAATAAAAAATTGCTCATTGGTCCCGTTATTGGGATTTTTCTACAAGAATAATCTTAATAGCAACCTGGAGTTCAGAAGTTGGCGGTGTTGGTACAAACCCGTGCTCGGAAAGCAAGTAAAGTCGGTCCTGCGTCTGATCTCTCACCGGTCGTGTCGCTCTGTCGTCTTGACTTTGAGAGGGAGGGAATAAAGAGTGCACCTGCGCTTGCCAACACACTTGTGCACTATACGATCTCCTGCGTATATGGTCTTCATTCTTATTTATGTCAACATGATATTAACCATATACGCAGGAGTATATGGTTAATCTCAGGTAGTATTCAAGAACAAAATTCGTTCGGAAGCATTATATACAAATAAAAAAAATACTGTATACTATACTGTATACTAATACTTAATATATTGTAATAATATACTGTATACTAATAAAAAAAATACTATAATAAATAGTTACTGCGATTTGGGTTCATAAATCTCCATGTTTGATGACTTGGTTTTATATAAATTACTAGCGGACGCCCGCGACTTCGTCCGCGTGAAACTCGATGTAAACTTTTAACTACCTCTGCCCTACCCCTACCCTACGTTGAAATTTTTCCTGAATTTTCTTTGCTATAAACCTCACGGAGCCCGAGACCTTTTCAACGAATGCAAAACCGTGGAAATCGGTTCGTGCGTTCATGAGTGATAGCGTCAGGAAGGAAAATCCGACTTTTATTTTTTTTTTTTATTTATTTTTTTTTTTTTTTTATAAAAAGTATCCTATGTCCTTCTCCTGGCTCTAAACTACCTCCCTGCCAATTTTCAGCTAAATCGGCCGAAAATTCAGCCGTTCTTGAGTTATAAGTGGAGTAACTAACACGACTTTCTTTTATATATATGGATGTGCTAAATATCGAATCAATGGACTTACAGAAGCGATCAGCGTTCTTCACCTCCCGGTATTGAATGGGTCTGCAATTAACTCATAATGCTGCACCCTTGTAGTGCGCTTTTATACGAATATGCATTGAAAGAATTTTAATTGGATTTCCTCTACTTTATGCTCATATTATGTTTTCCTTTTATTTAAAAACAACGCCGAGGGTGAGTTATGGTTTAGAAAATGTTCCAATTAAGGATTATGTAGGAAGCTTGCACATGTATCTTACTTTAAACTTTATCGTACTATTTTCAAAATCAAAAAGATTATAAGCATTATATATCTGACTAAACAAACCGCCTTACACCTGATACCAAGTAGCTAATAACAGACAATGCACGTTACACGTTTTTATACCTATTATTCGCAAGCCAACTGCATTGTTTGTGTCTTAAGACCTCGAGGTCTGAATCCTGGGTTGTAAAGTTGTCCTTTTCTTCCTGTAAGAAACCTACCAATGAAAATTTTAGTAAAAATTTTCAATTACAGCCCTACGCCTAAGAGATCTATCCTGGTCATTATCATTTACTAGCGATCGCCCGCGACAGGTCCGCGTGGATTTCAGTTTTAGCATGAAAAATAGCCTACGTATTAATGCAGAGTAAAATCTATTTCCATTCCAAATTTCAACCAAATCGCTTGAGTAGCAGCAGCGCAAAGGACGAACAAATATACACACACACAAACTTTCGCCTTTATAATATTAGTGTGATATCTGATAGATAGATAGATAGATAGATAGAAAACTAAGCACTCCATTGCGCAGCGTGGTGGGTTTTAACCCCTCTTCTATAAAAAGCAATTATTAAAAAAAAGCTGCTAATGATCATACATTGGGGCACACATTAAGTAAAATAATTGATCATCCAATAAAAATGAATAAATGAAACCGGAAACAAGTATTGGTAAGGGAAATTTGCCCAATTAAAGAAACAAAAGAAAAGTAATAGGAGCACAAATCTGCAAGACGTAATCCTATTATGTTATGAAATCGATACGTTTCATCTCCCATCGGGATTCCACACCCATACATGCAATGACAGTATTAAGCTAAGTTAAGTTGATCATCTACAGTCCATGCAATCACGTAGCATATCTTATATCTAATGTCATATAAAACTTTAGACCATCATTTTTGAATCATTTGAATACATATGCAGGTGCATCTAAATGGTGTATCCAAATGATCCAAATGATCCTTGATAAGAGAGTGCTCGTGAAAATTTAAAAAAAAAATGTTTTCGACGCAATAACCAGCTTATGGAAAGATTTAAACACCTTTTTAGCTCTAGCTATTTACGATCTATCAATCAAAGATAGAGACATTTTTTTAAATTTAAATTTTATTTTTATTTTACACGGCATTGTACGAATAAAATCATGCGAATTTGTTGGATATTCACATTATTTTCAGTCTATTTTTAGAGCACTTTGTACTAATAGAGAAGAGCTAAATGGACTCACTAAAACAGCGTGCGTAGGTCGAACGCTACACCTCACAGATTTTCAGCCTCTTGATCGTGTTCCTACATTAAAAGCGACGAATGGCGGTATATAACCGACGAATGGCGGTATATCCATTCCCAAAGGCTAGATTATGAAATGCCTCAGGCCGGTATCGGGCAGCAGCGACATGGGCGCGAATAATCTAGCACTGCGCTGACCAACCCGCATGCCCAGCGTGGTCAGTATCGGGCAAAACTTTGTATGGACCGAACAAATATCGTGATGTTTGGAAGTCCCTAAAAAATGCCTATGTCCTGCAGTGGACGTCCATCGGGTGATATGATGATGATGATGATGAAAGCTTTTACGAACTTAGGTTTACATTTAAACCCCTTTTAAATCTATACTTAAAGTTGCTCGCAGATATGAAGCCGATGGACGCCCCACTTAGCAAGTACCAAAGCCGATGCATCCCGTCTCCTGCCCGATGGGAAAACACCGTCAAATTAATCCCCCGGCCCTGGGAGCATTAAGCATTCATGGTTTCGCAATTTCGTTATACCTCACAAACGGTCGCGTTTTTGTTACTCTATGCCCGCCTTTGAATACTGGCGGCCATTTTTTCGCCAATTTTCCCTTTGTAAGCAACGGGGTTCACAGATGCGTTCCATTTTTGAACGTCTACGGCATTGTCATGTGTTGGTTTTGCATACGTTTATGGTGGAAATCCGCCGCCACCATATATCACCATCATATGTCACGCTAGGAAGATAAATAAATACCCGCTATTTGAATTAACAAAATTTTACATTATAATTTAAAAACTCAGTTTATTAAGTTATGTAACGCTAATTCTCTACCGATGTTCTTATAATTTGATCTCGGACCAAGGCGCGTTAGGAACCACCCTAACTTTAATTTTAATTTTTAACTAGTTATTGTTATTATTGTTATTATCACCATTAAGTATGTTGTAAAGAAAAAAAAATATATATTATACGATCATTTATATTTTATTTTTATCTTATAATATCATAACTTGTCGTTGCGAAAGTACTTGTACATTTAGCCTAATTAAAATAAATTAAATGACTTTGACTTTGATGAAATAGAAAGTTTTGAATTCGTCTCTATCTCTCTATTTATCTATAGTAAGATAAGTCTAGTTACACTGTCAAGTTTTATAGACAATGAAGAATTACATCAATGAGTAAAGTATACTATGGATCTATTAAACTTAAGATGTTTAAAATAATATGACAACTTGAGAAAAGTTTTATGTAAATTCATTATTCTACATAGACATGTAGTGTCATAACACTTGTCAAAACAAACAAACCCGTGTTTAAGTTGTTTTAAGTTTAAGATTTCCTATAAAAAACTTTCGATGCTATCATTATATCAGCTCTATAGTCTACCATGTTGTTGCACTGTCAAAAAAACAAACACTGCTTTGTGCTAAATCTGAATCCTATCGAAATATTTCTAAATTATAAAGACTTTGCAAGAGGAGGCTCTGACACCCACAAAGTGCCCTTTTTTTGCCCATGTTAAGTTAACAACTCGCATTGGGCTAGCGTGGTGGACTATTGGCCTAACCCCTCTCGTTCTGAGAGGAGACTCGAGATCAGCAGTGAGCCGAATATGGGTTGATAACGTACGTAGGTTAACATGGGCAAAAAAAGATTAAAATAAAAAAGCAAGTTATTGTTCCAAATAATCCACCCATAACTCAATCAAACGCCCGTCGTGTAAAAAAAGGCTGGAATGCAACAAAATATTATTCTAGATTATTTTTGAAAACAACCGGAAAGCCTCCGTAAATACATTTGGGGTCCGTCCGTCAGGCGCCTGTCAGCGTTTGGTATTATTTATCCGCTTACGAAATTGGGGCAAAGTGAAAACGAACAACAAAAATAATACAAGGGAACAAAATAATATTTTACTCTGCGATAATGTTTACAACAATGAATAAGTGCGTATTTGATTTCTACAAATAAACTAAGACAGCCAATAAATGGTCATATCAATTATCGGGTGTAAGACAATATGATAGGACGTTGTGTGAAATGACGGAAAAATAAACAAAACATATTTATTGTTCACTTCCGAACCACTTGTACTTGGCACTATTAACAGAGAATTTATGCCTACATTTTTTTGCCCAAAACGATGGTCTAATTAAATTAATAATAATTATAACTAATTGCTTTAAGCGGCGCAAGAAAGTTGGCATCATGTCAATATATCCGACAAAAACAACCGACTAATATTATAAACGCGAAAGTTTGTATGGATGTTTGTTACTCTTTAACGCCGCAACTACTAAACCGATTTGGCTGAAAATTAAAGTGAAGATAAATAATACTCGTACCCTGGATTAACAAATAAGATACTTTTGATCCCGCTAAAATCCATGGTTCCCGCAGGATTTGTGAAAAACAAAATTCCACGCGGACGAAGTCGCGGGCATCTGCAAGTAATTTATATTACAACTCCACATCTGTACATCTTCATTGGTGAAAATCATGTCAAAATTCTAACATAATGGAATCACAATTATGTCTGACAGCGAAATTACAGGCTTATCTCAGTTCACAAAGCATAGAAGTTTTAATTTAGTCTACGAATATGCCTTTCTGATGGGTTCGGTCACTTTCAAAAAGCCACCAAAGGCATAGTTTTTCATATAAAATATGCTAAGAGTTATTACTTGTTCACTTTTTGTGAAGGTGAAGAATGACAAACCAGCTCGGTTGAACTTAATATCTGAAAGACACCACGTTATCGACTAACCCAACAGTTATGCCAACTGTATGTTAGCGAATAGTACAAATAGAACATAATAATATTTCGTAGTATAACCTATTTTTTAATCCCCGCCTAACTTCAATACACTTGTAAATATACTATTAAAATTAGTTTCACTTCGTAAAAGTTAATTTATATTATTCATTATTTTCTGAGTAAAGTGCTCATATATTTTGAGGCCTGTCATATAAAACGATTGTAAAATTAAAATGTTGATGTTTCCACCTGAATGCGTGACACATAAAATTTAAATGAAATATATTTTTTCGAACACGTTTCATTAAAGTTACCACGAAATTCGGCATTTTTTACACCTGCCTACAAAAGACCGGTTTTAGAATTTCCCACAAAACCAAAATAATGTCTAGTCAACTTTTACTTTTCCTTAATACCACTGCAGCAAAGTTCACACTTCAATAAAATCGTGTTACGTAGTTACAAAATTAAATTTGCCTGTCGTGATGTATTAAAAGAGGGGGAGGCATCAAGATTTAGGATCACAGTTTAATAATTATACAGAAAGGAATGAATGTGTATAGAAAAGCACGTGGACCTTTTGTGCTTGATTTAATAATAATAAATAATTAAATGATTAATTCAGCTGAGTACGAGTATAAATTCAGTTGCAGTTGCGTATAAAATATTTTGATTTTGCTTATTTATTTACTGTATATTTAAATCTACATAAACATAATATGTAAAAAAAAATGAAATAAGCCTGCTAATAAACATTATTTTACCTTCAAACGAAGCGTTTCCCAACGGTATGATTGCTTCATCGCGGTCAAGGTCGATGAATAGGGTCCCTTTTCACGCCCTCTACGAATTTAATTTAATTTCAATCTCTTAAGGTTATCTAGTGTTTTTAATAAATGTGAAATTTGTATGTCAGAAGGCAATAATTTATATAAATGTGTGCTTAGTAATCATTGAAATGAAATATTACAAAAATCTGCTTGATTCTATTAGCAATTGAAAAAAAACTCTTTTTAACCCTCCACGTAAATAAGAAGGGTTCCAGTATTTATTTGTGGTATTGTAGTTTATAAATGAATGTAGCAATAATGATGCAATTCTATAGGTTAAAAGCTGACGTGATGATATTTTGAAAATCCGAAAATATCGTCATTATTTTTTATTATGATACCTAGTATTTCTGATAGGTTTCTGTTTATCATACGTAAGCTCAGGACTATCGGAAGATTTCAAAAATTTTCAATTTTAACTTATTTTACAGTAATACTTGATTGAAACATCAGATTGTACATCTAATTTTAACTAAACCACTTTGGTGACATGATAGCAACATACAATCCTACTAATATTATAAAAGCGAAAGTTTGTGTGTGAAAGTGTGAAAGTGTGTAAGTATATCTGTATTCAAACCGAATTTTCAACTTGAATTTAGTACAGATAATAAAAGTTAAAACTAATTAATTAAACAAAAATAAAAATAAATAACTGGAAAATATTACAAAAATCATCTCATTTTCAGTTAAACTCAAAATAATATACAGCTGTTTGAATTAGGTCAAGTTATTTATTACAATTTTAAAGGCCGTATACAATGCTAAAAGTTACAAAGGCAAAATTAAACGCTACGTTACCTCTACGCCGTAGACTTCTACGCCGTAGCCAGCTACGCACAAAAGGAAACCGTTGGGCGACGGCGATCCAGACCTTTTTAAATCACCGATGAGAGTAATGAGCTCGAAAATCTTAAATTTATATTCATAAAATGAAATCTCAACTGGAGCCTGATATTCCTTGAGAATTTTCGCCTGAGGGCTTGTCCGAAACTGTAAAGGTGGCTTCACACGGAGCGTTATATAATACGCTTACATGCTGAATATTGTAACCATTTTATAAAATATTTTAATTTTAAAAAAGTATTACCCACGTCTTAAAATATGATAAACAGTCCACTTTCTCACCCTTATTTACTTAATTTAATTAATTTTCGTTTAAATGTATATATCATTCATAGTTATTTTTTCGTCTTATACAAGGACCTGACCTTGTTGATAACCATACAAATATGCTAATGAAATTAATGTCATATTCAAACAATTCACTGGTTCAGTAGTTCTAGTCTGGAACATATTTATAAATCGATATTCATTATTCGTCATTATTTTTTTTTTCTTTTACAAAGACAGTGACCTGACCTTATTGATAGCCATTAAAATATGCTAATAAATGATGTCTTAATCAAACACTGGTTCAATAGTTCTATTTTGGAACGATGTATTTATAAATCTCAATTTCGTATCTATCTCTCTGTCTAACACAATACTATAGAAAGAGAGGGATAGATTTCAATTATTCTAAACTAAAAATGTATTCAAATTATCTCGCACCGTGTGAAGGCACCATAACATTTGTGGAATTGCTGTTAACGTTAAATTAAATCGCCTAGTTGTTTTGTTTACAATTTTCCGAGTGCTGGGATAATTTGTTTCTTTGTAAATATAAAAGTTAGTATAGACTTTTTAATTAACTCCTAAAGGACAAAGGCCGCGTTGTAATATTCGTATTTAAGATGTCAGGGTGAATTAATTGGTGATCACATTTTATCAACTAAAATTATATTTTTATTTAACAATCTAACTTTTTGGAATCATTTGTATAATTCTACTCACAGTAAAAATTTATTCTTAATAACTTAATATACACTGTTGCGACTCATGGGTATGGCAGGGTGTTGATAGTTGTTTATTTTAACAGTAATTTTATTAGTTAAAGGAACAAGCCGGCTGATGTCAAGTATAGCGGATGCAATTTATGATGTTACGAATATATTTTTGGTACTTATCACTTGGTCAGGGCACAATCCCGAACGCGCAACTTCTTTTATTGCGTCTCCTTGATTGCGCTCGTGATTCTGAGGTTTTTAGCCTTATAATGTGTGCCTGTTACTTCACCGTCACATGTACCTTAAAGGTACACACACACACACTGGGATTCTACATGGCGGTAGGCAAGTAGGTACTGCAGCAGTACTTTCTTGAATTACGCTAGCCATAACAAACCCAACTACTATAATGATATAAAGTTAATCTGTTATCACAGGCACATATTGCTTAAAAACTAGGTTTCAAGTTTCTGGAGTGTGATTCCGTTACCTAATACTCGTCGTCATCAACCCATATTCGAGTCTCCTCTCAGAATGAAAGGGGTTAGGCCAATAGTCCACCACGCTGGCCCAATGCGGATTGGCAGACTTCACACACGTAGAGAATTAGGATAATTCTCTGGTATGCAGGTTTCCTCACGATGTTTTCCTTCACCGATTGAGACACGTGATATTTAATTTCTTAAAATACACACAACTGAAAAGTTGGAGGCCCCGGACCGGATTCGAACCCACACCCTCCGGAATCGGAGGCAGAGGTCTAATACTCGTCAGATCTAATACTCGTATATGTAATTCGACGAGTATTAGATATAAATATTCACCTATAACAATTTTTTTCAATTTAAATTTTATTTCTTTGGGATGTCAAAAATAAAATATCACTAACAACGACGATGCCGTGGAAATAAGCGATGCAATTGTTATTTGTGAGTGTGTGAATAGGCTATATTTTTATTCCCGTATTCTCACGGATGAAAAGACATAAAATACTTCAAAGTTTTAGTTACTCAACAAGTTAATGTTAAACTTAAATTAGTTGCTAGCTTTCGGCGAAGATCGTTGTACTTTGAAGTTAATATTTCAGTAGATAATAAAAAAGCAGTACCTAACTAAAAGCTCTCAAAATTATAACGAAATTAAAAAAGATAATTTAGTTTCTAAACTGACCAAAGTCTTAGAATTTACATTCAAAATTAAAATACTGTTTCGCAAAGTTCCAAACTGTAATAAATATGAAAATTGAAGCAGACTTAAGATGGATGGTTTAATACTATCTTATAGCTTGGCAAATTAATTCGTAAGACTCCCGATGGTCCGCGCGGGCCGGGAGGGGGGTAGTATGCCCTGCACGCACGACTTCACACCCGCGTAGTTGTCCCCCCCCCTCAAAGTGATCAGAAGGTAGCACAAACGATGTTATTTTTCGCTTTTTAGTTTAGTAGAAACATTTTTGTGATTTTGAAGTCGGTTGTATTTTTTTATTCTTTACAAATAAGCCCTTGACTACAATCTCATCTGATGGTAAGTGATGATACAAATTAAGATAGAAGCGAGCTAACTTATTAGGAGGAGGATGAAAATTCGGTACCAAGTTAGTGTTGTTTTAATTAAATAAAGCCGTATCTGAGAGAAATGTCTGAAAATCTTTATGATTTAAACGGCTTGAATTAATACATCACTAACTTGGTACCGCCTTCAAGCTGATCAAGAAGTTAGCACATAGTACGATGTAATTTTTTGCTTTTTAGTTTAGTAGAGACATTTTTGTCCGCGAAAGACCACGAAATTTTCTAAAAATATTATCACGAGTGTATAAATCGAATTTAAACCCCGGATAAACAGGCAGGTAGCGCGAAGGCATTCTCGTAAATCAACACGGGGACGGCGCAGAGGTGGAATTGTAAACGCGGCCTTTTTCCAATAATACGCCCCTCGCATCAATCAATTAAAGGGGGTTGTTCTGGGCTTTGACGTTGATAAGTGTTGGTGATGCTTGATTAGGAATAACTTATGGTATATGAAATTTGTCCGGTACTGGGGGACCGTCGCGAATTTGTCAGAGCTAAGCTTAATCTTCTTATGAAAATCGAATGAAAATTGTTTAGTTAAATAATTATAATAGTTTAGTTGAGTTTATTAGTTTTTATATATTTTAAAAAAAGTGTGTGTTAGTCAAAAAAAAAATTAAAATCAAAAGATTTTACATTTTATATTTATATATATTTATACTTTTGTTTTGAAAAGTGATGAATTTTTCGGTTTATATCGTTTGTAAACATTGGTATTGGTTCTAGTTCTAAAGAAAATTAAAGCAAATCTGTAATAATAAACAGAAATCAAGGAAACGAAGTATTTTCTTTACTTTACAACCTTTGCTTAATACCTATGGATTAAAATACAAAAACCTGGCCCGAATCAAAAATTGATCATGGAAATCTACATCGAATAGAAGCAGCTCTTCTTTTGCGAAAATTCATTATGAGCAAGACGTTCTGTTGTGTCTGTTCTATGAACAATACGGTGCATCAAATTTCGATTCTTTTATTTTTATTAAATCTATATCTATACTTCTATACTAATATATAAAGCTGAAGAGTTTGTTTGATTGAACGCGCTAATCCCAGGAACTACTAGTCCGTTTTGAAAAATTATTTCAGTTTCAGTTTGAAAAATTATTTCATTTTACGAGGAAGGCTATATATTATCCCCGTACTCCTAGGGGAACGAGAACCACGCAGATGAAACCGCGCGGCGTCAGCTAGTCCGTTATATAGAGCGAAGCCACGAGCGAACGCTAGTCTTCTCATAAATCACCATAAGGACCGAAACAAAAGTAGAATTGTAAACGCCGTCTCTACCAATAATACGCCCCTCGCATCAATCAATTAAATACTCTGTTTCTTTGATTTAAAAGTTCCACGTGTAAGCTCTCTGCCTACAGACGGATTCATTCAACTTTGTAATCGGATGAAAATGAAATGAAAAGAAATCTTGAACTTAAACGAGTTTTGAGGAGACACTTTATTACTAATAATGATTGATTGGTTTCTTATTACTTAAAGCGGCAATATGGAGGATAGGGCTCATATTAAGTTATTTATTTACTTTTGTATTTTAGATATTAATTAGTAGCAATTATATATTTTACTAGGCACAATTTACAGGGCGAGAGGCCGCTCAGCTGCTAGATAGGCAGATGAAATAGAGACGCAAGCAGGAGTCAAATGGTAAGATGTAGTTAAAGATAGGAAAAGGTGGAAAACATTGGAGGAGGCTTTTACCCTCAGGGTGTTCATATAAAACTTTAATTAAAAAGAAACGAAAAATCTTGTAAATATTAAATTTAGACGAACAACTTTACTTTTATAACCTGTACATGTATATGTAATTTAAGATGATGTATTTTTTAGTTTTTAGGTTTATATGAAATTAAATAAAGCTTTATTATTATTATATACTTTATTAATTAGTAGGAAGGACCATATTGTAATGATGATATGTATTCTTAGGCTGATAACATTTTACAGTAACAATCACTATCAGAATAAATTTAACCTATTATTCTTAACATTACATATCTAGTAGTATGGCGATGCCGCACCACCACAAATTGTCATTAGGCTTTCTATTCCCAACTACATTATCAATTCCAATTAAGGCAGTTTCAGACTGTCCGAACTTCTATATAAATGGCTGACCGCTACGCATTATGACACTTAAGTGAGTTAAGTGTGAGGTGTCCGCCCAACCAGAGTATACCACAGTATCTGAGGCTCAAATAATGTACTTACACTTAAAATAAAGAATATTACTCTAACTATCTAAAACTAAAAGAATATTAGACATGAATTTGACATGCCAAAAATTGTTTTAGACAACAAAATAGGAACTGGTACATATTAATAAGTTATTTCGTTAATATAGCAACATAGAACACGAAATAAGATTTTACACTATATGTAGTTACGTGCCTACAAAATCACCCCAAAAATTATCCGAATTTACCTACGCCACTGAGCGCACACAAGCACATTTTTTTGTTTAGTTACATTATATATTTCTGTTTTTGAACTTGAATACTCGATATTGTAGACAATATTTAGGTATTACTTGTTTAAATAACATTAGTTTTTTACTATGCGACTAAATAAAATAAGACCACTAGTCAATTTTGTTCGCCTCAGTTTCGACTCGCTAGTAACATATAATCTTTAAATATGAAGGTATGATACAACTGATATTTTACAGTCATTTCTAACGCGTTTTATTTTACCATTTTTTTCTGTTTCATATTTAGAATTTGTTCTTGAAAAGCTTGGAAATTCACCAGACCATTTGTTTAATTTCTACTTCTTATTTGAAAAAAATTAAATATACATACCCCATAAACCACCCTAAAACCTAACTTAAAAAGCCCCTTTAGTATAACTTTACACTCAACAGATAAATAACATCTTATACAAACACACAAACACACCGCCCGCCACGTAGCGCGTACTCGGTGTAAAATATAAATGAGCCGCTCAGAAATTGGCAAACACTCTCAAAGGCGAGTTTCTAAGCCGAATCCGCAGCGGAGCCGCAATTCTTATGCCCTTCATAAAAGGTGTCGGTAAATCCGCGCGATACAAAGCCCGAAAGCCGAACTTAGCGGAGAGGAAAAAGCTCTCAGGAGGGTCGGTTCACATCACAGGTATTACGTAGGTTACGAGTCACAAAAAGTTAAGGATTATGTCAAAAAACAACTTTATGCACACAAACACAAATACCGTTTAAAAAAAAATTAATAGGTGTATATTACCCGAGCTACAGACATTCAATTTGAACTGTGCGGTTTTAACTGATCGAAATCATTATATAAAACTGTACAGTTATAACTGACGGACTGAACACTTCGATTGTAGAGTTAAAACTGCAGGTCTGTAGGTCGGATTATCCTCCTCTACAAAATATGGGATATATTCAGAAAATAATTTATTTTGATTAAATGACTTTAAATAAGAAAGCACAATAATATAGACATGTGAAAAATCAATATTGTGAAGAATTTGGTATGATAGTACAACTACAAACAGACAGAATTGATATTTCAACAAATCTTATAAACTAAACCTACTTCAAATTAAACTCATTTAAATTTGGTGTCGAATTTTTATTACAAGTAACACGCCACGGACCCCAGTTTATATGAAACCTCCTCCAAAAGATTGTACTGTAGCCAGAGGGGCCCTGATAATGGAATTTCAATCAGGGCACCGGTATTGACAGTGTGAGACGTTTTGTGAGCGCCGACCACCCGTGGGACGATTGAGAGCCCTTTGAGAGGACACTAGTACATGGGACGGTAGGTATAGACGGGGTGTAAATAGGTCGAGTGAGTAAAGACGTTTTCCTTAAGGTAAGAATAGGTTTCATACCTAAGTGTTACGGGAGACTACTGAGTATGAGACTACCTACTAAGTACGGGAAATGATGATTATGTTGTGATTAAATTATTTGTTACTTACTATTTCTTCGATCAGTGCGTGTTGCCAGTGGATCCTATGGATCCGAGACTTGATCTATGGGCCTCATAAGAAGGCTCAGAGTCACACAGCGGGCGATGGAACGAGCTATGTTAGGAGTATCTCTGCGTGATCGAATCAGAAATGAGGAGATCCGCAGAAGAACCAAAGTCACCGACATAGCTCAATGAGTTGCGAAGCTGAAGTGGCAATGCGCGGGTCACATAGTTCGAAGAGCCGATGGACGTTGGGGTCCCAAGGTGCTGGAATGGCGACCCCGCTCTAGTAAGCGCAGTGTTGGTCGACCGCCCACCAGGTGAACTGACGACATCAAGTGAGTCGCAGGGATTCGCTGGATGCAGGTGCCTCGGTATCGTGATGTTACAAGATACAAAAGGCCTATGTCCTGCAGTGGACGTCCATCGGCTGATATGATGATGATACTATTTCTTTAAGCCTTCCAACCCACACTGGAGCAGTGTGGTGGATCTAAGCTCCATGCAATCTCTCATATACCGAAGGAAGCCTGTAGCGCTGTTCTGGAACGATAATTTTTTAACTCCCTAGAGCTAGTTTCACATTAGGTACTATAGAATAAGAAAGATACAGGTGAATTTGAAACTCGCACTTGCGAGTTATACCTACAAATCATCGTTACAGAATAGTACTACTGGTCCTGTTAGGGTAATAATGAAGAATGTTTTTACTAGTTTGCTGGTGCAATGGTACGACTATATGTGGCTTTAATTAAAGAGGTTATTTACGAATTATAGAACTTATCTTTCTTCCGAGCAGTTCTCAGTAGCTGTCCGAGGTGACTGAAGTTGGTATGTTGGTTCTGCTGATGTTGCAACTTACTTCGGAGAGCACGTTAAACCTGTTATTATACGCTAACTAGATGATGATGAGTTATGAATTATGATGTATAAATTAAGTATACTAAAACTGACAAAGGAAAAAAATGTTTTTTTTTATTTGAGCAGATGCGTAAGTTCGTTGAGAATTGTCTTAAAATCTAAATGAGTATAAAATCGAAAGGTCGCTTCGTCGTCGCGAAGTCTCAAAAGCCGTTTGTCGTAGAAAACGAAATTTGGTAAGGATATAGTTAATAGTTAGTAGACGTCCGCATAAAACGAATTTAGCGACAGGGATTACAGGTCTAAGGGCGGACGAAGTCGTGGGCGACCGCTAGTGTCAACATGAATGAGATATTGTTTCGAAGCAAAAGTTCGTAAAGGATCTTCTCAAGTTGACGGCCTCCATGGTGCAGTGGTATTCGCGGTGGATTTACAAGACGGAGGTCCTGGGTTAGATCCCCGGGTGGGCCGATTGAGGTTTTTTTAATTGGTCCAGGTCTGGCTGGTGGGAGGCTTCGGTCGTGGCTAGTTACCACTCTACCGACAAAGACGTACCGCCAAGCGATTTGGCATTTCGGTACTACGTCGTGTAGAAACCGAAAGGAGTGTGGATTTCATCCTACTCTAAACAAGTTAGCCTGCTTCTATCTTAGATTGCAACATCACTTACCATCAGGTGGGATTGTAGTCAAGGGCTAACTTGTAAAGATTTAAAAAAAAAGTCATGTTGACGCTCTTCCTTGGATTTATCGGTTTTTCAAAAGTATCAAGTAAAGTTCATCATCATCATCAACAGCCAATGGACCCCTACAGCTGGACATAGGCATGGACTTCCAAACGCCACGGTATCGAGCCGACAACATCCATCGGCTCCCTGCAACCGACCAACACTACACTTTCCGGTGCGAGGGTTAAGTAAAATTACGATCCAAAAGTCTTCGTATATTCTGAAATCGTATATTATTAAAATCGGCGAGCGAATAACTCTACACGCCAGCACATCGGTGAGGTTAATCCAATAAGGAGCAGACATTGAAAGGCAAACTTCGCTATTACAACATTATGAATACCGGATTCGGTATCAGCAGATATAACGGTGCCTTCACACGTTACACGCCTTTTAAGAGTTTTTCTGAATCCGATTTTTTTGAATTAAAATAGTTTAAAAACGGTAATAATTCTTTGTTATTATATTAGATATTTGATCAAACACCTAGTTTGATCAAATATCACTCGATTAGTATGGAATTCATATATTAGTCAAACCAGTAAAAAGTTTAAAAAAAATGCTAATTAATTATATCCGAACTGAAGTGATGTAGACAACCCATTGGTAATATGTTTAATTTGATTTAAAAATCTTTTTATCCAGTAACCAGGTTGGTAAAGGTCGTCTTATATTCGGATCAACTACAAATTTTAATAACCATTACAAAAGTAACTGTAACTTACTTTGTTTGTGATACTTTTTTATTCTTTAAAACTACTAAACCAGAACCCAATTCTCGTGTTTTATTTAAAGGTTTAGGCATTACTTAGATTTCCCTTTAACTTTATTTTTTGAGGAATAAAATTAAGGTTTTTGGTAATCAATATTAAATTCAATATTTTTTACTTTTATTTTAATTGTGAACCTTTGATTTTGCAGAGCTCATCTAAAAAACTGCCAACCTCATTAGCCTATTTAACAGCCTTCCTCCAAGGAAGTTAAGAAGGAAGTAAGTATGAAGTATTAAAAAGGAGTATATTGAGTTTAGACCCACCACGCTGCTCCAGTGCGGTTTGGTGGGCCACTATTTCCGTTAAATGGGACAAAATAACCATGCGAGCAAATCTGCGTGCGGAAACTAGTAAACATTTAAATATATTTGTGTTACTACCGAACATTATGCAGATTGGCTCACCATTATCACTTATCTCGTTCGTTAGGTACATGTGGAGCACCATTCGTGTACCATTAGTTTATCTCGGGCTACGGACCCATAAGCGCCGTCTGCACTTCCCCTAACACTGCTAATGTCAGTCTGAATATTCCATTAGAGACGCGACAAAGAGGATCAACACGGATAAGTAGACTTTATGTAGAGCGGCTGTTACAAACATTCAAAAAATACTTACCTCAAGTAATAGTAGCCTTTCTGTCCTACACAAATAACGAACACAATCAGATGATATTTTTGAAGTTTACTTCTTAAGAATCAGAAATGAGGAGATCCGCAGAAGAACCAAAGTCACCGACATAGCTCAACGAGTTGCGAAGCTGAAGTGGCAATGGGCGGGGCACATAGTTCGAAGAGCCGATGGACTTTGGGGTCCTAAAGTGCTGGAATGGCGACCCCGCACTAGTAAGCGCAGTGTCGGCCGACCCCCCACCAGGTGGACTGACGACATCAAGCGAGTCGCAGGGATTCGCTGGATGCAGGTGGCTCAGTATCGTGATGTTTGGAAATCCTTACAAAAGGCCTATGTCCTGCAGTGGACGTCCATCGGCTGATATGATGATGATGATGATGATGATGACTCCTTAAGAATCGATTTTTAATATATAGCCCCCGGTATGAAAAAGATATGGGCATTAAAATTCGATGAACGAATGACAGAGTTACGTTTTTAGTGCGCAACCTATTCTGCGCACCTTTGACTTTTCAGGCGTAGGTATTGAGACATACATAGTGTATACTGCGGGACAACGTACACCTATTTAGACAGTCAATCTGAAAGAGTAAACTCCATTCGTGCGTCGGAGCTGACAGACACTTATTTTTAATTCATTACAAGTTAGCCCTTGACTACAATCTCATCTGATGGTATTAGAATTAATAATAAACGAAATCAACGGCTTAATATGCTTTCCGAGGTAACTACTCTGTTATTACTAAGAAACAAAATCATTAGAAAAAAGGAAAGGTCATTTGATAGCCGAAGCCTTTTACGTTAACGCGATAGTAACAGTATGAAAACATTGAAAACTCCCACTAGGATCACAGATGTCTACTTTGTCCCGTCTATCACTAATAAAATGTGCAAAGGTCTTCGTGGATAAATTATTCCACCGAGTGGAAATTAGGTGAACGCCACTCCGAGGTGATTAAATGCGGCGTGGAAAATTGTAACTCTTAAGCCGGATTTGGTTTTTGCGCTTTGAAACGCTACATGCGTTCACATCTGTGACGGGACGACGTCGCGCGAACCGTGGCGACAATGTGATAATAGACGCGTAGTTACGAGTGAGTGTAAAGAGCACTTTAGTTCTTCACAGAAATAATTAATTCTCTCGGCAACTTGCTGATGTAACTTTCGTTTCTATCTGGGTAAGTGTAGTCTGGTTGATATTGTACTATCCTTAGATTCAATCTACTTTTTAGTGTTATAAGCTGCAATCAAGCCTAAGATGATATATGATGATGCAGATAGTGGAACACGTTTGCTTAGAAGACGCCCATATTAAAGGTGGCGGGGAAAACTGAACCTGAAGAATGAAGCTCAATTCACATCTTTTCAGTGCAGATATCGACGAAGTAGCGGTGCAGAGCTCTAAAGATCGAATCGTATTAACGTAATATTTAATTATAAAATTTCAGTTGAATTATTAACTTGCGAATTTCTCACTTTATGTGAAGTAATAATGCAGTTTAATGTCCACTTATATATCCATCCTATAAGCTCACATGCCTGCAGCGCTAATGGCTTGACATCCGATAAAACTGACCATGTTGGTCACAAACTGTATGATGTCATGCACATAGTATTGGATGTAGCTAGCATAAGGTGATATTGCGCATATAAACGAGTAGAAGAAATATGACTTATGACCATTTAACAGCACAAAATGCAATTAGTTGCAAGCTATTTAAAACTCTAGGGGTTTGGAATTCCTTACAGGGTGCCTAGTGGCAGTTTTCAATGTTTTCATAAGTTGACGATCACGTAACCGTAAACAAATCTAGCGCCATCTAGTGGCACTAGTGCACCACTGTTTAAATTCCTTAGAAATTTGCGTTTACGGTTACGCGATAGTCACAGTATGAAACCATTGAAAACTGCCACTAGACACACTAATGGCTTACGTCCAGCAGTGGACTCCATCGGCAAATGACGAAGATAATGATAGCACAAAGATATTTCGACGACTTAGTGTAAACCGTCGCCAGCGTCGTTACAATTTTGTTTATAGAAGTTTTTGGAAGGTCTGATTAGTGGCTTTTGCGGGTCTGTTGATTTTCACGAATGAAAAACGGATATCCGAGTTAGAGCCTCATCTGTACACGTATGTAAATGCGGTGATGTTATTTAAAAGGGTATTTCGGCTCGCGGCGGACGCGCCAATTTGAACGGATCAAAATAATTCCTTTGAACAATTTCCAGTGGAGCTCATGTAGAAATGGATAATAAATGTGTTTCGTTTTAGATAGACGACCACGCCTCGTCGGTCCAGACGGTTGGGCGAATAGCTCCATGATTAAAGGGACGGACTCGACACCAAGATGTTTATGGGTTTGTCTCTGCCCGGTAAAGTTTTATCGTACCCACTCTTTATTATATGTATGTAGAAATTATCGATAACTCGTAGCTAGAAAGAATGCGATGACTACAATGTAGCTATCCTATTAACAAACCAGTTGGTTTGCGCCAGTCTTTACAGGTAATTTAGGAGGTGAAAGGGAATATTGGTCATATGGACATACATTATTTTTTAAAAAACAAAATCTACAAAGATCGCTGTCAAGTGTAAAGCCCTGACATGTACACAAACATAATATAATGACGTATGTTAGTTGACATAATGATATCCTAAATTGAGTATATTATCAAATGTCATTCGATTCCGGTTCCTACTGACATCCCTTCGTAAGTAGATATCATACAGAAGGTAGATGACAGTTCTCGGTGTTTATTTACAACCCATTAAGGATTATAAATAAAGTCCAAATTAGTAAAAAGGCCAGCTGGCCCGGTGTGTGTGTCGCTGTTATCGCGCAGTATAATGTTTTGCAAAATGGCCATCTCAGAAGTTCATTCCAGTTTTGGCCACAGGGTGAGAAAACACTGCAATATTGCCACATAATCCACTATAATAGTTAGCTTTTTTTATTTTTATTCTTTACAAGTTAGTCCTTGACTGACCTGATGGTAAGTGATGATGCAATCTAAGATGGAAGCGGGCTAATTTGTTAAGAATAGGATGAAAATGCACACTCCCTTCGGTTTCTACATGTCATACCGGCAAAGACGTACCGCTTGGCGGTACGTCTTTGCCGGTAGGGTGCAACTAGCCACGGCCGAAGCCTCCCACCTGCCAGACCTGGACCAATTAAGTAAACCTCAATCGGCCCAGCCTGGGATCGAACCCAGGACCTCCATCTTGTAAATTCACAGCGCATTCCACTGCACCACGGAGGCCGTAGAAAACTTTAAACGTGTTAAAAAACAATTAAAAAGTTACTTCAACTTAAAATCTCTCAATAAAACATTCCTTAAATCACTATCACAGATAAACGAATCCGTTATCTAGATCCCACTACATCCGTCTAACAGCGCCCACCATTCTGGCACCATTAAATGAACCAACTACACTGACCCCGGCCGACCCGCTCTGAACTGTGTGCCACGAACTGTGATGACCCTGAGATTGAAACTCCATGGGACAGATACGTACTAGACTATTCCTCGAGCGTCAGTAATGATAGGAATAAATTGACTTCTTGCTCCGTACAAAACTCGATAACTCTCCGCCTTCATTCGCACTAGAGTTTTTTTTAACGGACGTTAAAAAGAGTTCAAATATAGTACGAAGGTCTTTCCAACGCCCAAAATTGAAAATGAAACACTGCTCGAAAAAGCGTTGTGTTTTAAAAACGCTGGCGTGCGAACATATACCTACTGGGAATGCATTTGTTGTATTTGGACGCTTTAAACGTCCGTTAAAAAGCATTCGTGCGAAAGGGGGTTTAAAGTAAGTAAATCATATGATAAACCATTAAATATTGATATATTGCGTTAACCATTAAAAATTGATATATTGCGTTATTTTATTAAAAGTCTTGTTTCAACTATCAACCTGTAGATATGTCGTAATATTTACGGGACATTCTGTATAATGCCTAACGGCAGGCTATTAGACTATGGATCGCGCCGTCTGTCTTTCTGCTTTAGGAAACTTACTTTCTTTCAAAGACATTCAAAACAGCTTTAGAGAATATTATAGGCGGGGTTAACTGGGAGGGCAACAAGCAGTCTTTCCAGTGTAATATGCAACCGCATGTGATTGTACGCACTTAACGTAGACGTCCACTTATCCGAATCGTATTGTACGAATCGGACGCATCGCATCAAACGGATTTTTATTGTTTAATAATAATTTAATGTTACGGAAGAAGAATTCCGTTTGATGTGATCAGTGGACACACTTGTATGACTTTCTATACAATGAACACTAAAATCCGTTCGATACGATGCATCTCAGTGCAGTGCAGATCTGTGGACTCCTACCATTAACCGCCACAAAATTTCAAGTAATAGCACTAAGGATGCATACAAAGTCAAAATATGATAGTATTTGTGTGCAGACTCTTTCAGAAATCCGTCAAACTATTTAAGCTAAGGAATTAGACAAAAATCACACAAACATACACTTAAATCCAGATCGTTAGCATTCTATAAAGGCTTGTTTAATAACTCGACAGTGTAATCCTCTAATTCATAGCTATACCGTTCTATGTTCTATGCTTGAAGTGTTGTATCACGCATACATTCCGGCACTAGGGTAAAAAGGCCGCATTTTGTCCCTTGTCCTGGTAACGCGTGTCAACCCTAACAGAGCAACACGTGGGTACATTCCGTCCTCGCCAAACGACTCTGTAGCGGTCGAACATTAGCTCCAACTAATGAATTGTGAAAATTGATTGGATTTTTACGTTAGCTCTCAATTGAAAGGTGTCTTGACGATTTCGTTGGATTACATTCCTCTTTACCGATTAATTAACATCACAAAATTAACTTTATGAAATATTTAGTAATAAAAATCAGAATCAATATAATTACACATATTTGCAAACATTTCTATTAGGTAGATCTTATTTAATTATGTCTAGTAATTAGGTACAATTAGGTTATCACCTTTATAAGGCACGCAAAATCATTTCGAATATAAAACATTGATCAAATAAAGATTTAGTATTTTATAAAATTTACCTGTGGGGTGGTAAAATTTACCATCGTGTAACCTTAAAAGGTAGTGACTTACCTGAAAAAAAAACAAAATTTACATTAACTTTTAACTTCAAATGTACGAATTATACTATTGAGGGACTAGACGATTAAAATCTGCTACCTCTTAAAGCAACCATAATCTAAATTCCATGGTTTCTTAATTATTTATGCTCAGAAATTTTCTTAAAATTTCTTAAAATGCACATATCTGAAAAGTTGGAGGTGCATCCCCGGACCGAATTCGAACCTACGCCTTCCGAATCGAATGCAGAGGTCATATCCACTGGGCTATAACGTCTCTGGCCATTAGGTCTCTTTAATCCGGTTAAATTAAACGTCTACTAACTATTAACTATATCGCAGCAAAATTTAATTATATGGAAAGTAGTTTTCGATAATTAGTGATGAGATACACTTCGCTTTTATATTTAAAGACTAGCTGACGCCGCGTTGTTTCACCCTGGTAAATGGGCTATTTACCACTGAAAGAATTTTTCAAATCGGACTAGTAGTTCCTGAGATTAGCGCGTTCAATCAAACAAACAAATAAACAAACTCTTCAACTTTATAATATTAGTATAGATTAAAGATAAGTATTACATACATTAGCTATCTTAGTACCTATAAATCAACCTACGCTTACTTAAGGGGCTAGATAGCGATGTGTGTATTGTGTAAATATATTTATTTTCTCAGGATTTTATACGAGCATCGAAATAAACGCATTAATTTTTCACTGCATCCGTAAATCGTAAGCTACTTACCCCAGTTTCTATAAAACTTGTGTCTTACTTTGCAACTAGTTCGAAACTTGCACAAAAGGAAACTTCGTAATAATCTACAAAAATGGCGACCCATTTCCCGTTTTCGTGCAATGCGAAAATTAATTCGTGCCAGTGGGTTCTGATGTAACCTTGCAAGTTTTCTTACCGAATATTATGTAAGACCTTCAACTGCATACTAATTATTACGAGTATTTTAAGTTTTCGTACCAGGTCAGGTTCGAAAGCCTCCGCGACGCAGTGGTATGCGCTGTGGATTTACAAAGTGGAGGTCCTGGGTTCGATCCCCGGTTGGGCCCTTTGAGAGTTTTTTAAATGGTCCAGGTCTGGCTGGTGGGAGACTTCACCTGTGACTAGTTACCACCCTACCGGCAAATACGTATCACCAAGCGATTTAGCGATCCCGTACGGCCGAGCCGGGGATCGAACCCAGGACCTCCATTTTGTAAATTTTAAACAATTTTAAACAGAGTAGAATTTGTTAACTACCTACGAGTAAACTTATAAGTATGGATAAATGGATGGAAGAATGTTTGTTACTTAGTATCGAACAGCTGAACACATTTGGAAGAGATATTGCACTGATATAAATGATGGCCTGGAATAACATAAAATAATCTTTCTATACTTTATTTTTTTTTATTCTTTACAAGTTAGCCCTTGACGACAAACTCATCTGATGGTAAGTGATGATGCAGTCTAAGATGGAAGCGGGCTAATTTGTTAGGAGGAGGAAATCCACACCCCTTTCAGTTTCACATCGCTTCGTACCGGAACGCTAAAACGCTTGGCGGTACGTCTTTGCCGGTAGGGTGGTAACTAGCCACGGCCGAAGCCTCCCACCAGCCAGACCTGGACCAATTAAGAAAATTTCAATCTGCCCAGCCGGGGATCGAACCCACGACCTCCGTCTTGTAAATCCACCGCGCATACCACTGCGTCACGGAGGCCGTCAATACTACATTTCCACAGGCATATATGGAAGTAAAACCGCGGGCCAAAGCTAAATGCACACGATCGAAAGCACAAGTAAGAGCATTATTACAATACAAAGAGCGGGTATTATAATACAAAGGGTTATAGATGCGAAATGCTTTCATTTCCATGCCATCTGGTAACCCCTAGACCCAACCTACCCCAACTCACTCCTTGTACTAAAGTGCTTTCAGAATCGTTCAAGCTCTATACCTTAAACGAATAAGTTTCGAGAGCGATTAAAAATTCACAATGGGGTCAGATTTGAAGTCCCCCATTCCTATTCGAACCCACAAGGGTTTACAGAACCATCTGCGAACACATTTGAAGGGTTTAAATTTCAAATGACACTTAAAGGATCAATTTAGAGACAGATAGAGAGACAACCAATTTATCGGGTACAAGTTAATAAAGTTCAAATTCAAAATTCAGATTCAAAATTTCATTCATTTCAATTAAGCTTAGTTTACAAGCACTTTTCAAAAGTCAAGTTATGTCATGATTTAATGGTGGTAAC
Organism: Bicyclus anynana; assembly: GCF_947172395.1. NCBI lineage: Eukaryota > Metazoa > Arthropoda > Insecta > Lepidoptera > Nymphalidae > Bicyclus > Bicyclus anynana. The sequence goes on along the minus strand of NC_069098.1, from coordinate 1,554,976 downwards.
TGAAGTTTTATTTTTAACTAGCGGACCCGGTCAAGCTTCGTTTTGACATAAGTGCACTTATTCTCTATCCCTACTCTAACCCTACCCTACCCCTACCCTACCCCTACCCTACCCCTACCCTACCCCTACCGCTTGACTCTTAAACGTTTGTATGGGCTTGAAAAGGGCAGTTTTTAGGGTTTTCCCGGAAATTATTTGATTTTTTCTCACCTTTTAAACCTTCCCTATACCTCCACGAACATTTCAAGACCAAGATAAGATAAATCCGTTAAGCCGTTCTTGAGTTTTAGCGAGACTAACGAACAGCAATTCATTTTTATATGTATAGATTATTGTTATGTATTTGTTAGCAACTGTATATATTTCGGAAAAAAAAAGGCTTTATTATTATTTATTATTATTATTATTATAGAGCCCGTGTAAAAGGAGTTTGCGAGTACAAAGAAGAAGTTGTAAGAATAATTGTCATCTAAAAAAAAGTACCGGTCTTCCCTTATAATAAAAAGAAATACACGCGTATAAAATCCTATACATACAACACATACTCGTACATAATAATTTTCACACCCCACAATTTTCTGAACCACACTTTTTATCACTGGAATATTTAAGTCGACAAGAACAAGCAGTACAAAACGTATGATCGTACGTACGACTTATCATTTTCTGAACCAATATTTTAATCACTTTGACATTTTTATGTTTTTAAGTTCACAGGATTAAGCTGTACTATGGTATAAAAAGAATATATAAATACATCACGTTTAGTTTCTTTACATTACAGTACAGTTTCTAAGAAACAAGCCGAGCGTTAACCCTCACTAAATACCTATAAATGTGGGGAGGTAACTGAGCTCCCACTGCACGGAATTCAAGAGCTCGTTTCTAGTTTTTTTTTAAGTTCAAATAGCTTTTAACAGCATGCGACATAAGCGCTACGTACAGTCATACAGTCTTTACTTAGTACTTCAGCACTCCCGTCGATGTGAAAGGGACTAACTAATAGGGTCCTATTGCTATTTACTTACGTTTATAGAAAAACCATTTGTAGGTATCCTTACTTGAACCTAATTATAAATGAGCTTTAAGTTTTTATTTCTTTGTGTGGGTCATAGTTTACGTAACAAGCAGATAGCCCGCCTGCAGGGTAATTTTGTATCTCGGTGTAGGTTTAATAAGATGAACCACATTCAGTGGTCATTATATTAAATGGTCTTTATAGTGGATCATAGTTAACGAAAAAGTAAAATTACTTTAGTCCTTAACGATAAGTTTGTCTTGGTGTACGATTAAAATATGAACCACATTCAGTGGTCATTTTATTTAGTGGTCTTTATAGTGGATCACAGTTTACGTAACAATCAGATAGCCCGCCTGCAGGGTAATTTTGTCTTAGTGTACGATTATAAACATGAACCACATTCAGTGGTCATTTTATTTAGTGGTCTTTATAGTTTACGTAAAGTATAATTAACTTAGCCCTAAACGATAATTTTGTATCTCAATGTAAAAAACAATATTAAAAACATGAGCTACACTACATTCATCGTTATTTTTCGTGTTTGAGATCATCTTATGCTGAACCTACACGGCCCATCGCCATAGCCCACTGTGATGTGGCCTCGTTTGGGCGTAGTGGCATCCAATAATGACGTGTGCAATGATTTTGGTCTAGCGTCGTTTCCGGTTCATCAGCCGCACATCAAATGATAGGAGTAAACTGCTCAGTGTTTGAAGAGAAAAATAACGTAACCTGGATGGATAGATCACATACATTTTTTTCTCGATTTATGATGTCTCAAAATAATATATATTATTTTAAGACAGCGTTCAACGCTTTGTTACAACTACAAATGAATATTGAACGTCACCATCCCATAGATGATAATCATCTAGAAGAACCAGTGATGACCCATCGTGTAGTAGCATTACATACTTCAACGAAATGATAAAACAAAATCTACTGAGAAGAGACGACAAAAACTCAGCAGGTGTTCTTTTAAAAAAAAAAGTTGAAAGCAAAACCTAGTTTACACTAAAAATAAAGTATGTAAGTAAATAGTGCACAAGAAAACCGAGTCCGGTCCGCCTGTTGTATGGAGGAAGGCTTATTTGGCGGCGCGCCAGCCCCGACTGTGGCAACTTGTGAAAATTTCAGCGCCCGGCCTAGCCTTGAGCTCTGCATACACTCGTAAAGACTTCCTAATGAAACTGTGAACAGGTTCCCAAATTACTGCTGCGACTATATATTATGCATCTCTATTTTTTTATATATGTAATTTATTTACAAGAGCAACATTAGCTAATATCAAAATAAGTCAAATAGTAGATTGTTATACAAGGGGCTAAAAGACCCATTATAGACGAGGTATTTTTAGTGCACGAGCCGTAAAGCGAGGGCCGCTAAATAGAAACCGGTAATATGACAGCGTTCTTGAGCAAGAGTAGTGTGTTATTACATACACAGCCAGGGTGTTATTTACATTTGGCAGATTAGATGGTAAAGAAGAATAAATGGTTCTATACAATTTCGGCTTTCTGCAGTGACGAAAAAACTAAAGACATAAAAGATAATTTTTATTACGAAATTCGGGCTTACCGAAATCGTATTACTGAAGCTATTTTTTTTCGGTTGCACTGCGTACCATCTAATGTTAGGGGTTAAACTTGGTGGAGGTACTTACTCAACAGCATGAAACAAGTAAACCCCAAAAATACCCTCTTCGACTCCTCATCTATACTCGTATATTTATTGCAGTAAATATAAAATGGCGATAACAGTAAACTATAACAAAGAGTGTCTTTTGTCAACCATCAAGTTCTAAAATTGGAGATTTTTATAAGGTTTTTATTTTTGTCGAATTGACAAAGTATAATGTATTCGTATGTTACAACTCAAATTAATTAATTGTTTTTTTTTTTATTAAAGTTTCTCGCGCTTAGTTACAATTATGCCTGTTGGAAAGCAATAACGCGATCTAAGGTGGTTAAAGGTTGTTTTGAAGGTGCTTAAATTGTAAGTACAAGGAAACACGAACGCTGAATTACAAATGTGGATGCAATTCGTTTAATACAAGTTGCCTGGATATCCACAACGTAAGATGCCACTGTTGCCACATTGGCGGCCACGTGGCGCAGTGGGTAGTGACCCTGCTTTCTGCATCCACGGCCGTGGGTTCGATTCCCACAACTGGAAAATATTCATGTGATGAACATGGGTTTTTTCCAGTGTCTGTGTGTATTTATACATTATATAAGTATTTATATGTAGTATATAAATGTATATGAATATTATAATATCAACTATCTTAGTACCCATAACACAAGCTACTTTGTATGCTTACTTTGGGGCTAGATAGTGATGTGTATTGTTTAAGTATATTTATTTTCAAAAAAAAAAAATGAAAAAAAAAACTGTTCGCGGAGTTTTGCTGTTATGTGATAGAAGTAATAATAATTTAATATAAGTAGGTACTACTCAGTGTTTTAATATTGATCTTTCTTTTTTTCTTCTTCTACAAAATATTTCTACATAGTGAAATAGCAACCTAACGCCAACTTCCATTCAAAATGTATGTTGAAAAACAACGTGTACACAAAAACGAAGCACCCTGTGTATACCGACGAGTTTACGTCTTTCTCAAGCATTACTGGCTCGCATCCAAGATTACAGCTTCTGTACAAATGTTCTAGTACTTTGCAATGAAAAATATTCGCACCGTACTTTCGACCTCTTTCCCTCCTCGCTGTGCGAAGGTTACTCGTTCTTGTGGGGAGACTTGAACTTGAAACTGTGATGGGTTTTAACCGACTTCAAACAAGGAAGTTAGGACGACCCGAGTCATCATCATCATCATCATCATATCAGCCGATGGACGTCCACTGCAGGACATAGGCCTTTTGTAGGGACTTCCAAACATCACGATACTGAGCCGCCTGCATCCAGCGAATCCCTGCGACTCGCTTGATGTCGTCAGTCCACCTGGTGGGGGGTCGGCCAACACTGCGCTTACTAGTGCGGGGTCGCCATTCCAGCACTTTGGGACCCCAACGTCCATCGGCTCTTCGAACTATGTGCCCCGCCCATTGCCACTTCAGCTTCGCAACTCGTTGAGCTATGTCGGTGACTTTGGTTCTTCTGCGGATCTCCTCATTTCTGATTCGATCACGCAGAGATACTCCTAACATAGCTCGTTCCATCGCCCTCTGTGTGACTCTAAGCCTTCTTACGACCCGAGTACTATGTAATAATATCAGAATTGCAGTTTTTGTTTTGGTATGATACATAATCTATACCATCTTGAGGTCTGTGGGTCCTGACTGAAAATCAGTGCTGCATACTATTTTATAGGAAGTATATAGCAAAATGACGAGCCTTTTTCTAGGATAGCATTCAATTTTCTGCTTCCACTGTTTGAGTGGACAGTTGCGCCACCTGTCTCTTATATTTTTATAATTTAATATTGTGATAAGTGGTACCTATTACTTATTTAAATTTTTTTTTTTTAATTTTTCTTGCTCCGCGCATATATCAAAGACTATTTTTTAGCGAGTTACTCCAACGTAGGAAACAATTTAAAATCTGAACTGAATCTGAAAAGGCTATATTTTGTCCCCGTATTCCCGCTAAAACAAAAACTACGCGAATAAAGCCGCGAAGCGTCAGCTTGTTCAAAATAAATATCATTGATTTTGTATTCTATGTTAAAAGTATTACCAAGTCGCCCCGAGGCAGGTGGAGGGGGGTGACTAATTTGACTGGTACCTGATTTTCGCGTAATTAAAGACGGGGGTTTCGGTAAGGAAGGGCGATACGGACAATTTATTGGATAGGGGTGGCTGTTCACTGACAACGAGACGTAAGGCGAGACGAAAGATTGGTGTATCTTTTAGGGGGTTTTACAGCTAAATGTATACAGACTTACCTGCTTGTTTTGTAAATAGCAGTAGAGTTATTGTGATGGAAGCAATGCCAGCATTATTATTTACGCCGTCTAGCTGTGTTACTGTTTCGTCTGTGAGATTAATATTGTAATTATAGATATTAACACTAAAGAAATTATTTATTATCAGGCATAGAAGTGGCATTATTAAGTAATTACGGTAGACAACTGTCCTCAATCGTCTTCAATCCTTAAAGTATAAAACATATTTTTAAGCTATTGCATAGCTTTTATCGCGAGCTTTGAACGCGGCGACCGAATCAAAAAATTCCGTAACGAATGAATGAATGAATGAATGATATTTTATTCATGAAAATGTAGGTTTGACATGATGGTACAATTTTAGAATTGAGCCTTTATACATTTTACCATAACTGGTGTATGAATTATCTTAAATAATTAAATACATTTGAACGAAGAAAAAAAAATAAAACTAAATTAATACAATGTCACAATTGCAAAATAATGAGTTAGAAAATGTCCATGTCCATAAAATAATCTTGAATGTCATACTAACTTTTTTTTAATAATAAATTATAAATTTTACATTTAAATATTGACCAGGGCTTCTCTTTTAGACTAGAGGAAGTTTATTATATATTTTTATTGCCATACAAAAAGAACTCTTGGCATATAGTGACAATACTATTGCTTTTCAAATCCTGATTTAGGCCTTGCATCTTCTTTACCTAGAGTTAGATAGTGTTTTGTTTTTGTTTTTGTTCTATACACATTACACACATATTTCGTTTTACATGTAGTTTAACTTTAATCTAAATTTAATATTGTTCTTTGTACATTAGAATTCTGTATTAATTATAAATTATTTTATATTATTATACCTAGTTCGAACTACTTTATTGTATTAGTCGGGTGCCAACGATTTTTGGTTTTACCGCCCAAAAATCGTTTGTACTCGGCTGGATTACTGGAGTAGTGCAAACTAGGCCTTATCCTTATCCTTAGTGCATGCTGTGACAACCAATAAGTGGGCTTGCAATAATTGCCGTAACTTATATATTTATTTATATTTTACATGTCATGTCATGAAACAATCGGGCAAACTTATCAAACCAGAGTCCGATTGCAGCTTAACGTAAAGACATTTTTTATTATTTTTCATTTTTTGTTCTTTCTAAATAAAAAAAATACTGCATAAATAAAATAAATAAATAATTACAATTGTTTAAGTTTATAAAAAATGCTAGGCAACAGCTTTACCACGGCAGTCCCCGAGTGCCACACGTATTATATTTTTTAAATATTTTTCATGTAACTACTTTCTTGTTGCATGTAATTTTTTTTTTTTTAATATAAAGGTAACATTCATAATATGAATGTTAGCTTTATATTAAAAAAAATTTAAAGAAATCACGGCAAAAGTATGATTGACTTCACCCATTGTAACTTCTAATGCGCTTCTAAACTCAATGTATTTTTTTATCGTTAGCCATGATTGGTATTCCAATTGGCGAAAATTGTTAATTTTAATTCGGCAGCCGCGGACGCTATCTTCAGAAACTCAATTACCGTGACGTCCCCAAAAAAGCGAAATTCGTCTACGGACGGAATGGAATTTACTAAAAATTATTTTCCCTCCAAAAAAAAACTCGGTCGGCTTATTTTGGACTTTTCCTTAATTTGATTCTGTGTAAACATACCTCCGCCAAGATAATCAACGTTTACGATTTAACATTTTAATTTTTTTGCTCCCTCAAGTTATTTTACGGACGTAAAAGGTTTCTAGGCTAAATTATAATTATTTAAGACCTAATGACTATATCATTAAAGCTATATAGGTGTACTATCGAAGCTCAACAAGATAAAGTTTAATTTAAAAAAAATCCATCCGATTTCAAATGCATATAATTTACTTGTATCGACTCATTTTAAAACCAAACTAATGACCCGATAAATAATAAACCAAAAATAAGTTGCATATTCAATACACGAGACAGAGGTATACCTATTTAACAACCTGTTTCCTTTATGCTCGTAAGTGATACGAACCAAATTATAGCTATTATTCTCTGATACGTTCACAAAATAGGATCAGATTTTATTTCCAGCAATAAGGAGCCTTGTCCTCTATTGCCAACAAAAAGAAATGCGACCCGCTATAGGGGAGAAGCTTAAAGAAACTTTTAAGTGTACTGGACCACTAGGTCCACAAAAATATAATTAATAAATGAAATAAATTAATAACTATAAAAATAAAAATCATTTGCTAAGATAATTATATTATATATCAATGCATTATATTACAAGTAAACGATAATCACCTTACTTTAACCGATTTAAACAAAACCTTAAGCTTCCTCATTGATTACTGTCTGTTGTTAAAACTGCATGTAAATCCATTATGTAATTTTTGTTCTTCTCATTTAGTCAGACAACGGCCGAGAGTTTTATTTTATAATAATATGTATAGGTTAGATAGATCATCATCATTAACAACCCAAATTCAGCTCACTGTTAAGCACGAGTCCTCCTTTTCTCCTAAGTCCATTCAGAATTAAAATTGGTTAGGCCTTAGTCCACCACGTTGGCCCAATGCGAGAATAAAGAAAATTCTAAGATATTCAGGTTTCCTCACGATGTTTTTTCTTCACATGACACTCGTGATGTTTAATTTCTTAGATTAAGATGACAGCTAAATTTAATTTTGTTACATATTTATATTTTGCATAACGTTAACAATGATAAAAGGTATTTTATGGAATGTGAGCGTAAAATCGACTCGCCACCGCGTTGCTCGCCGGTCACCTATAACGGCTGGCTGGACAAAGGCTAATCCAATATTGAAGCTGTAATTGGGCTGAGGTATCGAGCTCTGATAGAGTTTGTTCTCCGAATCCTTATAATGTCGTGTTATTTCTCTATATTGGATATATTCTCCTTCGCAATACGTAAGTATATTAGCTGTGCTTTGTCGAACAGAAAATATATACGACTGATATATACGATTTTTATCAGTTCTTTTAATCAGGCCTTCCTCTTTATATGGAGCTAAGACTTTAGTTAACAATTTGGTAGCGTTAAGCATATCTCCTTACCTTGGATAACACGTTAAACTGTCAAAACTCAAATCAAATCATAAAGGTAGCCTTCCATTGTTGGCGACCGTGACGCGACCTGCGATCGCGCGACCCAGTGCTTAGTATGAATTTATATGGAGCACTAAACAAAGTCCGAGACCGCATCGCGCGACCACTTTTGTTTAGTACTCCATATAAACTCATACTAAGCAGTGGGTCTTGCGACCTTGTCGCGATCGCAGGTCGCGGTCGCCAGATCGGAATGCTACCTTTTATCATTTATTTCAAGTAGGATTTGTTTACAATCACTGTATTTTCTGTGCGAGCCTTTAAAAATTAATGCTTATTTATCTTTTACCTACGATGGCCTCCGTTTTTTTGACGGCCTCCGTGGCGCAGTGGTATGCGCGGTGGATCTACAAAACGGAGGTCCTGGGTTCGATCCCCGGCTGGGCAGATTGAGATTTTCTTAATTTGTCCAGGTCTGGCTGGTGGGAGGCTTGGCCGTGGCTAGCTACCACCCTACCGGCAAAGACGTACCGCCAAACGATTTAGCGTTCCGGTACGATGCCGTGTAGAAACCGAAAGGGGTGTGGATTTTCGTCCTCCTCCTAACAAGTTAGCTCGCTTCCATCTTAGACTTCATCATCACTTACCATCAGGGGAGATTGTAGTCAAGGGCTAACTTGTAAAGAATTAAAAAAAAATATATACGACGGTAAGGAGATATATGAGTTCGAGATGAGATGATGTTAATGGAAACCATTTTTTTATTTATTAAAGCAATTTTTCAAACTATGTTCATTTCAATTTAGCACTACTAAGGTGGCACGATTTATTTGCTCCCAAGTGTAAATTTTACAAAAAATATCTACCTGTTACGACAGCGAAGCCCAGAATTCTAAACCAGTATAATCACACACAACAAGTGAACACCGGAAGATCTATTTACGTTATCACCGTTGCTTACTCATTACCGGAACACAGTACTGTACTGCGAGTGAATGCGCTAAATCGTTCACTTGAAATTCAACTCTATTATTCAAGTTATACGAGTTCAAATCGTTTGTATGGCAATGAAATTATGGAGTTTCAACGCTGGGCCGCCGGTGCATTTCTTACGCGTCGCCAGAGGTAGTAAAACGATTGGACTTTATTAGTTGTGCCCATAAACGGGCCAGGGGCCGTAAACCTGCTTCGTACGGGACATACAATGTTTTTAATACTGTGAATTACATTTAAGTCAGAGGCGACCAGCTATAAAAGTGCCAAAGGTGCGACATCATGATCGGAATAACGACCTTTCTGTGTGGTGTGGTGAGGAATATAAAATAAGTTATATTCCTCACCCACCACGCCAGTCAGCCTAAGCAGTGGCGTGCACTTCATAGATGCTTTGCCTACCCTAAGGATTCAATACAAACCTATGTTGGACCACAAAATACATAGTTGAACAAGGATTTTTCCAAAATTTACTTATAGTGCATACCATAGTTAAAAACCTTATGCTCACCTCTGAGTCTAAGCTAAGCAAACCACACTGGCGGAACGTGTCGGCGGACCTTGTAGTGAGTTATTAAAATAATAATAATGGAGAAGTATTTATAGGGCGATTGTTGAAGACAGCAATAACTTGGACACAGAATACCTATATTTAAACTTAAAATAATTCTATCTCGTAATATAGCTCAAAATTACATATTTAGGTATATTTAGCAAGATCCATTTATCCAAAGATGTCCAAATTATTTCTGCTATACAACGCAATTAAAGTTAGGTAGTTGTTTGAAACTTTTTAGATCGTCTTCATGATGGAACTCGATTGCTAAGTAAGCTTATCTTATTTATTTCGGTAGATTATACATTAAAAACGGGTGAAATATTTTGAGTCATGTGTTTTAACAGAAATCTCTTTTTTTTATTTGCTTATATGTAAAACTAGCGGACACCCGTCCGCGTGGAAATCAATGTAAACTTTCAAGCCCTATTTCACCACTTTAGAGTTTGAATTTGAAACATATTTGAATGCCATTAGGCATATTTCGTATTTTTTTATGATTTATGAACAAATTTTCAAAACTGTAACTCTAAAAATGAAGGACTTTCTATACAAACTTTCAACCCCTTTTTGACCCCCTTCTTATATTATTTTCGCAATAAAAATTATCCTATAACCTTCTCCGTATTATGGTTTTAAACCGTGCCAAGTTTCATTTGAATTCATTCAGTAGTTTCAGCGTGATGCCCGAATAACAAAAAAACACGGACAAACAGACAGACAGACAAAAAAATATTTTTAGCTTTAGATTATATAATGCCCCCCAAAAATGAATGTACAAAATATTATAAGTATACATTCTAGATGGCACTGGGGTCCGTTATGCCACGGTAACGTTTGGTGTTACAAATGGTTTAAGTAAAATCTCAAATTGCGAATAAAAAATACATATTCAGAAAAAAAGTTTTTTTTATGTTTGTTTCTGACTTGAACCTTTTTTTTACCTTCGTAAGTAACACGAAATGTCATTGTCGTTATGTTTAGAAAAAGCGATTTCACAAAAATCGTCCAGATGTTGTCTTATAACTTGGACCACACGAATTCCCGCTCCAGACCCACAGTCTATCGCAATTAATACGAATAACACTAAACTTTGTTGCGCCGCAATAAAGTCGATAATACAATGTAGCTAACGTACCTACTGTATCGTTTCCTGTGCAGTGTATATTTTGTTAATAAATTACCAAATTCTTCTTATCGTTGGGTTACATCCGGCCTGTTGTATCAGATGATTGCCACTTCGCAGTTCACAATGAATAGGTATTAACTGCGTCACTGGTTCGGTGGTTAGCCTATAGCAAGCGATCCTGGGTTCGAGTCCTAGGTCGGGGTATAAAGTACTGAGCTTTTCTTACTTTTAAGAAATTAAAGAAATAGCCTTAGCAGAGCCATGATAGTCCTGTGGATATGACCTCTGCCTCCGATTCCGGAGGGTGTGGGTTCGAATCCGGTCCGGGGCAAACACGTCCAACTTTTTAGTTGTGTGCATTTTGCATTTTAAGAAATTAAATATCACCTGTCTCAAACGGTGAAAGAAAACATCGTAAGGAAACCTGCCAATCCGCATTGGGCCAGCGTGGTGGACATTTGGCCTAACCCTCTCATTCAGAGAGAAGACTCGAGCTCAGCAGTGAGCCGAATATGGGTTGATAATGTACAAGTTATCCCTTGACTACAATCTCACCTGATGGTAATCAATCTAATATGGAAGCGGGATAACTTGTTAGGAGGTCGATGAAAATCCACACCCCTTTCGGTTTCTACACGACATTGTACTGGAACGCTACATCGCTTGGCGGTACCTATTTACCGGAAGGGTGTTAACTAGCCACGGCCGAAGTCTCCCACCATCCAGATCTGGACCAATTTAGAAAACTTCAATCGGCCCAGCCGGGAATCGAACCCTGGATCTCCGTATAAATCCGCCGCGCTTACCACTGCTCCGCGGAGGCCGTCAAAGAGTAACGATGTTAAATATGTTTTTGTACCTATAGGATTTTTTTATCAACTCAAATCATCACTCATCACTACTCACAGACCTTGAATTCGACAGCAACGAATATAGTGTCGTAGGTACCATAAGATGTCATGATTAAGTTTGTATTTAAAAACTCCAATATATCTGTTTCATGCTAGCATCACTTAGCTACCAGTAGTTGCATCTGGTCAATATTCCAAATGGACTTTCGCAGTGAATATAAAGTTAAATAATGTAGAACTACCATCAAGTAAATGCAGGTGCAATAAAACCGAGTGAAGCATTACACTCGCTCTTTGACTATTCTAAATGCCAGCATTTCTAAAAGAGAATTAAAAATTCAGATGAGAGGGATCGAAAGAATAATTATTACATTTGAATTAAGATTAAATTCGTAATTGCATACATTAATACGAATATCAGATTTAAAAGTGACTGTTACGTATTTTCCAAATAGTATTGCAGTGAAAATAAATGTATAAAGTAAGTTGAAGTAAATGTGCAATAAAAGCGAGTGAAACATAGCACGCGCTCTTTGACTATTCAAAAACTCCAGCGTCCCCGAAAGCGAATCAAAAATTCGGATGAGAGGATTTACCGAAAAGCAGATATCCCCAAAAAAAGCGAGTCCTTCGGCATTTCGCATTTCTCACAAAGAGATTCACTGAAAACGGGTTTCCATGAAAAGCAAAGCGCCACAACCGCGCCAAAATGCGAGACGGTTTAAAGGTATCGTTATTTTTTGCCAAGTATTAGACCACGCGGTCATTAGACATTTTACATTATTTTATTTTCTTTACAGGAACATGAAGCCGTAAGAATGAGTGATGTAGGGCAGCGCACTGTAGGCAATGTTTATTAGCTTCTTTAGAGATGTTATTTTGTTATATGTATGTGTATATAATAGACTTCCACTTAACATTAAGTCACTTGCTTGTTTCGTCAACTGTTATATAAGTACTTGAAAAAAGTTGGCTTTCACGGGACGACTGGCAGACGTGAAATTAAGTTTTATTTTTGCTCAACAAGCTAATAAAAGTTTCATAATCATCTAATTATTATTAATTAATTCAATAACTAGCGGACGTCTGTGACTTATTCCACGTAGATAACAATGTCATACTATACGTATAAACCTTTATACGAAATCTAATAATGAAAAAAGCATCCAAATCAATTGCGTTGCGTAAAAAAACTAAGCATACATACAGTGACAGTGGTTTTTATTTTATGTAAATACATTTACCTGTAGATCTTTTACATCATCGTGTCCTCCCTCTCCTCTTAGGCGTGTAAGTTGTCGGGTTTCAAAGGTATTAAGATTTACATTTTGTGAGTTAATTATTAAAGAGAGCTTAACCGTTGCGTTTTCCTCGCGCTAATCTTCCGGTATTACGACCGCCCGGAATGACAAATTCGACCACTCTTTTTATTATTCAACGATATGGAAGCACTTCATCATGATTTCACCTAATGTTATGTGACGAACGAAGAGGTCTGAGATGACAGCGCATTTGTCGTAAGTAGATTAATTACTATGATCTATATTGAGTGAGTAAAATAGCTAGCAGCGATAGCGCCTTTGAACTCTGTCCCAATATCATACAGTATAGGGCTCCTCCAAGGCACGCTACTGCTACGAGTCCAGCCCGCCACGATTATATGAGTGCTTGCATTATTTTACCCTTCATTTGGGCCCCCCCAACTAAGTTTGATACAGGTCACCCGACGCCACTGACTACACCCATTACACATATGTATTAGTACAGTCTGTTGTGTTGGAGTTCATCATATTTATAAAACAAGGGCACAATGATATAAATAGTACAGTAATATAAAAATACACTTGTACCCACAAGTTTATTCTACCCAATGGAGGGTGTGGGTTCGAATCCGGTCCGGCAGTTGTATGCATTTTAAGAAATTAAATATCACGTGTCTCAAATGGTGAAGGAAAACATCGTGAGGAAACCCGCGTACCAGAGAATTTTCTTAATTCTCTGCGTGTGTTAAGTCAGCCAATCCGCATTGGGCCAGCGTAGCGGACTATTGGCCTAATCCCTCACATTCTAAAAGGAGACTCGAGCTTAGCAGTGAGCCGAATATGGGTTGATAATGAGATGAGATTACATCGGAACGCTATTTTGCTTAATATTCGAAAACGAGAGGCAATTAAAACTTAAGCTCATTCAGATTATCATCATGATAAATAAGAAAAGAGTGTGTGCAATGAAATTAATTGAATTATTTATTTACATTTCAACACACCAGTACGGTATATTTTACGGTAGATTTTTAATTACTATCATAATGACGCAGCGCGGACGAATCATCCCGTGGACTTATTACATCATCGCGTCAACGATTCGTTATCATAATGGAATTCGATAGGCCATTAAAACCCCCAGCGATGACCCTTCTCCATTGGACGGCGAGAGCGCGATCTCGACGTTGAAGTATCGTTGAAGTTGAATGTTTATCGGGTTTTTAACCGACTTCGATGATGAGGTTATTGATTTCACATCTAGTTTAAATCTAATAAAATGATAAAAAAGTTATGAGAAACCTGGGTTATATTATACCCTATAACATCACTCTCTCCAGTAAAACTAATCTAACATTCATATCAAAATCCGTCAAATGGCTAAATTGTTGAGTTTGGATCACGCCGAAGAAGACCTCCACTTTTCAGTTGTGTGCATTTTAGGAAATTAAATATCACGTGTCACGAACGGTGAAGGAAAAACATCGTGAGGAAACCTGCATACTAGAGAATTTTCTTAATGCTCCGCGTGAAGTCTATCAATCCGCATTGGGCCAGCGTGATGGACTATTGGCCTAACCCCTCTCATTCTGAGAGGAGACTCGAATTCAGCAGTGAGCCGAATATGGGTTGATAATGATGAAATGATGATGAGTGGTCATCAATGCATATAACATTATTACCCTCAGCCCGCCAAGCTGCACTGGAGCACAATAGTGGGTCGAAGCTCCATACCCTCTCTCCTACAAGGAAGGTGGCCTGGCCTTTAGAGGGCAGTCCTCCTTCCAGTTAAAAATGATAATGAGGATTTATTGTACAACTGTTTTAATTGTTGTGTATAAAATAAAGAAACAACCAACCGTAATTTATTTTAACCATAGTAAAACAAAGTATTACTTGTCAGAGTCACAAGCCAGATAAGAGTCCCACAATCCGTTACACCGCACCCGTCAGCCCGAGGCGCACTTTAAATGTTGAATGGAAACATGCAGATAAAATAATTGAATAATTCATAAAACATGACGCCATTTGACGGAACATGTCGCTTCCAACATGGCGCCCGTTCCAACAATCTGCGCAAACCACGCTCTGATAGCTCCTATTAAGATTTAATATACAGACAAATAGTAAATAATGAACATGGTTCATGTATACCTACTATATAATACTAGTAGACGGCGCACGGTTTCACCCACATGGTTCCCGTCCTCATAGGAATTCGTAGGAATACTGAAATAAATTTTTGAATCGGACCAGTAGTTTCTGAGATTAGCACGTTCAAACAGCTTCATAATATTAGTATAGATTCTAAAGACGTAAAGTTTGTGGTATTGTAGGGGATAATCTCAGGATCTATTAAACTGATTTTGAAAAATATTTACTACTAGAAAGCCACGTTATTTGTGAGTTTGCTGGGCTATTTTTTTCCCCGTATTCTCACAGGAACGGGAACTACACGGGGCGATTGCTAGTAGTTTATAAATACACAGTGTATAAATAAAATGCCAGTGCTCGTCTGTCATTTCAAAATTACTGTGTTTTCTCGATAATATCTGTCCGGGTTAGTAAATAAAGATAGAAGAATTCATTCAGCAGCAAATAGGTTAAATTTAAAATAATTTTTATCCCGAAAAGTCCACGTTTCCCGCAGGATTTGCAAAAAAAAATATATATATCCATATGGAAAAGCAATAATTATACTTCGCAGTAGGTAAGTGCAAAGAAAAAGTCCTGCAATGATATTCCCTGAATAACAAATACTCGAGGCAAGTGGAATGCCGTTTTCCCCTGACGCCGTTGGTAGTGCTGTCACAACAGAAAAGTTCTGGGATCGATTCCCAGAACGGGTTCAGGGTCAGGTCTGGACTAGTGGCTTCTACGTACCTCTTGCCTGTAAGCTCGCTTCCATTGTCACTTAACATCAGGTAAGATAGCAGTCAAATGGCTAACTTGTTATAAAAAAAAATTACACCATTAACCTCACCTTTCAGAGCAGTACCTACACAACATTGCTGCGTGGTGGCAGAATTGAGCATGGAAGAGAAGAAGTACTACCTTAGAAGAGCTTTAGCTCAAAGAATGTATAGTCTCAAAACAATAAGTAGGTACATGTATTGCGTTAAAGTAACAATCTTTTTATCTAGGTTAAAACATCTCCACAATTATTACTATACAAATTGGATCGCCGAGGCGCATTTAAATTAAAAATGAGAGTACAAAACGTTTTTATTTTTACCACTTCTTCCAGTTTGTAGAGCTGAAATGTATTTACGCTTACTGCCACTGTTTTCTGCCATTCAATACCAGAAATATAAAAATGTGCTATCAACCTACATCAATAACTAAAGAATTAAATACTTTACTTTTGTTTTTCTTTTTTTTTTTAGAAAGAATATTGCCATATCTTTTAACTATGAACAATATTTCCTTTAGTCGTAAAAGACTGTTAGGAATAAGTATGACAATAATTCAGTGGACAGGGATCGAATATAAAAAGGTGACATTGACAGGTACCTATCCAAATCTCTGAGCGGCTGGACTTTAGTCACAGATTTCTGATGGTAGACTTTGGAGTTTGGACGTAGTTCGTTAGCACTTTACCGGAAAAGATGTAACGCAAAGCGCTTTAGCGTTTCGATATGATGACAATATCTTCATAAAGTCACTTCCGTCTGTACGGTTTACATAATTAGATAGAGTGATTCGAGATTTTAGTTAATTCGTACATGTAGTTTGACATTGTTTACCGCGACGACGAAGTCACTGCCTTTCGCTAGTTAAATGATAAAATTGTATCTCTTCCGAATAGATCCGGCACTATATTAGACCATGTAATGTATGTCATTATACTTTTATGTATAATCATTCATTTATTAAATACTAGCGAACGCCCGCAACTTCGACCGGCCTCTACAACTCTTTAATCCAGCCTTTACAGTAATATCGCTGTAAAATTGGAATAATTTTTCCCGTTTTCCCAAAATTTCCCTTCACTGCTCTGCTCTTATTGATCGTAGCGTCATGAAAAGTATACTTTAACCTGCCTAGGAGTATGAAGAATAATTGTACCAAGTTTAGGTAAAATCCGTCGAGTAGTTTTTGTTTCTATAACGAACATACAGACATTACTAATCACCCCGTGATAGATTTATCATAAGTATTTTTTTGTATAAGCAAGCGCTTAGCTGCAATCACGCCTGTATATATATATATATATATATATATATATATTTTATTTCTGTTGCCGCGCCGTTCCAATTGGACATCTCTTCTGTCCGTATTATTACAAAATTTTAACTGTACGGTATAATAATATAATCGAAATTATCTAATCTAACTTATCTAATAATAATCTGTATATATTATATAATCGAAATTTCAATCAAAATCATTACAAAAACTATACAGTTAAAACTGACGGACACTACACACGACCGATTTAACTCAAAAGTTCCACTGTTCAGTAAAATCTGCATGTCTGTAGCGTGCGGTAAGATGTTAAGAAATTATATCGCGGATCAGAGCTAACTTCTTTCATTTTATCCTACGTACTCGTGTTTTTGCATTTTCCTAAACCAAAGGTTGTCTGAGAGAAATCGCTACGTATCGTTAAGGCCGCCTTTTGTATCCTTCTTGTGTGCTATATTCTTGCTTGTGTTCTTTCTTATGTTGTGATGTACAAATAAAGTACAAATAAATAAATAACCTCCAATAAAAGAAATAGATAACATGTGACTAACCGCTTGTATGAAGAAGTCTTGATGCAGAACGCTGACGATGCCGAAGTTGGTGAACTTGAAGACCCGGTCCATGATCCACATCAGGTTGGACAGCACGCCGGGCCGCGGGTTCCATGCCGCCATGAGCACGGGCACGTCGGCCGTGCTCTGGTGGTTGGCGAGCACGAGCGTGCGCCGGTTGCTGCACGCCGCTGGCTCGTCGCCGGTCTCCACAACTGGGGACAAGGAGGCATAGTTAAATATAATAGTCTAAGAGCCGGCATTAGAAATATATAGCCTCATCTGTTATTTGTAGCCCCCAGTCACACGAGAGTTTTTTTTTAATGGACGTTAAAAATGCGTTTAAGTACAACAAATGCATTTCCAAATATATGTTCACACGACAACGTTTTTAAAACACGACTCCCGTGCAAATGAGGGCTTAGTGATACGAAATAAGTGTTAGATTATCAGTGACACATTGCATATAGGTTGCCTTGTTAAATTGCGGCTAGACACATTTTTCATAGAAACCCTAGGAAACGTGAGCTAGGCCAAAGGCTAGGTACACTTAAATTAAGCATAAAATAAGCTTTCATTTGACATATTAGACGACTAAATAACTAATGAGGGTATATTAATAACATTACACAACTGTTTATATCTGTCAACCCCACCAAGTTTGCCTGTTTGAAAACCGGTAACCTTTATGTTTTGAATTCTGTGACTAATATTAGTATGAATATTCAACTATTGCTGACAGTCTCAATGCCAGTATAAGAACCGCTGCTCGATGAATTATGTTGTGCAGATAAGTAAATAGCTTTTGATAATTGGTCAGTCAAGGGCATTGCTTCAACTAAACCAGACAGTTCGAAAGTTCGCAAATGCGTGAACTCCGATCCACTTTTAGATAAAGATCACAATTTCCTTAATAACCTTTTTCATTACACCCATGTTAGCATACTCATTTGTTATTCTGGTGATTGGCCGATATTCGCATGATATATCGCTCAGCGTGAGGAATCGCACATGAATTGCCTCTCTCGCGCTTAATGGCTTTTGAATTGGGTTTATTTACTTGCATGAACATTCTGTACTATTTCTTTATTCATATATTTTATATACATTTTGATAACCTCTCTGACGCAATTTGTAATACCTTACTTTGATTTTATTACACCTAATCTGTATGTGTAGGTATTTGTCCTATAAAAAAATAAGAGCCACTTTGTAGCGCCCAATCTACTCTCAGTTTTGCGTATATTTGATGAAAAATAAATCTGAAGACAACTATTTTTTTTTTCTCTTTATTTGGTCTACCAACAGACATACAAATAATACAACTATTAAACATAAATGCAAGAAGCAGAAAGATAAAATCATAATAATAGTTTAGAAAGATATTTTTTATATAATTAAAAGAACTTGGAAGAACACAAAAAAGCCATGTGTTACATTATCGGAGCTTAAAACCAATCAGTTTTGAGGTTTCGATGTATTTGTATGATATCGTTCAGTGTATCGAATCGTATAAGAATTCTATAGCCCATATCTCCTCGTGCTAAATGGGATTCCAATTGGATTTATTGACTTGTGTACGCATTGCTTTGAGATTCCAATATTGAGGGTGCTAAACCAGAATATTGGGTTCAGTCTACTCTAATATCACCATTACTCGGAAGATGCCTCATTAGTGTGTTGCGTTGCAACGTTGCGTCGGATCAACGCATCGTTTACTACTGCGTTGCGACGAAGCACGACACGACACGACGCAATAATGAGGCATTGTATATATTGTAATAGTTGTATCATTTCCAGTCACAGCCAGTAATTTTCAGTAGTAAGGTAGGTAGATACGAGTAGAAGATATAATAAACGACTTTAAAACCCACGACACACACACACATGTATATATTTTAAGCATGCATGTATGTTTGCAAGACCGCGTGTATGTTTGCAAGTCCACGATTATCTCAAAAACGACTGTATAAGTCAAAAAAAAACATTTTGGGGTGGATGTCGGACCCTGTGACTCGAGGAACCCGATGTCGGTCACCATCATTAACATCATATTGTTAAAGAATTCAACATCATCACTTTTTTCTACCATTCATATTAATATGGTGGTGCAGCGTGGTGGAACGGTCTTCAAATAGGATTGGTCCTGTAAGTAGAAAATCCAAAGTAGAAACGACGTTCACCCATCTATTTAATTAATGAAGTATATAAACTTGGATTACTGGATAATATCTACCAGTAAGAACCGGATGACATTTGTTACTTAGAATGTTAAATTCGAATATGTCAAGTCAAAGATAGTGAATTAGCCTGCTGGTCAAACCATCATTAATGATATGATTATTATGTTAATAACGGTTAATAATAGTTTGGCTAGATTTATAAACAGGCAACCAACTTGCAATGTATTTTTAACTTACTAAATTTGATATGCAACACTTCATCCATTAAACAGATGGGTGAAGGTCGTTTCTAATTCGGATCTTAGACTATGCAGTGCACCGAAATAGGCTGATAATTATTACTATTTGGTTATATCTAATTCATCTTCTAATAACATCGCATCTGCAGAAACTTGTAAGAGTATCCATCCGATCCGTACGTTTCTTGTCACGTTCGCCAAACATCGTCGCATATAAACTGTGTCGGTAAATAAATATTTCGCCGGGCGGCGTATTTGCGCGCTGTGCAAACCCCCCTCGGGTCCGCCACTCGGACCGTTTTAGTGTTACGACGCCGTGTGCATTTAAATGGACCTACATAATATATGCTCTACGTATCTATGAGGGCCAACACACATATGCCTTGCTACACTGCAAGTCGCATAGCAATCTTAAGGACTAAGAGTACCTACCTTCCCTGACGTCCCTTCTATATAAGTACTTGTCATCATCAACCCATATTCGGTTCACTGCTGAGCTCGAGTCTCCTCTCAGAATGAGAGGGGTGCGGCCAATAGTCCACCACGCTGGCCCAATGCGGATTGGCAGACTTCACACACGCAGAGAATTAAAATAATAATCTGGTATGCAGGTTTCCTCACGATGTTTTTGCTTCACCGATTGAGACACGTGATATTTAATTTCTTAAAATGCACACAACTGAAAAGTTGGAGGTGCATGCCCCGGACCGGATTCGAACTCACACCCTCCGGAATCGGAGGCAGAGGTCATATCCACTGGGCTATCACGGCTCTTATAAGTACTTAGTTTATACTAATATTATAAAGCTGTAGAGTTTGATTGTTTGGATGAACGTACTTTTCTCAGAAACTTGATTGACCACAACGATGGTATTGACACGAGCTTACCGTCAAAGTAGAAGTTCCATAGTTTGAGCGCTAAAAAGGCACAACCCTCTAACCACTTCAGACCTTGAATAATGCTGAGCTAAAATATGATACGTAATTTAAAAAGCAATACCGAAGTAAAGAAGCTGAGTTTTTGAATACACAAAATGGGGTGAAAAAACCCATCACGATTTCAATGAAACGGGCAAAAGAGAAAAAATCACATCATTACCATCACAAAACAAGCCCATGCATTTCATTCTACTTAAAATAAATAATGGAATAGTATTAAGATTCAAATCACCGCCGATCTGAGTAAGTACCTCCCCCTCATCTGCCTAAATAAATAATTTCCCTCCATCACTAGCAACGAAAAACGAACACCGAGATGATTAACATTTTTATGAAATCGTTACGGAGTGTCGCAGTTTAATGCCCTCCATCTACTAGAGCTGGGCGGAATGGCTGACTATGTGATAAAGAATGAAAGATATGCAAGATGGCGTCTTTGAGCTAGCATCATTATTACCTAACATGTATTTAAACAGGGCAAGCGTCCTTTCATATACAAGAGGAAAGAAAGAAAGCAGCACACCACAATGCCTTAGCATTATTGTAGTATCTGATGCCTAAATAAGGGCAAGGCAAGACCAAAAACTGAAGTAGTAGAAGCATCAAACACCACACTACGAGTATCATGTTCGGCACAACCTTGAAAAGGTACCAGCTTAGTATTGTGCTGCACGAACCAGCAAATGATGGAGCATAAAGCCCTGATTTTCAGCTGGAAATATGAAGTTTAGACTGTTGATGTTATGATAGACTGATCTACTGACTGATTGCCTATTTGTCTAGTTTAACTTATTCTAGGGATTCGTGGCCTGGGTTGCCTTATGAAATATTGAGCTATTCTTTCATCTTGGATTTTTGACGTGACAACGTCTTATAATTCGATGAAGCCGGCTGCACACACAAAAAAAAGGTGGCGTCATGCGTCGTACCTCTCTCTAGAGTTGCCAACTTTTTTTACAAGAAATAAAGTATATTCTGGTCTATGAAGATTATTAAACAGTATTTTAGAAAAACGAATATTTTCTTTTGAAAAAAATGCAACCATTCCATCAGTATTTTTTATGACGTTGACACGTTCAACTATCGTCAGTAAACCGACTTTACAACCGATTTTTTTTAAATACAATTTCTCAGCCCGGAACTGGAAGATGCAACAATATACGATGGCAGAATCCAGTTAGTAAATGTACTAACACTTCAATTTATTATTTGTCTAGTTTGTTTATTTGACACGACTATGTAGAATGTAGATAGTACCTACACTTTCACACAGAAACAGGTTTTAATATCTTTCTCTTTGTAAATCAGAGCCTGCCTCCAGTCGCGTCCCGTAATTACAAAGACGACAGACCTGGGCGCGCGGAGACAAAAGATTATTAAAAATCTTACAAAATTAAAAATTTTTCAGTACTCGTGTCAAGTGATTGAGCAGAAAGTCTTTTGAAATATTTTAATCTTGTAATTTGTCTTCTGCCAGCATACTATTATTTTTATAGATTTCGATTCTACTTGTCACTAATAACATAAGCTGACGATTCAAAAGTGCTTACTTAATTTGATTTAAAACACTTTTCATCCATTAAACAGATGGGTGAAGGTCGTTTCTAACACTGATCTTGAACTATAAATATTTACGGGACTCGGGCATCTACCCCCAACTTTTTAGATAGGTGCAATTTAAGAAATTAAAGATCACGTGTCTCAAACGGTGAAGGAAAAACATCGTGAGGAAACCTGCATACCAGAGAATTTTCTTAATTCTGTACTTGTGTGAAGTCAACAAAAGCGAACTTGGATTGTCATGATAATTTACTAAATATTAAATTGGATATTTTTTACTAAAGATACCAACTTGGAATAGGCCAATAAGCCTTGGAAACGACTTGGGGAAACTTTTTGTCAAATCAAACTTATTCGTCAAATAAATTGATAGTTTGCGTAATTGTTTCAGGGGTTTGTTAAACATTGCATAGATTTAAGTTATTATGATAAATCCCACTTTAATTATTATGATTTATTTTATTCATATTCTGTTTTTACTGTGGGTGTAAAATGTTACAGGTCAATAAAAAGCTCGATGCTAATGAGAGATATCGTAACATAACATTAACTTTAGTTTAAGTAAATTGTCATTACGGCGACTATTATTGTATGACCAAGTGCCTTCTGCATCCAAGGCCGTGGGTTCAATACCCACAAGTGTATAATATAATAAAACCCACAAAATGCCACCTTTATTGTCGTAAACTAGAGTCTTTAGTCTATATTATATAATATTTTTTTAATTTTCCTGTCATCCGCGAAAAGCCGACGAACCCATGCGACAAAGTCACCCAGGTTCGACAAAATACTCTCTACGTACGTTTCACCCCGAAACCGGAGCATCCTCAGGAGACGTTGACTCTACAACGTGCAATTGCAAAGTACGTAGAGAGTATCTTGTCGGACCTGGGTGTCGTTGTCGCATGGGTTCGTCGGCTTTTCGCGGACGATAGCAAAATAAATAACTTATTATATATTCATGATGAACTTCCGCTAAGTAACGCATGCCTCTATCCAATCCTTAGTCTACATTTTCTACTCCATTTTATATATGTACGACAACGACATATATTGTACCTATGGATCCATTGACTCGATGATCACTGTTAATGACTCGGCTCATGGAATTCTTCTCAAATAGATGCTCTCCGCTTAGCGTTGGAAACAACTATTGTGTGTCGTTTTTATGACACGAAAATGCATTAAATTATATGTCGCTTTGTTGACAGCCATCCTCTCATTTGGCTGACACTCTTTCGCACGTCTCAATGTATTATATGTAGTGAATGATATACAGTGAACATATAATATGTCGTTGCTGTATAGCCTATCAAAAGTCAAAGTCATAGTCAAAATTCATTTATTTTAATTAGGCTTAGTTTACAAGCACTTTTGAAAGGTCAATGTTATGTCATAATTTAATTTAATTTAATGGTGGTAATAATAGTCGAAAACTTAAAACTAAAGTTACGAGGGTTCCAAACGCACCTTGGTCCGAGAAGAGCCCACAACAAACTCAGCCAAGGTTTTTTTTTGTTTATTACCATTTTACAAACTTATTTAAAACTAAGCACACAGCCGTATATATATCGTTTCAATGCCCTTTTCATTCCCTTTGGTCTGATCTAATACTGCCGTCCGCAACTCTAATCCTCCTGACACCGGCGCGAGGTTCCGGATTACAAAATTTTAAATAAATAAATTCCACGAAATCCGGTGTGAAACCAGAGACGATGAGACTGTGAATTTTAATAGAAACAAAATTAGCAGCGGAAACCTTATCCAAGTTTTTCTTAAGGACGCTGTAAACATGCGACTTTGGTAAGACAAATTTAAGTTTTAAATAAATATAAAACCTATAATAACCTGTGATATGACCTCTGCCTCCGATTCCGGAGGGTGTGGGTTCGAATCCGGCCCGGGCCATGCACCTCCAACTTTTCAGTTGTAAATTTAAATATAAGTTTAAATATCACGTGTCTCAAACGACAAAGGAAAAACATCGTGAAACCTGCATATCACAGAAATTTTCTTAATTCTCTGCGTGTGTGAAGTCCGCCAATCCGCATTGGGTCAGCGTGGTGGACTAAGGCCTAACCTCGTGGTGGACTAAGGATCGAGCTCAGCAGTAAACCGAATATGGGTTGATAATGATGATGAAATAAAGTTTATATTATTTAAGAATAGATTTTAACAGTAATACTACAGCCCGCCAACCCTCATTAAAGCAGCGTGGTGGGTCTAAGGTCCATATCCCCTCCCCTATAAGCCGAGGCTGAAAATGATGACAACAGCCGCAAATGGAGAGTAAAATTAAATGTTGGAGCGTCTTACATTAAAAGATGTTATATATGTAAGTGCTCATACGTACGTATACGATTTGTCTTTTACTTTTATCAGATAAAATTAATACTAATTACAAAAGAAGGTTTGTATGTAAGTAGGTAGATTTTTTTTGTGTCTGCGAATTTCTTAGTAGGTAATACAGGGAAGCGTGAGACACCTAAGCCAGATTACCAGGAAAACGGTTACTTAGTAACCATCCGTAGACGTATTCTGTTACAGACGCTCATACATGTATGTACAAACGCCAGTACACCATCCCATCTTCTTAAAATACATCTTACTAGCCCCGCGGTTTCACCCGCGTAGTTCTCGTTCCCGTGAGAATACGGAGATAAAATATAGCTTATGACATTCACAAATAACGTGGCTTTCTAGTGGTAGAAGAATTTTTAAAATCGATTTAGTAGATCGAGATATTATACCATCATGCAATATTACACACTTTACTGCTTGTAATATTACTACAGATATCTTTAACTATATTTTGATTTTTTTTTAAATATATTTGTGTTCCGCCGTGTCTGATATCTGCTGACGTCTTTAAATCCAAGAGAAATGCAACCTTTAATTACTTAAGTAAACTCCTTTGAGATACTTAATTACAGTATCGTATCAACTTCTGTAATTTGTTACTAAAAGATGAAATTAATCCTAAAGAGGAAGGAGTCTTGTTTTGTTTGTAATTAAAGTGTTTTGATACTTCTCTGTTTAAAATGCGAAGTAGGTATTTAATTATAATCCTTGGGGTGTTACGCCCGTCTCTTCTTCTTCTGCCTTCGGCTCCTACCAGGCTCTAAGCCCCTGGGGACTCCGCTGAGGTTCCATTATCCTACTATTAATATTCCACGGCTGGGCCTATTATTCATTTATCTCTCATTAGAAACATAACTTAGAGGCTGTCGCAGACCTAACGAAGCACAATGAAGCGAATTTTCATCACCTGTGAAAGAGTTGGTAGCGTCAATAGTTAATTTGACCGCTTTATAGAAACCGGTAAATGCAAAAATGGTCAATTGTATGCATGAAATATAAACTACCTCATCATTATCAACTGATAGACGTCCACGGTTGGGTATAGGGCTCTTGTATGGATATGCAAACATCATGGTTTAAAGACGATCGATGCCGACAGCATCCAGCGACTCCCTGCAACCCAGTTGATGTCGTCAGTCCATCAAGTGAGAGGTCGACCAACATTGCACTTTTCGATGCGGGGTCGCACTTTGGGACCCCAATGGGCTCGGCATCGGCTCTTCAAACTATGTGCCCTGCCCATAGCCACATCAACTTAACGACTATGTCGGTGACATTGACTTTGATGACCTACAGCTGGCCTATTCACTATTTTGTCTTTATTATCTATTAATTTATTTTTTATTAATTATCTATTATTTATTACCTATTAACATAAACAACAAATCAATTGACAAAATGTCATCTACATACTATATGATATACACCAGTAAGCACCGGATGACATTTGTATTTTGTATCGTAGTATGTAGACGACATTTTGTCTATTAATAGGTTCATATTAATAGGTTGATAATAAATACCAAAATCCGTGATAGCCCAGTGGATATGACCTCTGCCTCCGATTTCGGAGGGCGAATTTTTCAGTTGTGACGGTGAAGAAAAACCTTCACACCCAGAGAATTTTCTTAATTATCCGCGTGTGTGAAGTTTGCCAATCCGCATTGGGCCAGCGTAGTGGACTATTGGCCTAACCCCTCTCATTCTGAAAGGAGACTCGAGCTCAGCAGTGAGCCGAATATGGGTTGATAATGATGAATAAAAAGCAAAATAGGAAATACTTGGCCGCTAAAATAAGACACCTATTGCAGCTGAAATAGAGACAGTAGTTTAATTTTGTGGTACACTTTTTAAAATATAAATGATATAAAGAAGAAACAAGTATGTTCTAAAGAGGTCAAGGTCAGGCTCACTATCAAACAAACACATTCATAATAACATTAAGGATAATACAATTCCGATGGCGACCAAAACACGTAAACAACATCAATGGAGACAAACTACAGGCGAGTGACAATAAATTAGATCAATAAGTTCAAGGGCGGAGTCACGCTGTGATAACAGAACTACACCGCGGGGCGAAGCTATCAGATTCTAAGCTCCCATTCGCACGAGAGTTTTTTTAACGGACGTTAAAAAAGCGTTCAAATATAGTATGAAGTTAAATAGAGGTCTATTTCTAACGCTCAAAATTGAAAATGCAACACTGCTCGATAAAAGCCACGTGTCTTAAACCGTTGTGAGCCATTTAAAAAATCTTTTATTCCTCTGTCGCGCGGAGCATGACACTGTGCTCGCCTACTGCCCTTAGTTTACTTTATATTTTTTTACATGTCACGTAACGGATACGATGGGCGACCGGTCGTCCATTTAGGAGTCAAGTGGTTAAAAACGCTGTCGTGTGAACATATATTTGGGAATGTATTTGTTGTATTTGAAAGCTTTTTTAACGACTAATAGTAGGAGCAATTTTGTAGAAGTAACCGGGGTACCTGCGATTATTACTTTCGAAGCTAAAGGGATTGAAAGGGTAAATTTTGGGGCGATGCCGAGTCGCTGAAAAACGCTCCATAATTTTTTTTGACCGCTCATACAAATCTAACGATCATTATGGATCTACGACGACATTAAATCGTACCATTTTGTATGGGACGTTTTTCAGGGATCCGTGGCAGCGCCGCAAATCTGACCCTTTAAATCCCTGTAGCTCCGAAAGTAATGATCGCAGATACCCCGTTACTTTTACAAAATTGCTTTACTATTAGCGTACTCTTAATTTATATACAATTTAAAAAATTGTCATCATCCCACTTGAGAAGTAACAGGTTATAAAAATACACCGTCAAAGGTATCAAACCTGAATGTTATTACAATCAAAGTCACGTTTACATGAACAACAATAAACTAAATCAGTAATACTTCAGAAAGAAGCCATGCTGTGAATCAGGACGTCGCAGCAGGGATTCTTTCAATGTCGATTGACTCTAATTCCCTTTAGTAGCAGATAAAATCAAGTTATCGACGACCTTGGTAACAAACTGGATTTTCAAATAAATATCTTTTCTGCTATTGAAAGAGTTTTGACTTTTGTTTGTGAAGACGATAGTTAAAAAAAAATGCTTTATCATTTACCTAAACTATAATTGTTAAATTGTTTTAAATACCAAAAATTGTGTTTTCAAGTTTATGACAGTTACATCCAAATATCAGACTTCCTGGAATAGATTGATAATACATATACATAACTGTAGGGAGCCTTGTATGCTAAATTTGCAGTTACTAACGTCATTGTAATCGATTATATTGATGACGAAGTTATGGGATAACGAACATTAAAAAAAAAATACATACGCGCCATTTTTTAAGTCGGTTAAAACAGATGCTCTGTTCCATTGAAAAAGACAGTCCATCTTCTGAATGCAATGTCTGAAGTCACTTTACGTTTATTTCTCTTTCAGACATGCAAGGCGAAGATTAACGTGGCCATATATTTTCATTTCGAGGCAACTTTGGTTAAGATAAAGTACCGTCTTGAGGCGACCGGCACGGCAATGAAGTGGATCAATACAGTTCAAGCGCTACTTGCTTTCAACAATTGTGTTACGAATCATTCCTTGAATTCACACCAGTTTTCCTTACAAATATCAAAAAAATATGGATCTGCGGTCTCAATTACAAATTCACTTAGTATTATAGGACTCAAAAGGTGATTACAAAATATAAGAAAACTAATGTCGAACAAAGGTTATGATTCACAACACTTGTCAGGACAACTTAATTAACAAATCAAACTGTAACCAAAATAAGACCCTAGAATGGCAGAGAATGACCTTGAGTGGAGTCACGTACTTGTGAACGATCTGTGTAGGGTTAAAGGCACCTTTGACTGTATACAAACACTCGCCTTTTCTACTCAAGTCACTCTCCCCGCCTATCCCAAGTAACCCATAAAGAATTACACAACAAGAGATGTGGACGGCTCGAACGCCACGAGCACACTGAAGCCAACACGAGATCGAGCGACGTCATATCCGTCACAGACTACTATTTACAACACTAAACGGCGATAACATTAGTATGTTTTTAGACAACCTACTCACACAGTATAAATAAATAAGTAGGTATATAAATTTTTGACATACAGATCTTCTTCTTCTTCTTCTTCTTTTCCTGGGCCTTTTCCGCACTCGGCCACTAAGGTTTGGCCGTCTTCGTACACAGATATTTAATTAAAAAAAATTAATAACAATGACTTAGAACGACAGTTTAATGTACAAAACGAGGTGTAATCCTATCTTGGTGTTTATTATCAACCTATTAAAATAAACAACAAACCAACTGACAAATTGTCATCTACATAATATGTTATAAAATATAAAAGTCATCCGGTGCTTACTAGTGTAGAAGAGAGTTGATTTGTTGTTATAGTAAATAGGCTGTTAATGAGGAGATTTTCGGAAAAAGACCTTTCTCCTCACACCAATTTCAGTTTCAGAGTCCACAAGCATCCTCTAGTATATTATGAAATTACGGATTTATAAGATTTATAAGGGTCAAGGACACATCGACACGACAGCGCCACGGGAGCTGCAAATGGCTAGAGTCACTTAGCTATTCAAGGATTTTCTCATAAAATTCTCCGATACAATGCAGACTTCTATGTTTTAAAAGTAAGTATAAGTTTTATTCAAATACACTTGAAAATGCAAAACAAACTTCGCTAAAATAGGATAAGTACTAAATTGCAAAATGATGTGAACATTTTAAATAAACACTAACATAGGTTATGTGATAATCCTTTTCGAATTAATTGGCATTAACCTTTACTAATAGGTAACTAACTCTTTTTATAGTCGAACGGTCATCTAAGAGGTTCGAGTCTAGGATAACCGTTCCGTACATAGCTTCTTATTCAACCCCCGTTTTGCTTGCTTCTGTGGTCCCCACTTTGCTTGCTTCTGAACTCGCCTAAAACCATCGGTGACGTTCCTGAGGTCTCAAGGACAAATTCCTCTCATTTAAATGAGAGATAACTGTCCCCTGCAGTGCCTTGAAATAAGATTATTATAATGATGATAAGGGTGAGGCCCATAAGAAGACTCAGAGTCACACAGCGGGCGATGGAACGAGCTATGTTAGGAGTATCTCTGCGTGATTGAATCATAAATGAGGAGATCCGCAGAAGGACCAAAGTCACCGACATAGCTCAACGAGTTGCGAAGCTGAAGTGGCAATGGCCGGGGCTCATAGTTCGAAGAGCCGATGGACGTTGGAGTCCCAAATTGGACTGGCAAGCGAGTCGCAGAGATTCGCTGGATGCAGGTGACTCAGTATCGTGATATTTGGAAGTCCCTACAAAAGGCCTATGTCCTGCAGTGGACGTCCATCGGCTGATATGATGATGATGATGATGATGACGATAAGGATGATGATGATAATAGTGATGACGATGATGATGATAATTATGATGAAATGCTCGGTGTCGCATAGTAATAAATTGTCAAAGGACACGCTCGGTAGTCGTATAAAGCGCAGGTCTCGTACGAAGCGGCATTGGTTACCGTTACCGAGTACAGTTGAAGGACAATGCAGTCTGTAGTTTGTAGCGGCATACCAGGGGTGACCATGATAATGTGGAACTGAGGAACATTCCGCAACTGAGGAAATAAACAACTTCAAAATAGAAAGTACCTACATGTGGGCCAAGCGAATACAAAATACTTATTGTATTGTATATACAGGGTGCTCGGGAGTATTTCCCATAACTTCAAGGTGTTGACGAGTCCACTTATAGGAGCCGAACTGCATAAATAATTTTTTTTTGACTAAAAAATAAAACCTTCTAATGTTTTCATACAAAGTATTTCAAATAATTCCGACTATCTATATAACACGCGCCTTTATCTATCCTTGCATTTTAAAATACGTCAAACTTGGCTACGTCATAATTGTAAGGATGCGTATTTGGGACACAATTTAAGATCTATTAACAAAAAAAATATTATTTATCCCGAAAATATTAATTTTAGAACACATGTTCCTTGAAAATTTATAATTAATTTTCGGTAAAGAATATACAAACCCAGAGTTAAGGGAAATACTCCCGAGCACCCTGTAGAATACAATAAGCATGTTTCAATGTCCTGTCTTTTTGTCCGTGATTTAATTTTTTAACCATTGAAATCACACACAACTAAGCAACACAGAAAGGATTTATATAATATGAATAAGTCATATTAAGTCAAATCTTACCTAAAGTTTGCAATGCGCTTTAGTCTCACAAGTCCACAAAAATCTCAGCTATTTACATATTAATTAAAACATAATGATAAATCTAATTGCCTACAATTATATTTCCAACCTTTTAATTCAACAGAAATGTAACATTCAAACAGACTTGGCACTTATTAACCTATTGGTAATATAGTGCACTACGAATTTAATTTGCTTTTAGACCGTACTTAAATTTCCTAGCATCATGGCCACCCGAACATGCAAGTCACGTTAGCATCGCAACATGACCTAGCCCAGTAAACTTACGGATACAATACAGTACAAAACTACAGCACTATCATGTCTCCGTAATTTAATTCGCTACCATCTGTACCGCGGATAATGTGAACGTATAACTGCACACTACACAAAGGATCCCGTGTGTTAGAATATAACAAACATTCAGATCTAGATAGATAGATAGAGATAGTTGTAAGAAAATAATCATTCATCGTACATTTGTTGTACAAGTACCAATAGGGTAGTTTACTCATATAAAATTTAATTTAAACAATATTAATTTCGTGTAGGACGGAATAAGGGTCCGAAATATATCGATATTAATTAATAAAAGTTAAGGATTTCTTATAAAACTTAATTTAAAAACCTTGATTTTTTTTAATTTTTCAAACATCAAAAACGCTGTCGTCCATTTTGTGACGTCACAATGTTACTTGATGTAGGTACTAAACGTCAAACTAATCGTTAAGTAATATTTTTGTCCCCCGATTTTGATACATTAGTTTTTTTTCCGATGACACCCCACTATTCTAGCCCGTTATTAGATCAGCGTCATGAACCAAAGCCCGTTCCTCCTAAAAAGAGACAGACCAGGCCATAGTAGTAGCAGCCCATTAAAATATAATATGATGAACTATTACCTAACGATAATTGATTTTAGGTAACGCTATCAAGCTCGCCTTACCTCACAGTGTTCTGTGGCCGGGTTTAATTTTCAGAAACTGTTATTTCCCAAGCTATTTATGATTCTGACATAAAGTAATTTTGTATCTACAGCGTTCTTTAATTAACTAACGCCGGCGCCGTTCTAACCATCTGTGTAGAGATTTCGCTGCGAAAATGAAAATTGAGAGAAATTTTGAGAGTGTAGTAGCGAAATATAGTGCACTGGGGCTTGGTTTCATTTTGTTTCTTGTGAAATTGTTGAGGAAAATACTTGTTTACTAGTGCATAGTCAAATAATTCAAAAATTAAAATCTTCTTCATAAAAAGTAATCAGAAATCCGAAAAACTACATACATATCCTACGTATCTCCGACGTAACTTTTCAGTTGTGTGCATTTTAAGAAATTAAATATCACGTGTCTCAAACGGTGATGGAAAAATATCGTGAGGAAACCTGCATACCAGAGAATTTTCTTAAATCTCTGCGTGTGTAAAGTATGCTAATGCGCATTGGACCAGCGTGGTGGACTACTGGCATCCTCTCCTCCTCTCTCATTCTCAGAGGAGACTCGAGCTCAGCAGTGAGTTTTTGGGCTCCATTAGCAATTTATAAATACCCAATAAATATTTACATTTTTTATCTTGTCTACCTACTTAACTAATTGCAATGAACTTGCAAGGCTATATTATAACTTTACGTCTATTTAAATATTAAATTAGTTGAAAAAAGCACCATACACAAACACAGCCCCGAAGGCTCCGGGCGTTTTGAGTTAACTTAAAAAATGCAAATGCTCAAAGAAAAATTTCTAGTACAATCGCTTTGAATAAGAAGCAACGTTTTCTTTGGAGTTTACCTTCAAGAAAACTTAATTATGGAAATTGTGTATCTATTTTCCTTTTGCGCGTTTCTTTTCCACCTGTCTCGTGAAAGCAGAAAAAAGGTTGTTTTTCACTATTTTTCTGAATAAGTACGCCGAATAAATATAGAAATTAAATTAAAGAACGGATTTCTTGTACGTAAGTCAAGTAAGTAAGTATTTTGAAACCCTCAGAATACAGTAAGTTGAAACCCTAAGGTCTATACCGTGGTGTTTGTAGGTCCTTAGAAGAGGTTATAGTGGACATCAATCGGCTGATATGAATATTTAACAAAATTATTCAGGCTTTTCGACGTTATATCGTTATACAGATATGACTAAAAAAACAAACATAAAAAAACATTTTTTTCAAACTTACTGAATGTTGTTGGAACTATGAGTATGTCTCTGTAGACAAAACTTAAAATCCATTCAAAAGTTGTTTCCTTCGAGTCAATTAATCTCCCTTTAAGTTGTACCATGTAAACAAAATTGTATATAGAAACATAATAATGATATAATTATTTATTCACCGCAAATAGAAATTAGGGTAGACGGTAGAAAAAAAAATTCGGCATCACGATGGAAAACACTCAGGGAGGGTAGGTCCGATCAAATATTGATTTTCTTTCAATCAGGGGCTGAAATTGTGTGCAAACAGACTGACAAATTCGAAATAGCTGCCACGTGTAAGGGATCAAGTTGGCACGAGCCCTGTAATATCTTAAGCGTCAAGCGCCGGGCCACGAGACTTGAAGGATAACATCGACTCTAATTAAAACATTCATTACCTCGATCCGCTAATAAAAAGGAAACTGTAGGTAATAGGGACGGAATTCCAGTTTTTATTTATTAAAATGTTTACGATACATCCGATATTAATGAGAAAATTATAACGCTACGGATAGCGGCGTAATGGATTGTACCATCATCTTGTGAATAATCTCTCTAAAGACTCTTCTCTCTCATCCTCTGAGAAAATTAACATAGACGAATCTCGAGCAGGTCCCAAGACTTGTGGCAAAGTTATGTTTAAAATATAAATAAAAAATATTAATATTAACATTACTCGTAGAAACTAGAACGCTAGCAATACACATTTTTAACACTGATATGAAATTAATGTTAAATTATCATCATTAATCATCAACAACCCATATTTGGCTCACTGTTGAACACGAGTCTCCTCTCAGTATGAAAGGGGTTATAAATAAAAACTACCCGACTACCCGCGGTTTTACCTGCGTAATTCCCGTTTCCGTAAAAATACGGGCATAAAATATAACCAATGGTCACAAGAAACGTGGATTTCTATTGGTAAAATAATTTTCAAAATTGATCCAGAGATTCAGCACATACATACATAATACTTAATGTATAAAATAAATGCTAATCTAACACTATATAATTATCCAATATGCATAACATTAATAAATTCGTAGTTCGTTATTTTTTTTAAGAATCCGACATAACCTTCGAGCCAGCCTGAAGTTGCATCTATGAGAACTTATTCTCGATAAAAAAAAAACAAAATAATTTTTCTATCAGTTCAGTTAGAGACACATAACACTTTTAGCTATGTCTGTTCTGTGCTCCTAACCGTAAGCTAGGGTTTCATAAAATTACTCGCGACTGTACCTCTCTACCCCACACATAAGTAAATTGAAGTGACATTACGTAGAGGTATAAATAATTCAATGTGTGAGTAGCTCGTGGGGAAGCGAGTCATTACTTATTTTGTCCGAACTTGCACGTAATATAATGGACTGAGGCGCATTTGTGTTATTGGTACTGCTCGCTCGGAGAACTATTGTATTTTTATAAAAGCGTGTTTTATTTTATTAGGACGATGACAACGACCACGAACCATAATAGAACCCGTAGTCAGAATGGTGTTAAATTGTAAATTGTGTTATCGCTGTAAGCAATAGATTGCTGGCATCGATATCTAATGACTAGACACTCTTACGTCACTTTTACGTCGTTAAAGTATTTGTGATATATGAGTTAAGTCGTTAATTAACACTAAAGGTCCAATAAAATATAACATTACTATTACAAGTCTTTGAACATCAGGTGAGCAATCAAGATATAGTTCGTCGTAATCAACCCATATTCGGCTCACTGCTGAGCTCGAGTCTCCTCTCAGAATGAGAGGAGTTAGCCCAATAGTCCACCACGCTGGCCCAATGCGGATTGGCAGACTTCACACAAGCAGAGAATTAAGAAAATTCTCTGGTATGAAAATTTCCTCACGATGTTTTCCTTCACCATTTGAGACACGTGATATCTAATTTCTTTAAATGCACACAACTGAAAAGTTGGAAGTGCATGCCCCGGACCGGATTCGAACCCACATTCTCCGGAATCGGAAGCAGGGGTCATATCCAAGACCTAGTTGATGACCAAAAACTAAAACTCATTGAAACAATTCAAACAAAAGGTATTGCTGAATGCAACTGACAAGATAAGTAAACCACCCCATAACTCGCACTATGTAATATTTGAATTATTTATACGCACTATAGTATTCCGTAATGTAAGTTCAATTTGCTTATCCTTGTCAGATATAGATATTATTTACTTTAAGCAATTCCAGAAACAGGTTATTACTAGCCGACTCCTCACGCCTTTACTCGCGTAATTCACCTTCCCGTGCAAATACGAGGATATAATATAGCTAATTACACTCACACATAACGTAACTTTCTAGTAATAAAAGATTTTCAATATTGATATAGTAGATCCAGAGATTTCTTTATACAATACCACGAACTTTACCTCTATTAAGTTTAGAATTAAACTATCATATTAATTGATGAAACACGGCTAAAACTCACGTGATACAACATCGGCGTATGCCCGACTAGTTTCCAATCCTTACGGGGCCCTTGGTCATGAGCTGGTTCTTGAAACGCGGCACGATCCAAACTATGACTAAGGACCCCGTATGATTTTAAAACTAGTCGGGCATACTCCGACGTTGTATCACGTAAGTTTTAGCCGTGTATCAAAAGTCAAAGTCAAAATTCATTTATAAATTAAATTCAATAATTAATTCATAATAAATTAAATCTATACTGCTATAGTAATATTATAAGGAGTAAAATAATGTTTGTTGAAATGTTAACTTTTAATTATTATAGAGACTACTTGGGCATGTTCTTCTGAGAAGAGCCGCTAAGAAACTTCTGCGCTAATCACATCCTGTTACTTCTCAAGTTGGTTGAATCACAAAGGTATCCCAGTTTCCTTCAAAGGCCCACTAATAAAGGAATCAGATTTACGATTAACAATGTAAGAAAAAGGGCGCATTGAATTTTATAAATTTTAAGCAGCGCCCCGACAATTGTATAGCCAGGAAAGGTCTAAATTTGCATAATTCCTCCTGAACTTCAGATCGATCCTGAATAAACTAAATCAGTTCGCTCTCAATATCTTGCCCACAGACACAAATAAAAAAAATAGACGGTTGATAGACGTTATCCAGTCAAAATCTAGGCTTAGTTTACAAGCAGTTCTGAAACGTCAAGTTTGATTCTATTTTTAGAGACTACCACCAGTTCGGAAAGCGGGCTAGGCAAATATCATCTCATAAATAAACGGCTAAAGTTGTTTGTCGCCGAGTTGAATCTTATTAGTTGCTTGCGTAACTGTACTAGCCAATGGGGTGAAGTGGTCAAGTCGAATAAGTCAAACCGAATCTTGAGAGGGTTAGTTATATATAATCTATGCCCAAATGTAAAGGACAGAAACGGAATATATGTGGTGATAGTAAATATCAACTCTCACATCCTTATTGAATAAAAACGGTAAAAGTTGGTTTTGTCACATACGCACCGGCTTAAGCCACCGAATCACAATTTAACCCTGTGTTTTATTAAGCTTGATCGTTCTGCTGAAAAAAGCCGGAATGTACTCACTTTTTCCAATACATAACAAAGTGACTATAGTATGCGCATTATCATCTGAGTCGTCCGGTCATAAAAGTCAAAAAAGATAGGAATGTGCAGCGCGCCTACCTGCGCACCCTAATTATCGATAAACGGCTACCTGCGCACGTGCTAATGATGAGTCAATAATGATTTGGACGATTCTGATTGGTCGGTTTCTAATGTAATTGCATTGCGTATTTTTTTTGCTATAAATGTGTTTACTGCAATTAAATAAATACATTCATGTGTTACTCGTTGCGCACTATGGATACTAATATATAATAAATTTGGCAGAAGACGAAGATTCTGATGATGAAGACTCAGATGAAGATTAATTTTATTTAGTTAATAATTATATAATATGAAATATGTATTATATTAAATCAAATATTGTTAATTTTTTTAATTTTGTGAACAAGATACGATAATAAACTTTACTTATCGATAATATGTCTTTCATTGTTACACCCTTCACTAGACGGCTCCATAAGACCCATAAGTGCAAGCGAGATAGATATAGAGAAATGATTTATGGCCCTATGACTCAGTTGTTAATGCTATTAGTATACTTCTTTGACTTTCATAAGAAAAATTCTATATACAGATTATTTCGTCTACGACTTTTCTTAAGTCTATGGCCAAGCCCAATATATCTCTGTGGACTCGGGCGTCTGTTTGCCCTGCCTGCCTTGGCCGCCTCCTTTATATTCATGGGAAATTCCAACGGAAAAATATAATGAGTTATTTAAATGGAAAACGACACCTGGTGAGGGTCTTCGATGAGAAAAAGTTATTATCAAGTGCCTTTTTAGTGTTACTTTGTAGAGGTTTCCTTGTTTAAAATTAAATTTCATGAAAACGCATTAAACTTAAAGACAATTTACAGCTTTATAGAGTATCAAAAAGCATAATAAATAGTGCACGAAATTAGCACTGACAAATGTTTGTAAGCAATTATAATCTGGCACGAAAAAACGTATTCGCACATATCTATGAATATGTGCAATGTCTGTATTATTATCAGTGTGAAGTCACGCCTCGCGTTTCTTAAACACCACATTTTCTCGAAGGCAACTAAGTTTACGAATAGTCCATCAGCTGGCCTATCCACTAATTTGATTTTTATTAACAACCTATTCAAATAAACATCAAATCAACAGACAAATGTCATCTGTCTATTGATAATATGCACGAAGGGTTGTCAGTAAGCACCAAATGACTGTTACATAGAATTTCAATTTCGTTTATGTCGTCTAAGTTAGTGAATTAGCCTGCTAGAGTTAGAATTGGCTGAGAGTTCTAGGTTCAAACACCATCAGTTCTGCAATATTAAATTTCCATGTAATACTCTGAAATTTAAACTTGCATAGAACTGCTAAACTTCGGCTTCGCATTAGGGCTGACTTTCCACGAAACATTCTCGAAAAATACGTAGTGCAACAATTGCAACGGACGGGCTATTACTTCGGAACAAGCTACTGGAACTATTATTTCACTGGAGCGGTACATATTTCCTGTTGCATACAACCTTCACCATTTTATTTACGTAAGTTTCCGACGAACAGTGCGAATGCTTGAATATCTAAAAGGTCGTTTGAAATCCCAAGTTTGAATTTGTTATTTTTGAACCATCATAAATGATCTTTAAGAGTATGCGGCTTTGGATCAAAAGGTTTTGGATTCAAGATCTGGGGTCGAGCTGCGATATATTGAGCCCAAAGTTGGAAAGTTGATGGTGACTCGAAGAGAACACTTTAAGTTCATCCCAGTTATTACCATTCATCATCATCATCATTATCAACCCATAGTCGATTCGAGCTCGAGTTCATTATCATGAGTGATTGTCAGTGTCCATTGCTACCACTGCTGCTAACAAGCCTAACAAGCCTAACAAGCATTGAAGCAGCGTGATAGGTTTAGGCTTTAAATCCTCTCTCCTAAACGTAGAGAGCCATTAAAAAATAATATAAGCCAAATGTCCAAATAAAGAAATATCGGAAGACAGAAGAAAAGGTGGGTAAAATACAAACATATCAGGAAGAGATAGATCTACGACTAAAGACGGCAAAAAACGGAAAAGGATTTAGAATTATTTTGCTAGGAATAATTTATAATTATATGTGATTTATAATTAGATGTAGATTTCAAAACTTTGTATAGTGGAAAAATAAAGCTTAAATTCTAAATTTCTAAAATTTTTATTCTAAAATACAAAAATAAAGCTGTTATAACAAGGACTTCCAAAAACAAACGGTCTTAGGGCGATATTTTTAAACAGGTTTTGTAAATTCTAGTACCTACGGCAACACAAAAAGCACTACAAGAGCAAGAGGGAAGCGACAACTGGTCGATTGTATTTTCGCGTACGTCAGTCGAACACCGCTAGTTTACGGAGCGTGAAAATTCGATTCACATCCATTCCGTTGTCGGGAATTTTGGATACAGCAGAGAAATCCGTTCCGACGCGCGCCCGCGGGGCGTGGCGCGAATTTTATGTCGCTTCTACTCTGGTGTCACTAGGAATTGTGGGAAAAGGTAGGTAAATCTTGTTTTGAGCAAACCTGACAGTAAACATGGCGTTGGCGGCACTTGTTCTAAACAATATTTTGTTGGAGTACTTACAAGCACTAGTTTTATATATTGTTCGAATACTTACCTAAGGGATGATGACAATTTTTTATATTGCATATAAATTAAGAGTATGCTAATAGTAAAGCAATTTTGTTAAAGTAACAGGATATCTGCGATCATTACTTTCGGAGCTACAGGGAATTAAAGGGTCAGATTTGCGGCACTGCCACGGATCCCTGAAAGACGCCCTATACAAAATGGTACGCATTAATGACGTCGTAGATCCATAATTGAAAATTACTAATATCTTTGTTATTTGTGCGTTTATGTTTATAGTTCCCGTATTAAAAAACGTCACATTTAATGTAAGGAAGCTAAAACTGTATGAATTTTCATCTAATTAAGATAAATAATAGATTTTGAAATTTTATAATCTTATTTATTTTGCAAATATCCAGAAAATATTTGCTCTTTATGCATAAATATTGACCTTATTTATCGTAATGTATCATAAAAATCAATATATTCAAACCTAGTCATCATACCCATTGTCATGGTCCAAACATTAGTTTTCTGATGCGACATTGGTAAAACTAAAAAATATATATAATTCCTATGAAATCTTAGGTAGCCTACGTTGGTGTTTCACTGATAGACGTGACCATTTAAAAGTACCTGTATAAAAGCTTAGACTTTGATGAATTTACGTTTCTCGTCATTAGGAAAACAGCCAATGTACGTTTTGTTTGTATTAATAAACAAATATAATATACATATTTTTTATATACATATAAACATATTTTTTTTCAATTATTTTTTTAAATATTGTTATTTTCTATTATTATTTTTAAAAATACCTTAAAAGCAAATTAAGGAAGTTTATAAGAAACATTTTAATACAGAACAAACTATAAAACACAATTTATATATCAGCGATAAAAATGATTTTACTTGTTTACAATGTTATCTGAATTAGGCCACTTGAACATAGACACTGTCAATTATAAATGATCGCAATGTAGCTAATAATCTGTCTGCGTGACACGGTCGAAGTGAACGCGGCGCGGAATTCGCGCGGAATTCGTGCGGAACCCGACGCGGAATCCGCGCGACATCCGCGGCACGCCGGTGCTGTGCCGAGCGGCATTATCAGATACCAGTGCGTGCGGTTTTAGAGGCGTTTTGGATTATTCCGTAATTAGCACAATACCTGCGGCCAGATCGCTATGACGCGACACTACCGCGCAAAATACGCACTTGTGACGACACGTTTGCTTGAATAGAAAACGTTATCATCAGCCTGTTTTTAAATTCCCACTTCAAGGAACGGTTTGACGGGAAAAGCTTTACGTCTCCAAGGAATGGATGTAACACCATCATCCCAATTCCGAACTGAGAAATTTTACTGTAAAAATTAATAAAATTTCTGCATTTAAAAATTCATAATAGGTAAATTAGTTGTTATAGTGACCTCATTGACCTCTTATAATAAAAAGACGCACAATCGTATGGAAAATTTCACTCGAAAACTGGCCAGTTTTGCTTTGTCAGTTTTAGAATTATTGGTAAATTATACATAAAGGCCTTAATAAAATCCCAATATTCAATAAAATCCCAAATTCAGAGCAAATTTAACCTTAAGTACTTAGTTTAAGGTTGAATTTGCAAATGCGACTGCTTGAATTGAGTGCCAAGAAGTTGTGTTTGGCACTCACTGGGTGGTGACGTTTTTTGGTCGCTGATTGCATACACATTTTAATAGGAGATCGATGGATCACCTAAAATGATTATTATTTCAATAAGATTAGTTCAATTACATTTTTCAAACAATTTGCAGGAAATTATGTTACATTTCCTACAAATTGTACAAAATAAAAATCTTTTTAATACAGGTTCGTAATGTGTATTAATGCATATAGAACATAGTGTATATTTCTGTGAATTAATCATTGGTATGATTGCAGTAACAAGGTGAACCTATTAGTTTTCAAAGCTCTAAATACACATCTATACTTCAGATATCAGAGAATTCTTTAGTGCTCCACTGTTTGAGTGGACAGTTAAGCCATAATATCTTATAATTTAGATTTAATGTGATATGTGGCATTACTTAAAAATAAATATCTTTCTCTCTTTCTTTTTTCTTTCTTTTCTATACTAATATTATAAACCTGAAGAGCTTGCTTGTTTTCAATGAAGGCTATAGGCTATATAGTATCCTCGTATTCCTACGGGAACGGTAACCACGCGGGTGAAACCGCGCGGCGTCTTTTATAGTCTCCTATAAAAGATCACACTTATCTGTTTTCATCAGCGAGACAACAATATGATGATAACAATGAAACAAAATAATAACAAACAGTTCCGCGAAAGAGCCCCTATAAAACTGTTATGCGTAATTTAAGCCGTGTTTAGTTGGATTGGCCGTATTTATCTTGATGGCACGCTCTAAGGGGGCGTTCACACTTGACGTCAATGACTTTTTTTTTTTTTTTTTAATTTATTTTATTGATAAGATATAACAATTATTTTACATATCGATACTCTCGCCAAACTGTACAGGCAGTTTGTTGGCGAGTTGACGCTCATTATTCTAGTTATTTTTTAAAAGTAATTGCTAAATCTAATTTTAATAAGATAATTAAAACTAAGGTAACCTAGGAATTTAATATTATAAAATGAAACAATACAAAAAAAAATACAAAAGGTGCAAAACAATTTCTATTAAGTAAATCCGTCAGTGATGGGGTCCCCAAGGAAAACTTTCTGTAACTGTAAGGCGGTGTTATGTATACTGACGTTCTATCTGAGGAAGATGCGTATTGCCAGCACCTACTGTTAAACTAAATGCTTGTGCAATAATGTGTTGCCAAGTTGTTCTAAATCTACACTAAAATTATAAAATTATAAAGTTGGTGGTAGTGTAGGAGGTAATCTCTGGATCTACTAGACCGATTTTGAAAATTCTTTTACCTCTATAAAACCACGTTATTTGTGGCGGTATTGTGTGCGCGGCATCTACGCGAGTGGCTATTTGATCCATATTTCTCAGTACTGTGTGGCCTACATGGGAGAACTTTGGTGTTTCCCGATATTAGCGGTGTTTCCTGTGTAAGTTATTATTAGTAATAGAAATTGTTTTGCACCTTTTGTATTTTTTTTTGTATTGTTTCATTTTATAATATTAAATTCCTAGGTTACCTTAGTTTTAATTATCTTATTAAAATTAGATTTGGCAATTACTTTTAAAAAATAACTAGAATAATGAGCGTCAACTCGCCAACAAACTGCCTGTACAGTTTGGCGAGAGTATCGATATGTAAAATAATTGTTCACATTAAGCGATAGTAAGTTCTAAAGTGGGCCATGATAGCCCAGTGGATATGACCTCTGCCTCCGATTCCGGAGGGCGTGTGTTCGAATTCGAATCAACTTTTCAGTTGTGTGCATTTTAAGAAATTTAATGTCTCGAACGGTGAAGGAAAACATCGTGGGGAAACCT
This sequence comes from Bicyclus anynana, assembly GCF_947172395.1. Lineage (NCBI taxonomy): Eukaryota > Metazoa > Arthropoda > Insecta > Lepidoptera > Nymphalidae > Bicyclus > Bicyclus anynana. Next base: position 1,512,127 of record NC_069098.1, on the reverse strand, counting down.
GCGCACTAGAGAATTTTCTTAATTATCTGCGTATGTGAAGTCTGCCAATCCGCATTGGACGAATATGGGTTGATAACGAACGAATAGTTCTAAAGTAGCCATACTTACGTTGATAGCAGACTCAAAGAGCGGCCACATAGCTGGCGTATCATTTAAAACATTTTGGCATTGTACGCGTAATTAATTCATACACAACTATCTACTGTTCCACACTACGCTCGGGAATGACGTGAATTAATTTGCCAGTGAACATGCTTCTTTATTAACCGACCATAAAAAGGAGGGTGTTCTCAATTTTATGTTAGTTTTGTATACACACGTATTTTTATACTAACTTTTAATGGTATAAAATGAACTAATACTGCTACTACTACGTTGGTCTAGTGGTTACTAATACAAAACTTCGGCTCACGAGGTTCTAGGTTAGAGTTCTGGACTTATAATATTGATTGAGCTTTTCTTCCTCACAAAAAATTCTCAACCGTGAATTAGTAAAGTGAAAGAATCCTTATATATAGCCAGTGAAAAGGTAACATTGACTATTTACAATATTAGACATTTATGAGACTGCAAATTGTTATTGAGTCGCATGAACGAACACATGAATAAATTCCCCGTCACATACACGGCCAGTGAAAAAACAGCATCGGCAATCTAAAACATTAGACATATGAGACACCTACGCTTAAACCCGTGTCTTTCCATTCATTCACTCTTGTCGTTTGACACGCCAATTTGACCTTTTCACTGTTGTAATAAGATCTGTGACGTGGGCAGGCAGGACAATAGAGGCATTATTTACTATTGTGTTACGTATCCCTTCCTCTACCGCGTTTTAGGTCAGCGCTATGACAAATTGCTTTAATGAAGGGAAAGTGAGCTTGCTATGCATGTAAATCACAGATAAATAGGCATAGATTCATAACACATAGATTGTGTGTTGTCGCAGGATTCGTAAGCCGTTGTATGTGCCCCGAAGTGGGAGCATCGCTACGCTACGATAAATACGCTTATGTCCGTGTCGACGAAGGTAATTAGCTTAGCTCTTACGCTCACATAGTCACACAAGTGGCTTAAGTTTGGAGTGAAAAATTGTTAGATGTTGCGGGTCCATAGGTTATTAGTCTAAGATACTGGCGGAGATTTGGAGTTCAAACTAGCATAGCTTATTTAGATTTCAGCTTATATTATATTATTTTATATACACATTACTTCATCACCGATGATGACGCACTAGACGAAGTATGATAAATGTTTTATTGTGATGTTGCGATTGGTAATTATTTTCAGTCGGTAGACGTCCACTCAGGACTATTAGGAGACAGGACAGGACTATTAGAAGAGCCGAAAGAAGAAAAAAGAGAAATGTAAAATAGAAAGTGCGAAGAAATGCCAAACCTTTAAATACTGACCAGTTTAGACCAGGTCTAAGGTACTGCGACAAAATTTTAATCAGAACTCGAAAATATCCTATCTTATTCTTGTGTGGCGTTATTTCAACACCCCGACTATTGGTCGACAGTATAAATACGTATTTCTCTCTTTTCGAAATATCTGTCGTTGGCGCTACCTAGTAGGCCTAAAGAGCTGTCATTAATATTCGTGCTGAAACGTGGAGTATTCCTCCCCCGAAAAAAAAAAGAAATAACAAAAATCATCGGAAACCTTTGACTCATCCAAAAATTGATAGAATTCAAGAGAATTGATTAAATTCGTTAACAATAGCTCAATTTCTAATTCGGGTTATGTAATCAACATCCCACGCGTCTAAAAATTAGGACACCATCCCACATCTGACGTTGCTATCCCAACCGATCTACCGCAGTGCATTCATCAACGCGTATATAATGTATATGTGCATAAATGTAGGTATATGTGTGTGTGTTTTCAATGGTACTACAACGATGTATAATAGCGTAAAGATAAATTAAGAACTATTAGTTTTTTTTTTATTCTAGTTACCCCTTGACTACAATTTCACCTGATGGTAAGTGATGATGCAATCTAAGATGGAAGCGGACTAACTTGTTAGGAGGAGGATGAAAATCCACACCCCTTTCGGTTTCTACACGACATCGTACTGGAACGCTAAATAGATTGGCGGTACGTCATTGCCGGTAGAGTGCTAACTATCCACGGCGGAAGCCTCCCACCAGCCAGACCTGAACCAATTAAGAAAACCTCAACCAACCCAGCCGGGAATCGAACCCAGGACCTCCGTCTTGTAAATCCACACGCACGCCACGGAGGCCGTCGGAGTTTTTTATTCTATCACTATCTATCGCCATGGGAAAAAGATCTATAATATAAAGATACATTAGTAACAGCCGTTATTTTATCGCTATAATAGCGGGTAAATAAGTGGATGCTGATCATCTGACGAATTTCCACCACCAGCAGTGAATATCTTTGGCGTATGCTATATATATAAATTGAGATTTTATGTAACAAATGTCATCCGATACCTACTGGTGAATATCATACAGTAGGTAGGTGACATTTCTCAATTGTTTTGATGTTTATTTTAATGGGTTGATAATAAGGATCAAAATAGTGAATAGGCCAGCAGAACTGCTTATTCATTACCGGCCTATATGAGATTTCTTCACCTCCCCTTTTATCGTCATCAACTCATATTCGGCTCACTGCTAAGCTCGAGTCTCCTCTCAGAATGAGAGGGATTAGGCCAATAGTCCACTTCCCTCCCCTTTTACTTTGTAATACCCAGAAATGAGTATTACAAGTGTTAGGTAAGAAAAGACCGCAGCAGCTTAATTTTACAATTTTCATTTAACATAACATAACATGCCAATTGTAAAACAGCTGATGTGAATTGTCAAAGTTTTTTTATTCAAAGAAAGTCAAAGAACATTTACCGTATATTTTAAATAGTACCAATATTCCAGTTCACCAACAGTCTGTATTTGGCTCAAATGACCAATAAGTGACCATGAGCCTTCATTGGCATTTGAACGCTTTTTTAACGTCAGTTAAAAAAACTCTCGTGCGAATGAGGGCTTAATATTGAAACATTATGTCAGTCGACATGTCTTTAGTGTGTGAGCACACTGCAGTCAACAATGACGTACACAGGCGCCGTATCCTACTACACACGCGGTGGTGCCTGCATTTGTCGACAATTCGTCGTCTCCATCACCGGCCTTCATTTGTTTAACGTACCACCCACTACACTACATCGACAAAACACGCGTCATCTCAAAATCCCCAATCCATTGCGGACTTACTACCTTGACCCGGACGTAAGGCCTTAGCTTCACAAGCAATGGTATTCAACCTAATAGGAATATCCAGTACCATTCAGTCCATTGTAGGTTAAATTCATAGTACCGTGCTGGCGCTATCTAGGCGTTTTGATATACGACCTCAGTATCTACTTCTGAATATGGAGGTATTTCATGTAGCTCTTATTGCAAGGGGACAAGATTCAATATTGATAAAAGTTTTCGGCAGTGATTTCTTGTTTCATAATAGGTTCCTCACGTATAATAGCAGGATATTTCACTATTATCTTCGCGTAATATTTTACTGCAATTCGGGAGAGTGGCGCCCGTCTTCATGAATATTATACCAAGTATTAAAACACATAACACTTACATGAAAGTCTATGGGAGTTTGTATATTAAAATAAGGGAATTTAATATTAAAATAAGGGAAATTTGAAAATGTTAAGGAATTTATATGCCGTTATGCTATTTAATATTGAATTTATATTTTGGCGAAGTTAATTCATTAACTGCCTCATTGGTCCAGTGGTTAGCTTGTGGCTTCCTATCACGAGGTTCTGGGTTTGAGTCCTGGGTAGGGTCACTGTACATTGAAGTATTAAGCTTGGTTTTTCTTTTAGAAAATTTCCAATAAAAAAAATCAGGATAACGAAACTTTTGAAAAAACAAAATAGTCATAGCCACATAGCTTATACCTACTAGAATTAGACCAACGAGTCAGTTAAAAAATAATAACAGAAAATTTAAAAAATTAAAATATTGAAAATTCAAGTTTGCCTATATGAATTTATCACCGTTTTGGAAGCAAAGTCGGCGATGAAAACAGACGATAATTAATTAAAAAGTTGTTGGATGAAGGAAAAGAAAATCACAGATTTATAGAACGTAAAGTTTGTTGTTCGATCCCCGCTGAGCCGATTGAGGTTTTCTTAATTGGTCCAGGTCTGGCTGGTGGGAGGCTTCGGCCATGGCTATTTACGACCCCACCGGCAAAGACGATACGATACAATGTCGTGTAGAAGCTGAAAAGGGTGTGGATTTTCAGTTAAGCCGCTTCCATCTTAGATTGCATCATCACTTACCATCCGGTGAGGTTGTATTCAAGGGCTAACATGTAAAAGAATTAAACTTGAGCCTAACTTGAGATTCATACAAGAAAACAAAGTTACCGGAGTCCTTGTATAACGACTAGAACAAACCGTACCTCTCGACAGAGCGCCTCACGACCGGCGTCTGCGTCAAATAAAAGCCAATCTAATAAAGGGCCGCTCTCAGTCCCAATCAGAACGTTCATTAACTAATATCCTCCAGCAGGGCCCGATCATTGTGCAAGTACCCGCGGTAATCGGATTAGACTATACGGGCGTAGGGTCACGACCCCGGCGAACACCGACCACGAATTGTGTAAGACGTTTGGAAATTTAACAATCTGAAATCTAAATTATTGAGATTCGTTCAGTGACGAGACCCTGCTCCTACCATAGGTAGCCAATGGGGCTTGGAACGTGGTGACTTTGGAAGGTAGCGGGTTTCAAGGGTCTAAACCCTCAATTGTCCAAATATAAAAGTATTTTTATTTCTACGAGATATCATGGGGAATGTTTCCAGTTGCAAAAGATCAAAGTTAAGATATGCTGCGTTGCTAAGTGATTGGCGACGAGGGCGATTTCATTATCAATCCATATTCAGCTCTCTGCTGACCTCGAGTCTCCTCTCAGAATGAGAGGGGTCAGGCAAATAGTCCACCACGCTGGCCCAATGCGGATTGGCAGACTTCACACACGCAGAAAATTAAGAAAATTCTCAGATAGGCAAGTTTCCTGACGATGTTTTTCCTTCACCATTTGATACACGTGATATTTAATTTCCTAAAATGCACATAACCGAAAAGTTGAGGTGCATGCCCCGGACCGGATTCAAACCTACACCCTCTGGAATCGGGGGTAGAAGTCATATCCATTGGGCTATCACGGTTCATGGGAAATAAAAAAAAATGCGCATTAAACTTGACAGGTTCATTATCACCATCAAGATCATATTCAGTTAGTCGGACATCATAATCAGTCGATGGACTTCCATTGCTGGACATAAGCCTCATGTAAAGATTTCCAAACAAGATCTCGAGCTGCCATCATTTAGCAGCATACATTACTCGGCTCATACAATCGCTGCGACAGGCAGACGTTTAAAATGTATATGATGTTATTTAAAAAATCTAAGTGTTGTGAGACGCCGTCATAACACGCCGCGACGAGACGATCTCAAGTCGTCATAATAAGACCAATTTAAGGACAACGCCGCGCACAGTGCCCACGTGACATCACGTATTTTACCCGCAGCGTGACCGTTGATACAAGCTCCTACTAAAGATATACATTACTAGCTGAAGCTTCGCGGTTTTACCCGCGCGGTTCCCGTTTCCGTAGGAATACGGAGATAAAATCTATCCTATAGCCTTCCTCGATAAATGGGCTATCTAACACTGAAAGAATTTTTCAAATCAGACCAGTAGATTAGCGCGTTCAAACAAACAAACAAACAAACAAACTCTTTAGCTTTATAATATTAGTATAGATACATTATCAACCCATATTCGGCTCACTGAGCCCTGACTGACTAAGCCCGAGTCTCCTCTCAGAATGAGAGGGGTTAGGCCATTAGTCGACAACGCTGGCCCAATGCGGATTGGCAGATTTCACACACGCAGAGAATTCAGAAAATTCTCTGGTATGCAGGTTTCCTCACGATGTTCTTCCTTCACCATTTGAGACACGTGATATTTAATTTCTTAGAATGCACACAACTGAAAAGTTGGATGTGCATTCCCCGGATCGGATTTGAACCCACATCCACTGGAATCAGTGGCAGAGGTCATATCCACTGGACTATCACGGCTACCAAAGATATGCACAATATTAATTTGACTGCGACAAGCTCTTGACTGCGATCTCAACGTATAAACATACTAGCAGACACCCCACGGTTTCACTCGCGTTGTTCCCGATCTAGTGAGAATACGGTGATAAAATATAGCCTATGATACTCACAAATAACTTGGCTTTCTATTAGTAGAATAATTTCCAAAATCGGTTCAGTAGATTTAGAGATTACACCTACAATCTCAAAAGAAGAAGAAGAAGAAGAAGTATAAATATAGGTATCGATAAAACTCTGCGTACAAACTGCCGAACTTGACTTTTTAGTAAAGTGCTTGTACACTTAGCCTAGACTCCGCGACTCGAAAGAGGTCTTGCAGCTAAAACCTGAACTAAAATTGACAGCGCCTTAGACAAATGACAATAAGACCACCATTACCAAATGACAATAGGTGCCGTTAAGACATTAGCTCCGCGTCTACGGGACTTGTTTCGTAGCGCGGAGTATAAGTATTATACACTGTACACATGTGGTGTAAAACTAAACACTGTACATATAGAAAAAAAATTACATAAGACTATTATTGTTATGTTAGTTTCATTAGTGCTGGTTTGTATCCAGGTTTGTTATATCAGTGTCCGGTATACATAAAAAGCAGGTTGTAGGCGTTCCGTGTGTCACTAACAAATGCATCCTGTTTGCCAATTGATTAATTGCGGCCATTTGATAGTATGACGACCTATTTTTATTGGACTGCAGCATTTACTGCGCTGGCACTTTTTCGCTAGCACGTAAACACTGTATGTTGACGTTAGGTCGGTAAATAGGTCACGTGGACTAAAATAGGGCAAGTTTTTGTTTTTTTTTCAATAAAGTATAAACAGAAGTTAAAACAGTTTTTTTTATAATGAAGCTATATTTTCACAAAGTTAAGTAATAAATTAAATTAATCTAAGTTATAAAGATGCCTCATTCTAATAAATTCCTCTTGGTTTACGCGAGTCGCAGGGGTTTGCTGGTTACATGTGGCGCAGGATCATGATGTTTGAAACCCCTACAAAAGGTCTACGTCCTGCAATGTACGTTAATGGAAGACTTGAGAACATTTTTTCAGAAAAATATAGTATTTCTTATATAATTCTTCAACAGTGTATATATAGTACCCAAAATATAGTATAATTCTATATATTATAGAACAGTTGGCAACCCTAGTTAATGGGCTGATAATGATGATGATACTAAGAAGGTAGTTTCTCATATTCAATTTTAAAAGAGAGAACTACAGGGGGATTTTTTGAAAGAAAAGTACAGAAGGCGATAGGTATATGTATGTACAATATTCTCAAATGGATTTATCTATCATACCACATATATAATACATAACACAGCTATTTCATCGGCCCAGTAGTTTCAAAAGCTGAGCTATTTGAATCCCCGTAACTAGCGCTCACCGCAATATATGTACAATGTTATAATCGTATTATAATATCGTAATACAAGTTTCGGGGCATATCTACGCAGTTTATAATTTATGCGCAAATTTTGTTGCGTCAAAATATTCATGATCGCTACCCGAAATATTCCTGCTATCAAAAGTGAGGTTCATTTCAGTCGGCTTATATTAAAGCCAGGTTTAAATTAGCACACCTATTTACTTATGATCATAATAACTACACGATTGTGACGTAGGAATCTATCTTAACTATTATTATTAGCCGTTCTGACGATTGGCCTTATCCCCATTTTTAAAGTCGCTCAGCGAGCTATGGAGAGGGCTATGTTAGGAGTATCTCTGAAGGACAAAATCGGGAACGGGTAAATCTGCAGGAGAACGAAAATAATCGATATAGCCCAAAGGATTAGCAAATTGAAGTAGCAGTGAGCTAGCCATATCTGTCGTAGAACAGATGGCCGCTGGGGCAGACGGGTACTGGAGTGGAGACCACGTACCAGCAAGCGCAGTGTAGGTCGCCCTCCAGCTAGATGTCCTGACGACATGGTGGGAAGTGGCTGGATGAGGAAGGCGGAGAATCGTGTGTGGTGGCGCGCTCTCGGAAAGGCCTATGTCCAGCAGTGGATGGATACAGGCTGTTGATTGATATTCTATGAGACGAATATCTTAGTATTCCATGGATTCGCCGTGCAGGTGCCGGGTGCATCGTATGGCAGAGAGAAAACTCCGAGCAGAGCCCCGGACTTGTGACCGATGGTGGGTTAAGGACGCCCTTGACAGATTAATTATAAGAGATAATGTTATTTTGTATGCTAATCTTCGAAACTAATGATTCGATTTCAAATATTTTCCAGTAGAATGTTACGTTAACGAGAAGTGTAAATAAATGAATAAATAAAACGTATAAATAAATAAAATGCTAATGAATAACTCAAGACCCTTTTAAAAAAGTGTCAACTCGTCTATTGTAGGTTGTAGTACTGCATACCTAAAATCTCTGTGTGTATAATATTATGGTATCAGTCAGCATCCAATGAACACAAAATAGTAGGTATTCTCTTTGTTATTACCATCTCACTTCAACATAAGTTGTGCCTGAATTGCATTATAACTGTTATATATTGTGTATTATAGCTGTATCTGAATTATGAAGTCAGTCAACCGCTAATACATGAATTATGCCCAACTAATTGTTACATAGCAACAATTCATATTCGAATTAATATTGGCGATAATTATCAATATTGTATGTAATTTTCCATTAACCTGAATTGGGCGCGCGTAATCTCATCGCACTCGGTAAAAATATAATCGATTTCAATGCGGAAACGATCCGATTATAATTAATCGATATCACTTATCAGTTATTGGAGATCTCATCACTATTTATCGTCGGTAAGGCGGCACTGCATTGTAATTTAATTTTTTTACACAACTTTAACGAGACCCGTCTACTTTTTAACCGAAAATCCAAAAGGAAGAGATTCTACGTTCGGCTGTATGTCTGTTTTTTTTTATGTAGGGTAAGTCCAGGATAGATGCCCCACTTTTCGAAAATGCTAAATAACTCTGAATTTTATAATCTTAGAGCATTGCGTTCTTTGGGAGATATTAAATATATTTCTTAATGTTCTATATTATCTGAATGGTTTTGATATCGACTGTGTAGATTTTGTGTAAATTGTAATTTTTCGGACCTCTAAAAAATGGGATAGACGCCTACTGTGGCGGATAGAAGACTTATCATGAAAAAACTTCTGAGGATAGGTGCCCTTAGTGGGAATTGCCGACTTAGTTTGAACATTGTCATTGGTTCGTTCTGAAATCATACAACTATATTATTATAATCAGTCTTTATGGTGTTTTATATAACTTTCATTTTCATTTCTTGGCCATCTTCGTCAAAGTTATGCTTTAGCTGTAGCTTTTTAACAAACTAGTATGCTAACTGACGTATTGCTGTTCGGTCCAGCGGAAATCCAGCTTCTCCTAATTTGAATATAAGAGCCACGAGTCGTTTTTTGTTATTACAGGATGTTTTCATAAAACAAATAAAAATAAATGCTGGATATATATAATTTTTTTCAGTAATAATTATGCCAGACAGTAACTACAATGATATGATGAAAAACAATACAAAGTAAAAGTAATTCAAATTTAAAACAACAGTAAGTAGTAACGTTGAAAATAAGAATTGCTGTTAATGGCAAATCTTCGTTTTAATATTTTAGATGGTATTTCTTATATTCTAGAAATCTGATTTACGCCTTTCTCTCCCTTTTTCATCTTTTCAAACGCTGCTAGCATACTGCCTTCGGTCTAGGTTACAGTACGAGGGACAACACCCTATTTCCTTTTATATTTACTAGGCATTTTGCTCTTCTGCAACAACACAACACTTATAATAAACAGTTGGGGATAGTTGCCCTTAGGGGCGGGGCATCTATCCTAATAAAAAACGGGGCAACTATACTTTTTGTAGGGGATAGATGCTCTTATCAATAAAAACAAAAGTTGAGTTTCAATTACTATAAAATCTATTAGTTTACATAGGCTAATCTTCAATGCAAGCAGAAAAATATAAAAAAAAATTACATTATAAGCGAGAGAAAAAATACACTGTTGAAAGTACTTACGAATCTTATTTTGGCGCCTTTTGTCGTCTCACTGCGGAACATTTTTACTCACACAGACGAACCGCATGCACTCCGGTCGAAATTTATCCCGACACTAAGGTTTGCAGGGGAGGACTCGTTACTTAAAGTAAAATTTAACTCCTACAGTGCTCCTAACATAGTAAAATGAAAATCAAGTCATCTATCCCACTGGGGCATCTATCCTGGACTTACCCTATGTCCAGCGATATTTCCGTCATTTATAAACCGATTTTGAAAATTATTTTTTATTTGGCTTGACACCGCCTTCAAACTGATCAGAAGGTTGCACAATAGGTAAGATGTTAATTTAGTTTGATTTTTTTATCAAAAATTGTTGATAGTTATTTTAATTAATTATTGAGAGTGTTGTCCTGAATATTAAAACAGAAAAACGCCTAATTTAAAGCGATTATTAACAGAGTACACCCATACCTATAGCAGGTATGAAACCCAACCAGCATTCTTAGTAATGAGTTTGTTTATGCATCGCGACATAATCCGTAACCGTGAACAAGCTCATGACTAAGAACCCTAAATAGGTTCGAAGCTAGCCTACTGCGACAATAATTACGCGAGTCTAGATGTAGGTAGGTACTGTTTCTTTATTTCAATATTGAGTTTAGTAAGTATTGCTTTTTCAATATTTATTAACTGTAAGACAGAAGTCCTGGGTTTGATTCCCAGCTGGGCCGATTGAGGTTTTCTTAATTGGTCTAGGTCTGGCTGGTGGGAGGATTCGGCCGTGGCTTCCATCCTACCGGCAAAAATGTACCGTCAACATTTAGCGTTCCGGTACGTTGTCGCGTAGAAACCAAAGGTGTGGATTTTCATCCTCTTCCTAACAAGTTAGCGCGCTTCAATCTCAGATTGTATCATCAAAATTTGACTCCGGTCGAACGTCAGGAAGTGAAAAAGATCACAATATTTATATGTTATATTTCTAATAGGATTGGGAATGATGTCGAATATCGATAATAATCGCTGACTACGCATCGATACACACGAGATGTTAACACCACTATTTCGTGAAGGGCCTTCCCTAGCGAGTGCCGTGAATAAATCAAGCCCCGGCACCTCTGATCCCTTAAATAAGTAGGTTCTCGTGTGTGAAATATCGAGTGTCTGCGTCGGACGTATGTGTGCGTGCGGCACAGGACTGGCATAACAATGTGCCAATTTAAATATTTATTACCAAGTACAAGTTTAGCGCGTGTTTCGAAGTACTTCGGTTTTTTGCCGTATTATACCTGGCTAAACTGACGTTTCTTAGCAAGAAGTCATAATTATTTGTTTTTGAACAAGAAACATTGGCAGTCTAAGATCCGACATAAGAAATGTATACACTCATCTGTTATTTAGTAGCGATAACAAATTAATGATAAATAATATCCACAGTGACACATTGCAAACAGGTTGCCTAGTTATAACTAGATCAAAGGCAATTTAAAACAGTTAAATTAAGCATGAAATAATCTTTCATTTGACATACGACATAAACTGATAAAGACATATAAACACTATGGAAGTCCTCATATTAATACCATATTTATATTAATTTTACATCCAATTTATATGAGGACATTTAAATACCATAACTCATCTGTTAATATCTGGCAATACGTTTTCAATTCTGTTGGGTGTATTATTTTTAATAGTGTAACTACGGTTTATTATAACAAATAAAGGGAAGAGAATAAATAAATTAAAAAAAAATAATCATCTAACATTAGATATCCGGCCGCAATTTAACTTTTTTAAGTATTACCTATTTGGAATGAGTCAATGTGAATATTTTCTTATCCCTAATAAACGACAGATGAGGGTATATATTTTGTATGGCGGATCTCGTACTATAGTTACACACGCAACAATATCAAAGCTAATATTGTAAAGAGTTAAGATTTTTAAACGACTTCAAAAAAAGGAAAAGGGTCTCAATTCGACTCGTATGTTTTTTTTAATGTTCGTTACCTAAGCAGGGAGCCGCTGGATGCTGGCGGCTCGAGATCGTTGTGCTTGGAGGTCCATGCAAGAGGCCTATGTCCAGTAGTGGACGTCTATCGGCTGATAAGGTAAGGTAAGGTAAGGAAAGTACCTCATATACACTTCGTCATTTATTAATCAACTAGCGGACACCCGCGACTTCGTCCGCGAGGAATTTAGTTTTCGCAAATCCCTCGGGAACCATGGATTTTTCCGAGATAAAAATTAGCTTATGTGTTAATTCAGACTATAAATCTATCTCTGCTTGAAATTTCAGGTGATTCGGTTCAATAGCCGAGGCGTGAAAGAGTAACAAACATTCATACCATCAAAATCATCAGGTTTTCGCAAATCGCCGGAAACCATGGGTTTTTTTCGGGATATAAAGTAATTTATGTGTTAAACCAGATTAAAATCTATTTTTATTCCAAATTTCAGCCAAATCGCTTCAGAAGTATAGCACGTTAAAGAGTAACAAATATTCAAACAAAACAAACATACATCCATACAAACTTTCACGTTTACAATATTAGTAGGATTATAATTTATTTTTTTGTTTGAAAAAGTACATCCAGATTGGTCCCATTTAATTTTCATCAAAATCGGTTTAGTATTTCTGTGTTAAAATCAAATATTTGTAACCAGTATTTGAATTCGGTTCCATTTTTATGTTAAAAAGAATATTGTATATTTGTTGCAATAAACTCAACTTGCGATACACTATTCAGTCTAGTTGTGTGTTTACATACGGACCTCTGATTCAGAAAATAATTAACATACCGTAATCCCAACAGGGACCAGTAACAATAAAGAGGTTCAATAAACCGATGGCAGACCAATACGGTACGTGAGCGGTATAACTAACATCAGTACCGGGATTACTGACACTTTAAGCGTCTAATTGAGTTTAAATTGTAAGATCAAATAGAAGTTATGACAACAGATTAATAGAAAAAAAACGAAAATATAATATACCGGACTTCAGACAGATGAAATCGGAAGATATTACGAATCTTCTTTGTAACAATATGCTTAAAATCAATACAATATAGTGATTTCAAAATAGCTGTGTTTTCTAGTGCTTATATAGTTATATACAGGATACTAAAACACATTATTTAAAAATATTTTTAAATAAGGTTTTTCATGGGACTTTTACTGGAAGGTAGAGGAAGTTATTGAGCAACATATTTTATTCAAAAAACCCCATGGCTCCCGCGAATTTGTGATAAACTTAATTCACCCGGACGAGACTGATTCTATACTTATATTCTAAATCCGTAAGATCCGTATTAGAAACGACCTTCACCCATCTGTTTAATGGGTGAAAAGTCAAAACACTTTTCATTCATTAAAATTTTACACGGCCAAACTATTATTAACCATTATTAATTATAATTAATGATAGTTTTACAAGGAGTTCTAGAGGCAACCTACTCGCAATATATTTTTAACGTACTGATATAAAACACTGTTCATCCATTAAACAGATGGGTGAAGGTTGTTTCTAATAAGAATCTTCTACTATTATATATTTATGACTCTTAATACTCAAAGTTACTACACCATTAATAAAGGTGCTTGGAGGCCATTGGATCAGCTTCCACCTGGACACAGGAAGTAAAACTGTAAGAAATTATTATATTGCTGTATGATATTTTAAAAAGAGCAACTGTTGAGTTCTAGCTGGCTTATCTCAGCAGAACCTGCCCTCCGAACCGGTGGTAGAGTCTTTACAAATAGTCAACTGACGTGTCAAAAGTGCTTGTAAACTGAGCCTACTTGAAATAAATGAATTTTGGATTTAATACTGTGCTTTAAGGCTAAACAGTTATATTGTCTATAATAGCAAGTATAATCAGTAGATGTAATAGTATATTGTCTATAATATTTAAAAAATATACACGTGTCCTTTAAATTATAAACCACTCAACAGATGGCGCCACCATCATATTATAGCGCGCTCTAAAAGTTCTCGCTGAAAATCTAGAATACTAAGTTCAAACTACCAATTCTACGTCAGTATTGTAAACTGTATTAAAGTTAAGCAAGTAATTTTTGCCACAGATACCCTTAGGTATCTGTACTTAATTAATTGTCAATGTCATTGAATTGAATTAATTGTATTGGAAATGGACTGAGTTAGTTAGCTAGACATATCTATTTATTACCTACCTATCTATAAGAAAGTTTATTAGACTTTATGCATAACTAGCGGACGCCCTCGACTTCGTTCGCGTGAAACCTTACCCCTACCTTACTCTACACCAGCCCTACCATACTCGTACCGTACCCTACCCTATATTTTCTAAAGAATATCATAAGGAATTATTGTCTCCAGTCGTCAAACCCTAGCTTTTGGCAACTCTTCGCTCGATCTAGGTATATTGTTTTTTACTATCTGTAATATTATAACCCTAATGATATAATAACTAAATTATAGCATGGTTTTCCAAAAAAAGATTCTTATTCAAATAACCGGAAGCGGCAACGTAGTTTTAATATGATGGTAAGCTAAAGACTTTCTGAGCCTAACTTTTGGTATAAAATCTTCTTTATCCATCTACAAGTTCGTTATCGTTCGTTATCAACCCATATTCAGCTCACTGCTGAGCTCGAGTCTCCTCTCAGACTGAGAAAAATTAGGCCTTAGTCCACCACGCGTGTGATATTTAATTTCTTAAAATGCACACAACTCAAAAGTTGGAGATGCATGCCCCGGACCGGATTCGAACACACCCTCCGGAATCGGAGCCAGAGGTCATATCCACTGGACTGTCACGGCATCTTCAAGTACAAATTGAAATAGGCAAAACCGTTCCAAGCCTGTCAATAAAACTAAAAAAATTCACTTTGCAATTGCACTTTGTAGAGTCAACATCTCCTGAGGATGCTTCGGTTTCGGGGTGAAACGGTCGTAAAGAGTATTTTGTCGGACCTGGCGTCACCCAGGTCCGACAAAATACTCTTTACGACCGTGGGTTTCTGGGTTGGCTGGGTGAAAAATGGGTTCGTCGGCTTTTCGCAGGTGATAGCAAAATAAATAAATTTTTATCTATTCATGATGAACTTCCGCAAAGTAACGCCTGCTTTTATCCAATATTTAAAAAAACTCATTTAAAACAATTGTGACTAGAATAACTTGACACAATAAGCTGGTCAGTATGAGTGACGCATATATAAGATTATCTAATTGCCTATAAAAGTACTCGTACAAACGTAGGGCGATGAACTATTCATTGATGACCATTTACGGCGCCGGAACTATACAACCGTTCGGTACTTGGTCATAAATCAGAGTAACCATAAAATTACTGAACCTTCAATTAAATTAAATTAAATTTCAATTAGAGACTTTTTTTTAGTTTTTCGTCATTACACATGTACCAATTGAAATTTATTTAATACAAGCCGATGCTCGCGACTTTGTTTTTTTTTTATTCTTGACAAGTTAGCCCTTGACTACAATCTCACCTGATGATGCAAGTGGTGATGATGCTAAAATGGAAGCGGGCTAACTTGTTAGGAAAAGGAAGAAAATCCACACTCCTTTCGGTTTCTCTTTTCGTACCGGAACGCTAAATCGCTCGGCGGTACGTCTTTGCGGGTAGGGTGGTAACTAGCCTCGGCCGAAGCCTCCCACCAGCCAGACCTGGACCAATAAAGAAAATCTCAATCTGCCCAGCTGGGGATCGAATTCAGGACCTCCGCTTTGTAAATCCACCGCGCATACCACTGCGCCACGGAGGCCGTCAAAACGCGTCGTCCGCGTGGAATTCAGTTTTTCACAAATCCCGTGGAAACCATGGACTTTTCCGGGATGAAAAGAGCAACCTATGTGTTAATCCAGAGTAACATCTATTTGCATTATAAATTTTATCAGTAGCCACAGCGTAAAGGAGGAACAAACATATAATATTAGTGTGTGTGTGTAATTTAGAAAATATAAATTCCTACAATCAACCGTGATGAAAATCGATCCCAGGACTGTTGTGAAGCCGGCCATTCCCACCAGCACCAGAGGGTTTGTAAGGGGAAAACGCAGTGTTAGCAGCAAACGTAATTTTCTCTTAACTGTATATAAAATTAGGCCACATCCATACTCGTGCGGTAGCGACATCGCGAGACTATTTCCGCGTGCAGATGGCTTTATGATGAGCTGCCGTTCCATCTCCGTTATAATGTGTTTTAATAACCTACCAGTGTGTGCCAACCTTTAGTTGATTTACTATGAAGTACTAGTTTTTTCTCGTCACTTCTACCGCCTTACCTTACGTCTAGTTGGCAAATTATTTGTAGTAACAATATTTCACTTTATCCCAAGGAGTTCTCCTAGTTTCCATAATATAATAAAAAACGGACAAGTGCTAGTCGGCCTCGCCCACCGAGCGTTCCGTGCGTAGGGTATATCAATAATATAAATATTTTAATTAAAACAGGAATCGAATTGCGCAGTTTTTGCAGAGCTTTTCCCCAAGATCAGATTTACACTTTTTAGACCCTGTTTTTTTAAGATTAGTCACAAATGTTCTATACTTTAATATTTTTGCCGTACTAATGGTCCATAACGATGTTAGACTCCGCGCCACAAAAGAAGTCCCGTGGCTAAAACCTAAACTAAAACTGACAGCATCTTACACAAATGACAATAAGACCGCCATTACTAAATGGCAATGAGCGCCATTAAGACATAAGCGCCGCACCTATGGACTTGTTTCGTGGAGCGAAGTATACTTGCCAACTTGCCAAACATAGTTCTAGGTCAACGGGAAGTAACCTATGAGTTATGAATCCCTTGTAAGTGGCGAAACATGCGTTTATTGCTGAATACTGCTTTTGCCGTTTACACGCATTCCCAAAATAAAGGGTCTTGGCAGACAGACCGACAGACAACAAAGTGATCTTATAAGGATTCCGTTTTGTACCTTTTGAGATACGGAACCCTAATAAAATAAAATTTAAAATAAAATCAAAAAATTCATATAAAACCCTTCCAAAAATAACACAGGCTGAGTAGGGACTAAAACAATATTTGTAGCCCCTAAACAGATTGCAGCACACAAAACCCAGGGATATTATTTTAAGGTGAAATCATGTCGGAACCTGTCGCCTCCGTCGGCAAAGAGTGATACGTCAAAGAAGTGCCATAAATACAATATGCGCTGAACAAAGGATGACATAAAAGTATTGGTGTTAGGGTTGTGCGAATATGGATTTGTGATTTTCGATAACATTTTTATCGAATCAATTAAAAATCTTATCCATTTTTACTTTAGAACGCGCAATAAACACATTAAAACCATACATCTATATTAAGCTAAACGTCATTCGTTAATCAGTATGAAACACAATCGTCTGTTTACGATTAGAGTTATGGATAACCTGGATATTGGATAAATCTGCGATAACCAGGTATTCTCATTTTATAAGGGCTGAATATTTGTTAGCCTATGCTCCTACCATAGTAAGTTTGGTATCTAATTATACAGTTAAATCTTCAAGGGTACAGATTCTCAATAATTTAGGAACAAATTGTATTTTATCGATATTTACTATGCGACACCAGGAGGAATCAGACATGGTTCCTTAAGGTCACCATGGGCATGTTCCAATCACCAGACTTAGTTTAGTTACAACCCTTTGCTAGAAACTCTAAAAATTTAATCTTTAACTGTATTTTTAACATTGCCGCGTAGCTAACTGGCTGGCTAGTATTACAAATCACTGTTCAACATCAAATCACTGTTTATTACCCTAAATGACCATTCTCATTTGTATATAATTTTCTTATCTGGGCAACTAATATGACCGCGCGCAGTTTGAACAGTGCATTAGCTTGCACAGCGTGCAATACGCTCCATAACTCACTTTTAACTATTTTAGAAATTTTTTTAAGTCTCATTTTGCATTCCCTCGCAATAACGTCTGTGTAAACCACTAAAAGCCTGATACTTAAGTACATAAAATTTATCAATGAGTCGGAAAGCCAAAGGTTATTTTCATAAAGCGAGCCAAAGGTTAGGTATTTTATAAACATAAGAACACGTTTGGGCAGCCATAAAATAAACAAAGATTTAATATCAGTCCATTTTCAAGATCCCGTAAGCTTCGTCCAATAACAGTTTATCGATAATACTTCATCGATATCCCTAATAACTTTAACGGCATCCCTAAGTTGTAAAATATCGGAGGCAACGGTACAAAAGGGTCCTATTGTGTGAAGTGAGAGCACACAAAAAATAAAGGTCTCTGAAGGACTTTTCGGAAGAATCGAAGATGCATATCTCGGCTAATTGCTTTTAGTTAATTGTGAGATCGGTCCGAAACCGATTATTGTTATGGTTGAATGGGCCGATTTGTGTTCCCCGCCGAGTTCTTTTTACATTTGTGAAGTGGTATGTCTAGTGTCTACTGGATGTATCCACTACTTTTATTCATTATTTTATACATTACAAAAGTACTTATCATCAACGATCCATCATCATCTTGCCCCCGGATGAGAACCATCATCTTCGTAAGCAGGCTTAATATCTACTATTAGGACTAGCTATGCTCGGAGTGCGTGTTTGAATCAGAAATAAGGAGATCCGTAGAAGAACCAAAATCACTGACATAGCTCAACGAGTCACGAAGCTGAAGTGGGTATATGGATGGGCGGGCGAGGCACGTAATTCGAAGAGCCGATAGACGTTGGGGTCCCAAGGTGCAGGATTGGCTACCCCGCACTAGAAAGCGCAGTGTTGGTCGACCCCCCACCAGATGTATCTACTGGCAACATCAACCCAGTCGCAAGGGTTGCTTGATGCAGGCGGCTCAGGATTGTCATGTTTGGAAGTCCCTACAAATCGTAATCGTACAAATCGTCCCTTTCATCGGCTCGGAAAGCAGGCTAAGCCATCAAACCCGGTCACTATTATTAAACAGTGGTCCTTAAACAATTTAATATTATAACCCTAATCCACATTGAAGCAGCGTGGTGGATCCAAGCTCCGTATCTCACCCCCTGTAAGAGGCTTGACCCTGTAGTGTGCCAAACTTACCGATCAGCTTGAGAACCTCCTCCTTTTCGCAGCCGGTTAAATAGGCTAATAATGAATGATGATAAATAACGAAATGTTTACTGATATTCAATGTAATATCGCTTATTTTGGCGTACGGAGTTTACCTCGTCTTTGCACTTTACTGTAACAAAGTACCCACAGTTACGATATTAATCACCGACACTTTTATTTAAGAGTTCCCTTTAAACCGCATAAAGACTCGCCACCACAAATTATATAATATCGCCACCCGACAATGTTCGTCTTAATAATAACATGACACACAATGAAACAGATATGTGGAGTAAGTTGTAAGCGCCAGCGATTTATTATTTAGGAGTTATTTTTATCAGAGTTACTCAGTGAACAATGAAGACAGATACTTCGTATATATAGCACAGAGTATCATAGGCCTAAGGACGTATTCACATAGGAATCAGGTTGCCTGCGCCGATCAACTCCAGCGCTTACGCCGAACAAATAAGCGGATATGAGCAGTGGCGGTCTGATATCGTACATAGCAGCGCTGATCGGGGCAGGTCGGAACTTTTTGGTCACATTCGGCGCTGGTATGACAAGTATGGAGACTCGGTACAGACTACCTGCGCCGACTATCTGCGCGGACCAGTACCGATAAGCGCTGGTTGGTTTCCTAAAGAAACCTCCTTTCTACGTGAATACGCCCATACGATTTGAATCACGACATAGCCTGTGATGAGAGAAATTCAAATATCGACCAATCTTTAGATTATTAATTAAGTATCTCCTTCTCTTTCGTTGCGTTGGTACGAAAGGGAACGATATTTAAACTCCGCTGCTATTGGACGAAAATATGTATTTTTCAATCTCCGGGCATAGAGAACTTTGCAGTGCATTCACATGAAAAAAAAACAGAAACAAGGAGATCCGAAAACAAAAACAAAATTACCCACTGTATTTTTTTCATGTTTGTAATTTGTTGAGCTATATGCTCAACAAATTACAAACATGAAAAAAATACAGTCACGTAGCTCGAACATCGAATGGATTTTGGAGTTCCAATTTCAAAGCTTTTGGCAACCACACACGGGATAGCGTATTGGTCGACCCTCCAGTAACGTGGACTGATGACATTAATGTGTTACAAGGTTTCAGGAAGCCCTACAAATTGCAAAAGGCCTGTGAAAATCCGTGATGATGACATTGTCAGACAACTGTCAAACAAACCTGAGAATGGACCTATCGTCCATTTTGGACTATGTGTGTGTAGTACCTAGCCCCTACCCTAGTTAAATACCTTGTGCAAGCTACTGACTGGAATCGCTCTTTTCTGTGTATTGGGGTGCTAATAATGGCCAATCGCCAGGGCCTACACGATAATACGGCCACAGAGCGAATTCCGTTATTCCCACGGCGTGCGAAAATCTTGTCTTTTGGTGAGTCGCATTCTCCGAGCCAATTTACTGCAAATTATTGTGATATTGTTGCTATGGCTTTGCGGTCTCGTAATGATATCCTTACAGTCTTCTTTTCTTGTACAGTAAACGAGTTTGTGAAAAAATCCAAACCGAATTCCACGCTTTGAATGTTTCTTTCACGTAAATGCATCTTACGAATAAGCTACTGTTTTTCTGCGAACAATGTGGACATTTAGGAGTACAAGTCTACATTGAATAGGGATTAGTCTATAGAAGCGCGTTACACTGAAAGTTGCAACTTTACTTACTGCAACCAAGCGCTAGCGTATCACACTAAAGCTACTGTTACACATGCTCATTTCAAGCACGAAAGCATGCTACTATTGAGCAGTTGCTACTTATTAGCATGTGTATCGCAACATTGCTAATAATGGGCATGCTTATTTCGAGCTTGCTCAAGAATCAACAGTCGTGCGATTTATGAGCATGCTACTTGCTGCGCGGTCGGAAGGGGGCGTGCTCTTAGCGCGTCTGAACAGGTTTGCTTATCGAGTATGCTAGTCGATCAGCATTGCTATTCTGTATTCTCTTCACCTTCATCTCCCCCTGTCTAACACGATAGACAGAGAGCGATAGATACAAATTAGCATGTGTAATTTGAATGTTTGCTTTGAGCATGCTCATTCAGGAGCATACTTAAAAATAACATGTACAAAATAACATACAAATGCATACAAAATGTTAGTAGGATTTATAATATTTGTAGGATTAAGGTGTAAGACTGTATACCTGTTACTCCATAACACCGCAAATATAAAACCAATTTGTCTGAAATTTAAAATTAATATGGATTTTACTGTGGTTTAACACACAAGTTATTTTTATCTCTAAAAAATCCATGGTTCCACATTGTTCGTGAAAAATAGAATTGCACACTATTTTACGAGAGGACGCCTGAGAGTCGCTGGAGTCCTTTATAGTCCATCTATAAATGTAATTCCATGGTATCTTCTGTGTGTACTACACACTACACAAATACACACTACTACGCTAGTACACTACCTAAATAGACATAAACTAGGTACCTCGCTATCAACTTATCTCTCCCATCTACAATCGATGTGCATTTTATGAGTCATGAAGCGAGCAATGAATGCCACAATATGTTGCCGCCTGTAGAGGCAATAAAAAATATTAATTATTTTCTAATCTTTCCGTATAAACGTGCGGACTTTGCTTTTAACACGTTCGCTGCGGCACTGATTTTTCTGTACTTTCCTCTGGTGCGGTACGAGGTTTTTTGACCTCATACTAGAACATTGTGGTGTGGTACGAGGTCAATCAATCTCGTAACCCATGAAAATGCTAGACATACGAGGCCAATTGACCTCGTACCTGTTAAACTACATGTACTTCGCCATAAAATTTATGGAAAAGCTTACCCAGCATACATTATTTAGAGGTATAAAAAACAGATGTTGGCGGATTCGTTAGATTTACCCGATATACAGACAAAATTTCATAGTATTCGGTCTAACCGTTTTGGAGGACTTTTAATTAAAAAAAAACACGAGAATTTTATATTCGTTCCTTCGTTCGTCATCAACCCATATTCGGCTCGAGACTCCTCTCTGAATGAAGCCACCACGCTGGCCCAATGCGAATTGGCCGACTTCACACACGCAGAGAATTAAGAAAATTCTCTGGTATGCAGGTTTCCTCACGATGTTTTTCCTTCACCGTTTGAGACACATGATATTTTATTTCTTAAAATGAACACAACTGAAAAGTTGGAGGTACCGGACCGGATTCGAACCCACACCCTCCGGAATCGGAGGCAGAGCTCACATCCACTGGGCTATCACGCGTTTTCCCCACGGGGTAAACACGCATTTTTTTTTTTTTTTTAAATTATATATTAGATGATAATATCAAAATACATAGAATATCCTTTATGTTATCCTAAAGTACCTCGTTAGTTGAGTAGTTCGGTTCTAGTAGGTCCTGGGTTCTGGGTTGCATTGTAAAACAATGATCTTTTCTTTCTTTCTAGAATCGCTTAGTAAAAATTCATGTCATTTCCATACATTTTTTGTTAAATTAAGAGTTAGCGTTTGTAGAGAGAGAATTAATGTGTATCTTGGCTACCGGACCTGGTTACGTAACATTGTAGATAGCGCCGCAGTTCCAAACATATTGAAAACGATCACAACTTAGTACTTTGGTAACAATCCAGAAACAATAACTGAAAACAAATGAACGCGACATCCAGTTTAAATTGTCTCCATTAGGAATGCAAATTAGATATACCTACATCGATCTGAACTGACGGAATTGTGACGGAACAATGACTTTGATTTGCAATTGTAAGGGCTCCCACACACGGGCCACCGGCCACATCCACAAAACGCCGCTACCGGCATATTTCCTGTAGTTTTCATACATTCTATATGGCCGCACATGGTTGACGCCGATGACCGCCACACGCTACAGTCGTCGCTACTCGCTTCCTGTGGCCCGCACCGGCCACTAAACGCCGACACAAAACGCCGCAACACGCCACTCGCGCGATTATGATACTGCATGTTTTTTTTTTTTTTATTCTTTACAACTTAACCCTTGACTCAATCTCACCTGATAGTAAGTGATGATGCAGTCTAAGATGGAAGCGGGCTAACTTGTTAGGAAGAGGATGAAAATCCACACACCTTTTTGGTTTCTACACGACATCGTACCGGAACGCTAAATCGCTTGGCGGTACGTCTTTGCCTGTAGGGTGGTAACTAGCCACGGCCGAAGCTTCCCACCAGCCAGACCTGGACAAATTAAGAAAATCTCAATCTGCCCAGCCGGGGATCGAACCCAGGACCTCCGTCTTGTAAATCCACCGCGCATACCACTACGCCACGGAGGCCGTCGGCATGTGTGGGTTCAAAATGTAGCATCACGGTTACACCCTCCCGAATGGCCCTCTAAGCAGAGGTCCGAGTCTCATAGGTGACGCCCTTACAGAGTCGTCCCGTCCTCTATCTTTATTTCAGCCTTCGGGTCTCATCAAGCAATGCTTCTGCGCTCGCCCAAACCCCGCGGTAACGCCGTAGTGGTCCCACATGGAGCCATCGACACTTACTCAATACGAAAAAAAATAAAGTAGTAGCCACCGACCACAAGTATCGACCACCGACCACAAATGGCTGTCACGCGCTTCAGCTACTTTTGTGGCCCCTTCTTGCTTCTAGTAGCGGCGTTTGTGGCTGTCGCGTGTGGCTTGTGTGCGGCGACACTAAATCACAACGTAATATAATCTGTCTGATTGAACGCGTTAATTTCATGTTTTTGTTTTCTTTTTAATTTAATGAGAAGTTAACTCTTGAATGCGATCTCACATGTTGTGCTAACATGCGACCAAGTGAATAGAAATAGACATAAAATCTTTTTTTTTTCAATACATTTAATTTATATATTGATTTTTTTTTTTGTTAAAAAGATTTTATTTTCTGTTTTTAGTATTTAGCATAGTGAACGAAAGCGCCACAGTACGGGCAATTTCGTTATTTTATTTTAACACAAAATTAGTGAACCGATTTTCATGAAAATTAAATTGACCAATCTGGAAGTATAAGTACTATTCCAGACAAAAAAAGGAGTTTTCAAAATTGTTTAAGAAATTGCGAAGTTATGATATAACAAACATAAAAAAATGAGAAAAAAAGATTGATTTTTCCGATTGCACCGCCATTGGTTGGTTGACCTTTGTCTATTTCTCTTCAATAGATTATCTCGTTGATCACACGTTAGCGTCACTGATGACGATGCAGTCTTAATAAGATAGAAGCGGACTTACATAAAAGTTCACTATAACCCCTTACTATGAAAGCATAGAACGCAAATACATTTAAACTTAAATTCCGATTTTTCTGTATCATTATAGAACGTTCATTTAAACCTGCAACCCTTATTCGTCCCCCTAGGGGAGAATATAGAAAATAATTTTGTACTAAAAACTGTAAATATCGTTCAATGTTTATGGAATTGTTTCCAAAACACTGAATATCCAGAACACTCCGATACTTGCTTGAGTTTATACCCCCCACTATCTAGGGAGAGTTTCTACCTATAGCAGTTACTGTAGGGTTGACAACTGTTGAAGAAATTACCAAATTACAAAAATACACACATCATTTTGTTTTGAAAAAGAGTTTTACAACTTGCTATAATTTATTAATTTATTATTTATATAAGTATTATAAGTATTATTGATAATATTACACTGGTTGTTTGAAAACTTTCGATTCTGTAGAAGAAGGGTGCACTCTACATTTTAAAACGATACCACAAAGATCAGGCAAGGTAAAAACCAATCGGCTCGGATTTATTGCACGAGCTTATACCAACTTCGGAATGACCGACCAACTTCTGAAATGTAATTAACTTAAGAAAAAGCCGCTATTTTATTGTTAGCCGGACCTATGATTCGAACAATAAATACACCGTTTTATCCACCATTAAAAGCACCAACAAACGAAGGAATTTTTTTATAAACCTACTCGTCCATTCAATAAAGTTCAAAGCTTTTAAACTTTCAGACCTGCAAATAACAGAGCGCCGAGTGGCAACCCTAGTTTTACTGACCCATAAAAGCGTAGTAAAATTCCTCCTATACTTACGTATGCTCCATTTGGTCTGAAAGTATTATTTACTATCGTTTGCTTTCACGGCACATAGAAAAGTAATAGAGTTCAGCTCTTGCACTGCTATTAAGACCGTTATTTCAAATGTTGGATGGATGTGGGCGTTATTTGCGGAAATTCATAATACACAAGGAAAGTTAAACTGAATTTACTAATATCCGCATAACTCATATCATCATCTTCAATATCACCCAATTGTATAGGTGATAGAGGGCCTTCTTATAAAAGAGGGGATATAGAGGTTAGAACCACAAAGCTGCTCCAATGCGGATTGGCGGGCTTAGAGTGATTATGTTTGACTTTTTAAGATCAATTGTGATAGCGATTATGACCGGAAGCGATAGCGATTAGCACCATCAACATTCACTCTGGGTTAAGATTTATTTCACTGAAAAATTCTTGGAAGGAAGAACAAATTTCATAGTCGATTCACAGGATTAGAAAGCAAGACGTCATCCGAAGCCACATGAGGTATTTATTCACTGGAGAAACTTTGAGATTTTACTCATATAAAGTGTTATAACAGTCGCCTACAACCTACAAGCATAGCTGTTATGTTTTATCTGTAATTTTCCACTCTTACCCTTAAACTCGCAAAACAAGACTATAATTTTTTATACCATGTGTATGATATCTAGTTCTTGAATTATTTATACACTGGCAGTACAAGTAAATGATTTACAGAACACAAACAAACAGTACACAAAGTAGGGTAGGTAAATGAATACAAAATGAACTTGGGAATATACTTAGTCGTTATCCCGTCTTGTGAGATGACCTTTGACTGTCACTCTCATTGTCATTCTGGTATCGCTCTAAAAATACAATTGTATACATTTCAGACAATACAGCTGCAACCAACGCCCGACAATCACACAATGATAGGTTATCGGCTATCTAGTGAGGTCGCGCTCGTCTGCTGCGGCTCCCAAAGTGCAATCCCTTGCCCACGGGTAATACATCGTCTACGTCCAGAAGCTAATGATATTAAATGATGTTTTTATAATTCGCGACTAGCTTTCACTATCTGTAGTTTTAGACAGAGCTAGAGATTTCGCGAGTCACACTGCCGAGTTGTAAAAACATCGTTACAATAGCGCTGCTGATATTATTTTATGGAATCCGCGGCACACAAAACAAACTCTAATCCTATTATTTATGTTCAACTACAGAGTAAGACCTCACTTCTAGGTAACGGGAGCTGGAACTTAAACCCATCACATTGTTCCGATGTTGGCAGACAGATAATGAATGACTCTGTAACGATCACTTACAGATTTTAATCATTATAACAGAGGCTTAAAGTGCTCTCACAGGTAAGACCAGCTTCCCAACACTAGGCTGATGATGAGAATTTCTTGAACATCAAACCCAGGACTGTATCCGAAGAAGATTAAGCAATCCGTTACTATGTCCCAGTTGGTTAAATAAAAATCAGTTAATCTACTTATGTTCCAGTGATGTCCAGATAAGAAGTTGGTTAAATTAAAAATCAGTTGAGTCAGTTATGTCCTAGTTGTTTGAATAAAAAATAGTATTGTTTTTTTTTAATTCACATCTAGCATGTTTTTATGTACAACTGCGAAATAACAGAAACTCGTAGCAAAAAGGTGGCTTTGTTGAACATAATTCAAAAGCGGGAAGATCAGTGTACAAACTTTGGGAAGCTGTGCTCCACAGGATGTGATAACACTGTATTGTCACAGTTAAAACTAAAAACATGCGAGTCATAACCGCAAATACCCAAACAGGAAAAAAAGGAACTATATTTTATTGGTAATTTATTACTATACTATACAATACAAATTACAAAAAATATTTAACAATTAAATAAATATCCATTTATTAATTTACTAATAGTTAAGTTATATTGATTTAATTTTCCTGTAACAACATTGTTTATGAATTAATAGAAGAATGCCTTAGTTTACGGAAATACTTTATGAATATTGCGTAGGTAATTTATTTGTTTTTCAATTCTCTGCATAGCAAACGTTTTCAAGTTTCAACGTCACACAGACCGACAAAACCTTCTACGTACATCATCTGCAGATGTGGATCTTACAACAATGAAACTTACATTATCATTGTCACCAATCACACACCGTCATAAGCACCACCGTCTTGAGCCGAGAGCACCCTGTGAACCGAGCTATCCGCTTGGTATGTCATCGGACCACCTATATGGGGGTCGAACAAGACTGCGCTTTCCAGTGTTTTGACGTTGACACATCACTTACCAAACACTAGACTATTAACATAGACTTGGGCAGATTTGGGACAAATATACCTCAGTTCAATTGTCTGGACTTAACGAATACCGCTTCAATTTGTCAGTAATTTTGATTAGAATAAAAAAAATATTTATCTAATGAAGAGGAGGAAGAGGATAATTAAGAATTATCAAATGAAATCATTTTTTTTTTCAGTAGGCTTCTTTCTATACAAATATTTTTGAAAAGTCATGTTTTTCACTGCACCTACAGTTCAGGAAGCTGATTTTACATGTCCTGTTTTGTGAGCAGAAAAAACAGCCACGAGAAAAATAGAGTATAGGGAAGCATATGAATCTTTGTCATTAACAAAGTTATTTGTCTGTCTGCCATTCTGTTACGATACCACTTCAATTTGCATCATGTACCTAATCAGAATAAAGAACACAATATGTATGAAGGCCCGCATTTCCCTAATCAAGTCGGCCGAGCGCGCCGGCTGTTTGAAATTTGCATGTATTTATATAATGTATTTCCATTAATTAACATGAATAATCAATTCATTACAACGCAAGGAGTGTAGTGGTTACCAGGAACCACACACACATTTGTGAGGCAAAATCATAATTTCCAAAATGTAATATTAACGTCAATAAATAATAATTATTAAGTTTTTCAAAATCGTGAATAAAAAAACAAGTTTATAAATTAAAACCCTTACAAAAAACATGAAACAAGATTATTTTCTAATCTAAAATTTTCATGTAGAAACTAACTATTGATATTTGGTCATTTGGAGGAAAAAAAATATGTGCTAGGAGTTCAAAAATATACTTGAGAGCAAACAAATCAAAGCACCCTTTTACTATTTCGTTGATATTATATTTTTAGTATTTCTAAACTTCTTCCTATTCTTTTATTATTATTATTATTTACAAGTTAGCCCTTGACTACAATCTCACCTGATGGTAAGCGATGATGCAATCTAAGATGGAAGCGGGTGAAGTTTTTGATTTGATATTTTTTTTTATTCAATAATCCTTTCAAATCTGTGTTGCTTTTAAATTTTTTTTTACATCTCAGGCGGCTCGATTTCATTGCCTCCAAGTGTACTCTTTCTGGCGGAAATAGAACCTAAAACATATTTCACTGAGACTGAAACAGTCCGGCCCCTTAACAGTGGAAATATTAAGCAGCTGTGCTTCACAACTATAATATTAAATTATAAAGCTGAAGAGTTTGTTTGTTTGTTTGAACGCGCTACTCTCAGGAACTGCTGGTCCGATTTGCAAAATTTTTTCAGTGTTAGATAGCCCATTTATCGAGGAAGACTATAGGCTACATATTATCCCCGTATTCCTACGGGAACGGGAACCACGCGGGTGATACCGCGCGGCGTCAGCTAGTATTAAATCCGATTAAAGAACATATATACAGCATTGCCAATATCTACTGTGGCATTGCTTCAACATTTTGCGGACAGTGCACGATCAAATTCCAGTTAGTAATGTGGTAATCCGACGGTAAGCTTAGATTTGGCAGGGAATCGAGGCGTTTCGCAGACGACAGGGCCGCGTGGTCATGTTTGGGGACACTTGACAAATCGACTCCACTTAACCAATGCATTGCAGTAACACTGGCATTTATTTATCACTTAGACCTCTTTAATCCGGCCCTCCCGCAAAATCCACTCTTAGCGGATGTCTACTAACTTTAACCTACCTCCCTGCCAAATTTCATCTTTAAACGTCAAGCGGTTTTCAATATTTCGTGATGAGTGTCCTTTCGCTTTTATATTATTTAAATGACAAAGATACTTGGAGGTCATTAGATCAGCTTTCACAAACACACTGGAATTAATCATACACGATGTGATTTGGATGACGTCTCTGCTGCAGTTCGTAGTGTTTTGGTTTTCAACACACGAGTAGTTACACGCTTACTATACATATACAATACACCAAATCACTCTCAACTTGCGTTTTAGGTGATGTAATACAAACGCTGGCAAGGCATTCCAGATCTTGCTACTATATATCGGAAATAAGACTCCAAAACGATCAGTACGTCTCTAATAGATGTCAACTCCATATCAGCTGTCCTATTCACTATTTTGGTCTTTATTATCAACCTATTAAAATAAATATCAAATCAATGAAGAAATGTCATCTACCTACTGTCAGATATCCACCAGTTGTCCTTGGATGACATTTTGTTACATAGAATCTCAATTTGGTACTAACTAGCATACGTCAATAAAGAAGTCAAGAAGTAAGCCAGCTGTACTTCATATGGGATATCAACAGTGCAGATACCCACCATACTTGGTGATCTTATAACACAAAGGAGTGATAGAGGACTAAATAATATATAATCTCACTCATTCTTCCACTATATTATGATATATTATGAAGCCGACGTCAAAACACTCCGCAACCAGGTGCAAATACAGTTATCAATAAAACATACCATACCAAAGCTAACAATCACCTTAATAGGTACCGACAAAGCGTATCTGATATAAACAGTATAACTTCTATTACTTAAAACATAATGGACTAACAGCCTGCAATAGCCAGACTTACCCCATTTTATGAACGTTGTAAGTTTGTCAGCCTATGCTCCTATCTTAAGTAAGTACGAAAGCCAATAATGGAGTTTAGACTATGGTGGATTTGGAAGGTAACTTTTAACCATTTAAATTCAAAATTCATTTATTTCAAGTAGGCTTAATTAGTATATGAGCAATCACGTCCAAAATTATCAGTCATTTACTCGTAGCTTCGCAAATCACTTTTAATAATCAACAAAAAGTGATCTGAATTCAGCTACTCCACTGAGCGCACACATGCACAATTTTGCGTTTACTTACTTTATACACTAGCTGACGCCGCGCGGTTTCACCTGCGTGGATTCCGTTCCCGTAAGGATACGGGGATAATATATAGCCTATAGCCTTCCTCGATATATCATTCTATCTATCATTGACAGAATTTTTCAAATCGGACCAGTAGTTCCTAAGATTAGCGCGTTCACTCAAACAAACAAACAAACAAACTCTTCAGCTTTATAATATTAGTATATTAGTTTTTAGACTTTCTGAATAACACACAACTCGACATTGTAGACAATATTCAGGTATTATTTGTTTAAATAACTTTCGTTGTTTACTATGCGACTAAATGAAATTAAGACAATAAACCACATTTGTTCGCCTTAGTTTCGACGCGCTAGTGACATATCTAATAGTATAAAAAAAAAATCATAAAAAAATTAAAAATAACAAAAAATAAGCTTGAAGCCACGACAGTCCAAAAACTCCATAAGTACCCACCGTACTTTTCTATGGTAGGAACTTGTGACATACTTTCAGCCTCATAAAATGTGGTAGATGCAGCTATCGCAGGCCCTCCATAAAGTAAATAGAGCTTTTACGGAACAACGTGTGCTCCACTTCATACATCAAACTCAATTCTAAAATGGCAATCCATTTACTAACGTGGTAATCCACTAGTGAGTAAAGATTTAGCAAACAGTCGCAGGGAATTACAGAGACAGATGGGGCAGCGCGGTCTTGCTCGGGGACAGATGACTAATCGACTCCGTTCCACTGCCGCTGGTGCTAGTGTTGTGAGTAAACGAAATTTAACAACTCAAAACATACCTAGTGTCTGTTATACTAAAGTGAGTTTGTTTATTTTACTTTCACACCATTACTCCTGGACGAATCATTATGATAACTTAGAATAAGTTTCATTATATCATTACATAGTTCAAAGAGCCGACTTTGGGTACTTAAAAGCGTAGTGTCGACCACTTTTACCAGGTGGACTGACGAATTGCAGGGATTATCTAGATGCGGGCGGCTTAGGATCTTGATGTTTGAAGTCTACCAATCCGGATTGGTAGACTTCCCATACGTAGAGAATGAAGAAAATTCTAAGGTATGTAGATTGTAGATTTCCTCACGATGTATTTCCTTTACCGTTTCAAACTTTAGTGCCACAATAGTTTAACGGAAAACGGTCGAACTCATCACCGAGGGGTGGTGGTTCGATCCCCGCTCGGTCTATCGTCGTACCCAACCCTAATACAGTCTTTCCCGACTCGTATTTAAGAGCTATGGCAAATATACTTTAAAAAAAAACATGTGAAATTTCCTTTCTTAAAATGCACATAATTGAAAAATTAGAGGTCCATGTCCCGGACTTAACCTACTAAAGGTCATATCCACTCGGCTATCACAGCAACTCAACAACAAGTAACAATAATTCAGAAGATCTGTACTGTTCTAAGTTCTCTAATATATTTAAAAATATGCACCTCCTTTTCTGAAAGGCGGTTAAAATAGCAATTTCGCTGTACCCATCTTATCCATCAACGTATAGTAACTATTGTGGTTTTATATTATAAAGAATTCGCTCCGAAGTAGGCAAAGTAAATAGTTGAATAGGATACTACAATAGTGGGAAAATAGAATAGAATTCCACGTCGACGTCTAACGTAGCCCATTTTCTCGGAAATATTTATAGATAGTGTGTACCCTCTTGTAATTCTACCCCGGTTTGGTATCTGGAGAAAAAACAGGACTGGAGCACTGAAAAATTTATTGAATATGGGGTTTTCCTTAGACGCGGTTCGTTGGGATACAGCAATTAGGAAATTAATGTCTTTTCTTATTTAACCACAACTTTACACGTAACGATAAAACGTTTTGTCTGGGAGGCTTCGGCCGTGGCTAGTTACCACCCTACCGACAGAAACGTACCACCGTGTCGTGTAGAAACCGAAAGGGTTGTGGATTAACAAGTTAGTCCGCTTCCATCTTAGATTGCTTTATCACTTACCATCAGGTGAGATTGTAGTCAAAGGCTAACTTGTAAAGAATAAAAAAAAATCAGCTTGATGTAGTCGGTCCACCTAGTGAGGGGGGTCGACCAACACTGCGCTTTCCGGTGCAGGGTCGCCATTCAAGCACCAGTGAATTTGGTTCGTCTGCGGATCTCCTCATTTCCGATTCGATCAGAATTATTGTACACATTTTCTTATTCAACCACAACTTTACACGTTAAGATAAAAAATATTTTCAAAGAAACCAAAAATCTCTTATCCCTTCTAATGCTATACGAAGTACCTAAGTATACACAAGTTACGACTCAGCCGAAAACTTTCTGAATTTCAAGCGAAATACGACGACCTGAGGTTTAAGTATGTAAATCATCGGGGTGAACGGCCCCCCATATGATATGGGATAAGGAAAACCGCAAATAAAGTAGGATACAATGAAAATGTCTGAGACATACTCCGCCGTGGCGTTATGTAGACGGACTTTGATTCATTGTTTAGAGGAAGCTAAGTGACGCAGATGTTTGGAGAAGTGTAGTAGTCATTATCAAGCCATTTTAACTCTATAACAATATGTTATAAATGGAGGCTAGTAGATCAGCTTCCAGCTTTAGACAGGAAGTAAAATAAAATTGTAATTAATAATTGAAAACTTTATATAAAGGGTATGATGACTAGGTTTGAATGTACTGATTTTTATGATACATTCGGGCAAATAGGATCAATGTTAACTAATTTACACATAAAAAGCAAATATAGTCTGGATATTTGCAAAATTTTTTGAGCCCGGTCATATGACCTCTGCCTCCGAGTCCGGAGGATGTGGGTTCAAATCCGGTCTAAAGGCATGCACCTCCAACTTTTCAGTTGTGAGCATTTTAAGAAATTAATATTACGTGTCTCAAACGGTGAAGGAAAACGGTGTGGAAACCTGTATACGTTGTGTAAACGTGCAAAAAAATCCGCGAAAACTTCTTCTCAAGTTCTGTCATCCAAATACTTTTTACTAATTAAAATAATGGACTTTATAGTATTTAAATCCAAGGCGGACGAAGTCACGGGTGGTAGTTATACTAGGGTAGTAAAAAAACAGTGCAGCAATACGTCTTGAAGGGCGCTGGTGCTATTTTCGTGATATTGTAGAAATATTCGGAGTAATGTATCAGGATAAAATAGGGCCGACAGCGGAGAGTTATGGCGGCCGGTGCAGATGGCCCCGCGCTCAATTATAATGTACTACAGTGTACCTCGATGGCCCAGTGGTTGGCGACGAGTGGTGTGCACAGGGGTTTTAACTAGAGTAGACATTACTATGAATACAAAAATCTTTTTAAGAAAAAATCGGTTGTCTGTAAAGTCATTTTACTGACGATTGTTGAACGTGACAACGTCATAAGAAAATACTGATGGATTGATGAATGGTTGCATTTTTCAAAAGAATATGTTCGTTTTTCTAAAATATTGTTTAATAATAATCTCTGTAGACCAGAATATACTTTATTTCTTGCAAAAAAATTTGAAAACCCTAAAGCGGGAAAACGACGCATGACGTCATCTTTTTTCGAGTGTGCAGCCGGCTTCATCGAATTATAAGACGTTATCACGTCAAAAAACTCAACCAGCTTCAAAATCACAAAAATGAACTAAAAAGCGAAAAATAACATCGTCTGTGCTACCTTCTGATCACTTTGAAGGCGGTACTAAGCCAGTAAGGTTTTAATTAAAGCCGTTTCTGGAAGAACCACGGGAAAGAAACGTCTGAAAAACCTAAACCTTTATGATTTAAACGGCTTGAGTTAATAATGCATCATTGTCTTGTCACCGCCTTCAATGTCAACAACTGAAAATTGTTAGAACATATAATTAGAACAATTAAGGAAAATATCCCACGAAAGATAAATAGATTAATTACCTAATAAATTGTATTTTTTTCAATGTTCCGTACAAAAGCCTTATAAAAAATAACCAAAAAACAATGTTTACGCCATATTCTAATTTGCCACCCCGCCTGCATCCGGCGCCATATGTCTAGCGCGGGTAGGGACACCATGCTTGCTTTAATTAATGGAACTAATTAGAGGATTCGTTAATTAATTTTATACTGCTTTTTCTCTTTTATATTAGGTGTATCTATTTATATAAATGGTACCTACTCGTACTTCTTTAATAAATAAGAAAATAAATAAAGTACTCGTAATTAATAGATAAGTTAAGTTACTCTCTATCATTTCTTTTACATGTAATTTCCGCCTGTTATACCTACTTACAATTCTATAGACATAAATATATTCTATCTAATGTAAAATGGAAAGTGAAATAAACGGCAAAGGGGTGGTAATGCGTGGATAAATTGTTTTTTTTAATTACAATAATTCAATATTGTACAAAATTTAGAAAACAAGAACAATTTAAATAAAAACAGCAAAGAAAACCTTATCTAACTAAGATTGCAAAGGCGGTCTTATCGGCAAAGCGATATCTCCCCGACTACCTTTAGTTGGTGCGTTGGTGATAATGATAAATATAATTTGTTATAAAAAAATGAGGACCATCCTGGATTACTCAAGTATATGGCGCCCCAAACCGCAGTGTCCCGGACCAAGTGTCGAAAGACATTTAACCGTCGGGGGGTAACTGACAGCCCCTAACATGGAATTATCGTATTCCACACAATGAATACACAGCGACTAAGGGGATGACTTAAAATTACGTGTTACTCTTTTAGTTTGCAAGCGAAAAGAAAAAAAACTGTTCCACACATTGCAATCGCAAGTAACCATGAAACGATTTGCATCCAAATTTCTAAGCCATCGTTGTTTGGATGTTTGTTACTCTTTAATGCCGCTATTACTATCGCTTCAGTAATAGCGGCATTAAAGAGTAACAAACATCCAAACATACATACATACATCCATACAAACTTTCGCCTTTATAATTTTAGTAGGATTCTCACTTCGAAATTTGATCGTAAGCTCTTATTAATTATACCATTTGCATTGTTTTTTAAATTGCTATTCAACTTTCCCCATCAACTAAGCGAAACCCTTGTGTAGCATTGAGTATCGAACCCAGGACCTTGCAGACTTCAAACCGGCTCCTTAACTGGGCAGATATTCCCACTTTAATTGACAAGAAATTCGTATTTCTTAGTGTTTTAATAGTATTACTTTTTGTAAAATATTCAAGTTCGTAAAATTATTTATTTCCAGCCTATATTTTAGCTCATTCGAATATGCAAATCATAGTTTGCACCCGGTATAGTGACGTAGGCACTCTAGCATCCCAGGCACAGCAAATGACCTAGTTGTGATGGAATGCAAGACGGCTACTATCGACCTTTTCCAGTGCAAAGGTCAACAGACTGCAGTCAGTACATTCGTATTTAGTTTGCCCTACAGCCTGCGGAGGAATGTTTCTACTAATCCATGTGAATCAGTTTTATAGGTACCTACCATGAGATAAGTATCATAAATATCCTTCAAAAGTGTCCTAGATAGATAGATCCTACTAATATTATAAATGCGAAATGAGGATTTTTTAACTCTTTGGAGACGATATGCAGAAATAACTAACCTATACCCGTGTCTAGTAAGACGTGGGTTTAAATCTCCTTTTCGTTTGTACAAATTAATATTTTGTCTTACATATACTATACTGTTATATATTATATATACTGACGGGCTACTGATAAAATGCATATTTCTTTAAACTTTTGACGAAGGGACTCGCGTGATTTTAGTTGATATATTGCTCGAATTGCTCATTTTTGAAGTACAAATATAGAATGTATATCAGCAGTCTTACCCCACAACAAAATATCGTAAGACATTACGGAGGCAGGGATCTTACCAGAACTACGATCTTCAGTAATGAATTAACGACTAGAGAGAGAGATAGTCCTGTTAAACATTATCGGTTGGCTGAAAAGTGAACATTATCACACAGTCGCATACATTGTATCAATTTCCGCGCACGTGAAATAAAAGTAATTTTCTCAAACAAACATATCGAAAAGTACAACAGATTATATTACAGTCACTCGATTATAAAAGCGAACGGAACGGTCCCCGTACCTCCGTAAGCGACACTTATTTCGGCCGTAAATTGCTTCTTATTTACGTCGCAATTTCGCATTTACCTCCGCCTTTACGGATATTACGTACGAAAGTGAATTATTGTCGCCCATTGTTGCCTCTATACGTGTCTTGTGTATAAATCTATATGTATAAAGAGGCTGATTGTTCCTGAGGGGATCCGTGTGCACAGGACTATGAATATATGAAAAATGTGTACAAGAAAAAGCTTGGAAAGCAATATGAAACCTTTGAATAAGTTTATGTTGCAATAAGATGTTTGGATTTTATTTTATACTAACGAACGCCCGCAGCATCGTCCGCGTGGAATTCAGTTTTTCACAAATCCCTCGGAAAAAGTGGCCTATGTGTTAATCCAGAGTAAAATCTATTTCCATTCCAAATTTCAGCCAAATTGCTTTAGTAGCCGCAGCGTAAAAGAGGAACAAACATACTTACACACTTTCATACTTTCACACTTACACACAAACCTTCTCCTTTATAATATTAGTGTGACTAGCCGATCGCCGCAGTTTCACCCGCGTAACTCCTGTTTCCGTGAGAATACGGAATAAATTAATATAGCCTGTGACGTTTACAAATAACGAGGCTTTCTAGTGGTGAAAGAATTTTCAAAATCGAATCAGTAGATCCATACCTAGATTACCCTCTACAATATCACAAAATATATCTCCTTATAATATAAGTATGGATAAAATTATGCTAACAGTAAAGCAATTTTATAGAAGTAACAGAGTATTTGCAGTCATTACTGTCGAAGATACAGCGATATATTTGCAGTGCTGTCGCGTATTATAAACACAACTACATAAACTACGAGTATCAGACCGTTCTCCCCAGTGGCGTGCACTTCATAGATGCAAAAATGCACTGCCTCCCCTAAGGACTCAATCCATGTTGGACCACAGAATACATAGTTGGACAAGGAAATTTTCAATTCTCACTCATAGTGCATACCCTGGTCAAAACTCCTGTGTGTTACACTGGTACTCCCACAGAGATTCATAAGAAACGCGACTGTAACGCAACCCACAGTTCGCTTACTACCTAGTCAAATAAAAAAAGTAAATAAGTCAACCTCGGTCACTAGAAACCTCGTATAGTAAGTATGCATGCCCTACGAAATTTTTCTCTATTATAATAATATTTTAATAGACGACTCTCTACTAAACAAAATAAAAAGAGTTGTTTAGTGTATAATTTGACCAATAGTTAGTAGTATGCCAGTGAATCACAATATTTAAAATGTTAGCCTTTGTTTTAATTGTTTCTTGGTCATTTGATTTCATGACTCAAATGATTTTATCAAGTATTTCATATTATGGTAGCTTGGTGACCGACTTAAATTTACATAGAATTTAATTAAATGTGGGAATAGTGAATAGTGAGCCGTGATAACCCAGTGGATATGACCTCTGCCTCCGATTCCGGAGGGTGTGGGTTCGAATCCGATCCGGGGCATGCACCTCCAACTTTTCAATTGTGTGCATTTTAAGAAATTAAATATCACGTGTCTCAATCGGTGAAGGAAAACATCTTGAAGAAACCTGCATACCGGAGAATTATCTTAATTCTCTGCGTGTGTGAAGTCTGCCAACCCGCATTGGGCCAGCGTGGTGGACTATTGGCCTAACCTCTCATTCTGAGAGAAGACTTGAGCTCAGCAGTGAACCGAATATGGGTTGGAACCCATATTCGGTTCACTGCTGAGCTCAACGTTTGTTTCATAGTTTGTTTCATAGTTTGATTCACGTTCGTAATAAAGCATAATAAGTTGTGAGCACTACACATAGGTGTTAATACACCATGAAACATGTAACCATGAAACACTAAAATGTAAAAACTAAATAACTTTGATATTTTTCATACAATATCTCAAATTAAAAAATACAAATACAATTGGGTTATATATTATCTGTAACGGTGAAGAGAGTGAAACAGAGGACTATACTTGTTTCAAGTCGTTCAGGAATTTGTGCGTGTGCGCCATTCATCCCGTGCCCACCAGTTTACGCAAACGCTACTAGGGATGCCCGTTAAAAACCGGATCTTGAGGTTCTTTATTGATCTTGCAACCAGTCGTTGCAGTTATTCTTTTAACGCTAACTGTAATAAGTAAGAAATTTTATTCTCAAATGTGTTACAAACTTGTTTTTAGGTATATTAGTAACTTTATTAGTCACATTCAAAAAGTTAAAGTTAGT
The DNA here is from genome assembly GCF_947172395.1 of Bicyclus anynana. Lineage (NCBI taxonomy): Eukaryota > Metazoa > Arthropoda > Insecta > Lepidoptera > Nymphalidae > Bicyclus > Bicyclus anynana. Next base: position 1,473,428 of record NC_069098.1, on the reverse strand, counting down.
TATTTATTCGCAGACAATTAATGACTAACACTATTAATTAAACGCATTTCATATTAAGTATTTATATATAATACTTAATATGAAATGCGCATATAATATATTTGTAATGTACCCAAAATCCCGTAGGTATACTTTGTTTGTATAAAATATCCTTGTACATATGTTTTCTGTGCGAATACTAAGAATTAATTAACTACTCTAATCAAAATTGTGCCTTGACATGTTTTAAACCCAAATATATTTACTACTTTTCATAAAACAAGGAAAAATGTAGTGAAGGAAATCTATTCTCGTTAAACAACAATAAATAAGTGATATCGCTTTAAATCACGTGTTATTGGAATTTAGTAGAGAAAAATACCACGAAAAAACAAAATAACATCTAAACAACGCTGATATTGATATTTTTTAACACCAAAATAGTTATAATTATGCTTTCATAGAACTCATTTAATTAGTAGAACTTTTCATGCACTTAATTGGAACTTTTTAATTAGGTCGGTCGATGAGGAAATAGATTAAGCGCATGCTCTAGATAACAGCTATGAATTTTTAATAACTTCTTTGTCTGAAGAGGTAAAGATATACCTTTCATTTCTTGTCAGAATTGATGTTCTAAAATGTATTATATTATAGCAATTTGTATTATGCTTTAGAATTTACTTACTATTCGAAGATCGTATTAATAAAATACGAATATTTGTGTTTGTTTCATATCACAATAAGATTATATTCCATAAAAAGTAATCATTGAACCATGACACAGATAAATCCAATATTTCAAAGGATTGTCTAAAATGTATGCCCTAAGGTCGTTGTCGTCATAACAACAATGTTTATGGATAGCTTGATGTAACGGAATTATAGATACAATAAATCGGAACCGAGCATCTGATTTACGACAAATTTACTTACGCGCATCACTATGCCATTATTCTACGAATCCGAGGAAATAATATAACCCCGTCTCCTTTCCTCTTACGTAGGCGATTGTACTTTCTACGCTCACGCGCATCTCGGCTTCGTGACCTTTGGTAATACCGATTTTGTGTTCTATTGTTGGTATAAATAGAGTACAAACTTCAAGGTCTCTCTTTGATGTTTTGAGATTTAGCTTTATTTATGTTACTCGTGACTGTACCAGTATAGGTTCGTAGTGTTGAAAGGAGATACGCGATGGTATATCGAATTTTCGGGGATAAGAATTTGTGCTTTATATTAATGTAAATTAAGGTGTATTTTTGTATACATTTAATGTGGGTAGAGTCGCCGTCGGCTGCCATTGCATAGGACGATGTATTGTGCAACGCCATGGGAGATACATTGTTGGTTAATCTTTTAACAATATTAATAAACTGTACATTTCATTCGTTGTAGAGATAATTTACAGTACGTTCTACATTTCAGTGAAATGAATTCGTGGAAGAACGAACGTTCGTAGAAACATACGCCGGGGCTTTTATTGAAACGTTCTGATTTTTTAAAAGATTATTTATCATAAAGCTACTGCAAAGTGAAACATAAATGCATTTTAAAGTATTAGTTTAGTAGTACCTAATTATTACTATTTGTAAAAGTAACACACTCCCGTTTTACCCTGGAACGTTACGTTGCTTGTAACGCGCTTGTAACGTTCCGAGTACCTACTGAAAGGAAGATTGAGACAGGGTGGATATCTCCTCTAAAAATATCCAACCTCTGGTTATCAGAAAGAGACATCTGGTTTTACCCACAAAGAAGTGTACCTGCGTCTTCCAATCCATCATCAGAAAAAGTCTAGTGATGTAGACCAAGGACAGGCTTATGCAACAACAAGCTAGTATTCTACCAAGTACGCACTCAAGGTGGTTAGATAAGCTACCCGAGCCTCAGTATGAAGCTTCACCCTAAATGTCCCTATGAATGAGACTATTGGATAGGTCTAGTAGCATTCCTTTATTCACTATAATTGGACGCCTGCAACTGCACGTAAAATTATGTTTTCACAAATCCCATAAAAACTATATATTTCCCCGTATGAAAATAACAAGTAACCTACCTTCTGATCCAAGGTCATTATTTTACTGTACCAAAATTTCATCTTAAATTAATTTAATTAAATGGCGGTTTAGCCGTGAGAAAACAGACAGACTTATCTACTTTGGCATTTATAATACTACTAGCGGACGCCCGCGACTTCGTCCTCCTTTAGACCTCCTTCAGCCGGACTTGTCGCAAAATCCGTTCTTAGCGGACGTCTACTATCTATAATTTACCTCCCTGTCAAATTTCATCTATGCACGTCAAACGGCTTTCGAGATTTCGTGATGAATGACCTTTCGCATTTATATATTAAGATTAGATTATATTCATAGGTAAGTATTTACTTCCATAATTACCTTATCAGCCGATAGACGTCCACTGCTGGACATAGGCCTTTTGCATGGACCTCCAAGCACAACGGTCTCGAGCCGCCAGCATCTAGCTTTTACTTACTTTGTTACAAAATAAAATACAAAGAATAAGTTAATTACATTTACTACTCTGCTATTGATATACCCAGCAACAAGCCGAGCGCTCCATTCAAAGATCTACAAAGCTATTAATAGCCGCACGTCCTAAGACCATATTGGTGCGTGAGAAAGGTTGTGATTACTGTATTTTGCCGGGCGGGGGCGAGGAGGGGCGAGGGGGCGGCTAATCGCCTTTATTTGAACTGCGCCCTCCCGTCATAGTTAATTCAGTTGTAAGGGCGTTTCAGACAAAGAGCGTTTTGAAGACCAAATTACCTGTCAAATGTAACTAACATATAATTACGAGGGTAAAAGCATTATTTACGAAGACGTTATTAAGTTTAACACGCATATAGATTCCACACTTAAATTTTTATCTGGTGTTAAAAGTATTTGTATTCCGGTGTATACTCGTAGTATAGAGTACGCAGTATAGTTATAGAGCTGTCCCAAATATAACAGGTTTTATGACTGTTTATATTAAACTAGTAATTAACTTGCTTATTTGCAGATCCTGTGATCGCCCGATTGAGAAGAAAAAAAAATCATTGAGTTTTCCATCAACAAAATAAACTATATCTGGTCAGTCTGACTGAAGAGGTATGCTGATTTTTAATTTGCTGTAGGTTCTTTAACGGCACCAATTAGGGCTTCAGTAACGGCACCTTAAGCCTAGAAGTACAGAGGTGACAAAACTAAAACGAACTTTAAAGGAGTTTCGTAGCCTCTGTTGCATGTTATTAGATCTAAGGGTGAGAACAAACGAGCGTAATATTGTGAATTGTCAGTCGCGTTATTTCGGTTATTTAAACACAACTTATTTTGCGACGCTGTGTAGCAGGAAGTGGACTGTTGTATGAAACCGAATGCAGCCGAAATTGTGCGACTGACAACTCACAAAATTACGCTCGTTTGGCCTTACCCTAAGTGTGTGATACAAAACTTCCTGTCACACTTAGATCTCAGCATATAATATACTGAGATTAACTTCAAGGGTTGTTTTTATCATAAAATCAGTCATAATGGCCTTCTAATAAAAACGCCACCAGTGTGAAGGTCCCTTTGCGCAGTGCACGCGGTTGACGCAAGGGATTTACCGATCAGACGGGTATTGATTTAAAAGTACCTGCCGAGGGACAAGCGGCCGCAGTGAAAGTTATAAAAGAAAGTATAAAATATGTCATTATTTCTGAGAAAACTCGTGCTTATAACCACTGGACAACAACGGTTACTTGTAGTATAGTTTTAGTGAAAATGGGCAATTTAATGACAACAATATTTTTGTGATTGAGTATTTTCTAGAAAATTGGCTTATTTCCTTTGGGAGATTCAAAAATTACGACAAAACAGCAGTAGGTCTATTTTTAAAATGCTGTAAAAATTTAAAGTAATTTTTCCAGCTCTCTGGGAATGTAAGCTTGGATTATTTGGCCTATCACACTAGGCTTTTTTTTCAGACTTCTGCCGACAGTCGGCAGGGCATATCCGACTTGCACGGAAAAAATAACCTTCCCTGGACTCCGTGGTCAGCACGAAACCGCTATGTATTTCTTCGTGTATCACACTAGGCTATACTAGGTTTATGTCAACTGTATGCCTAAGGAAAGAGAAATAAAAAGAGTACATCTGGATAAATGGACAACAGAGGTTCAAATTCATAATAAAGAAAACCTTAATCTTAACTGGCAGGAAATAATTTAGTCAGGTATATTGATTAATTTAAGTCGTTGTAACTTTCCGGGAAATTATTGAAGACATCATTTTTATTATTATACCTAAAATTACTTACATATATCAAAGAAGGGCGATAAACTTTTAGACTTACCTGAAAAAAAATAAAAACAGAATATTAGTAGAGAATTACAAAAAAAACACAGCCCAATGCGGTATACCCCGAAAGAGAAAATTCTATTCTATTTATTATATTAAATTATATTAATATTAAAATTCTATTTATTATATTAAAATGGAACAACACTTTCAGTACTAGTAATTGCAACGACGCATCGCTTACCCTGAGGATAGAGTCAGTATCGCAGAGGGAATTGTATCTATTTTATACAATTTATACGTGTAGTGCTTACCCTAGTTGAACACCCTGTGCACGCCACTGCTAGTAATGTGTGTTATCAGCGAATAGCTACAAACGCGATCGTGTTGATAGTGCATCTAATGTCTGGTTCCCATTCGCTAGTATTTCATTCGCTCGCCTTCTCAGAAGCGGTGACTCACAGCCGTTCAACGCTGCATACTTATGGAAATTAAGCATCGTCGCTAAGTTATTTCATACAACATTCGTGTAATAAGTTCTACAAGTTATTTTCATACAGCAATATAAAGTAAAAGCACTAGTAAATTATGAGTTATATGAGAACTGAGGCGTTTATGAAAATATTTAAATACTAGCGGTATCACTCACGTATAGTCCTCGTTCCCATTGGAATACGGGGATAAAAATATATATAGTCTGTGTTGCTCGGTATAAGTGTAGCTTTTCGTTTGTGAATTAATTTTTATAATTACACAACCACTCACTCACTCACAATGACGTAGCCAATTCTTCAAAAAAACTTCAACAATTCGCATTTATGCTGAATTTTGGGCTAAAGCTACTCCAGAGGACTCTATGTGCCAATAATGGCAAAAGAAGTATTGATTTTGGTGGGAGGCTTCGGCCGTGGCTAAAAAGACGTACCGCCATACGAATCGTGTATAAACCGTAAGGGGTGTGGATTTTCATCCTCCTCATATCAAGTTAAATGAAATTAAATTAAATTAAATTATATTTGCCTAATACACGTATACAAAGGTGTTTTACAAGTATAATTAAGTCACAGTGTATTAAAATTAGCTTGGTTCCCGCTTCCAACTTAGATTGCATCATCACTTACCATCAGGTAAGATTGTAGTCAAGGGCTAACTTGCAAAAAATAAAAAAAAAACGACATAATGTAATTCATGGTGTTTCTTATGATGATAATAAACCACAACGCTTATCTGTACATAGCATAGAACAATTATTGTAATGCCACAACATCTTTAACCTACATTTTAGTGACTAAACGATCATTCAATCATTCACTGACTAATAACATGGTTGTCATCATCATCATCATCATCAACTTACTATAAAAGACCCACTGTTGGGCTAAGTCACTTTAAGGACTCATTTCGAAACTGTATTGGAGGAATCAGCCATTTCATACAATTTGCTAATTAATGCCTACTGCTAAACCTTGTTAATTACCTTGTGCACGCCACTACATCCACCATGGTGCTTTGTTGCACTATGTTGGTCTAATATAGAGGTGGCACTATGACAGAAGCCATCCGTTTAGAAAAAAAAACAGCAAAATTTCTTAACACAGTTAATTGGAGTTTACCTAGTATTCATCATTAACAACCCATGTTCGGCTTTCAGGATGAGAGGGGCAAATCTAAGTCCAGCCCAAAGGATATACTTCACGCACGTAGAGAATTCAGAAAATTCTCAGGTATGCAGGTTCCCTTAAGATGTTTTTGCTTCACCGTTCTATCTCATTTCTTAAAAGGAGTATAGGTCATACATTCTTTATTTGAACTTGAGAGTATTATGTTGAAGGCTATCGGTAGTAATAAGCAATAACTAGCACGCACTTCTAAGTAATTCCTCAACACGGCAAGTGTTTACCAAGTGACTAAGTAATTTCGCGGGATTTATAAGTTACGCATAGTAATAAAATACCGCGTATTATTTACAGTTTACCAACATATTAGTGTGAGCATTTTTGATATTATTCAAAGTATAATATTCTTATGTGTATAAATAACCCGCTGGTTCAGTGGTTAGCTTATGTGGTTTTAAATCAGGAAGTCCTTGGTTTAAGTACTGGGTCCAGCTATGCAATATTGAGCTTGCATTCATTCATTATCAACCCATATTCGACTCACTGCTTTAACAAATCAAAAAATTTATAATAATGTATGATTTTTATTGTCCATGTGGAATGTTGAGTGGATTATTATTGTTCCGATAGTCGTTTCAGTCAATGGTCTTATAACGAAAAGCTTAAACCAACACTTTAAGAAGCTTTTGCTATACTGCTGGATCAAGGGTCGGATACACAAGACAGTTATTTTTGAGACTCCTTTAGTGATTTTCTGCCGTCAGTTTTATGTCATCTGTCTTTGGCTGATATCTTTTGCTGCTTTTTCCGTCTACCAGTCAGAGACAGTTGAACTCTTGCCTTGCCTATCTCGGATGATGTGACATTTGAGTCAATGAAACATTATTGGTGGGCGTCCACTGATCGGCATAGTACGTGTATTTGAATTGCATCAGTGGACGCATTTGTATGACTTTGTATACAAAGAATACTAAAATGCGTTTGATGTGATACGTCCGATGTGGATAGTGGACGTCTGTCGTAATCGTCATCAACCCATGTTCGGCTCACTGCTGAGCTCGAGTCTCCTCATAGAATGAGAGGGGTTAGGCCAATAGTCCACCACGCTGGCCCAATGCGGACTGGCAGACTTCACACACGCAGAGAATTAAGATAATTCTCTGATATGCAGGTTTCCTCACGATGTTTTCCTTCACCGATTGAGACACGTGATATTTAATAACTTAAAATGCACATAACTGAAAAGTTGGAGGTGCATGCCCCGTACCGGATTCGAACCCACACCCTGGAAGTCATATCCACTGGGCTATCACGGCTCTGTCGTAATAAACCGTTAATATTTTCCTTAAGAGAAGTCTGTATTGTTTAGAAATAACCAATACAATCTCATTAGGTCGTGGTACCACGGCGCTGGGTGCTGTAGCCGCGGTGCAATTATCAGCGCCTCGGGCGACGCGCTTATTGGATTAGACACAACAAACGGGCTGCACATACCGATCAATTGCACAGCTGTGCGGATAGCGTTAGGTACTATTTACCCGACTAACAGTGGAATTCATAGATGCTGTAGGGGCACCCCCAGGGGATCATTCAGCCGCTTAGTGTCGAATTTAAACTCTATTTGTTTGAGATTTTGACACTCAGCGGGTGAATGACCCCCTGGGAGTGCCCCTACAACGTCTATGAATTCCACTGTTAGACAACAGGAGAAATAATTTTGAAACTCTTTTTTTTTATTCTGTACAAGTTAACCCTTGACTACAATCTCGATGGACGCGGGCTAACTTGTTAGGAGTAGGATGACAATCCACACCCCTTTCGGTTTCTACAGGACATCGTACCGGAACGCTAGCCACGACCGAGGCCTCCCACCAGCCAGACCTGGACCAATTAAGAAAACCTCAATCAGCCCAGCCGGAGATCGAACTTAGGACCTCCGTCTTGTAAGTACCACTGCGCCACGGAGGCGTCAAAATTCTTTGAGCTGTCGAAATTCCGCTTTCACCTAAACGCGATTACAACCAAATTACTATCAAAAGACCTAAACCGCCTTCTGACATAGAATAATAATATGAAACATATAGTATTGTTTAAACATTAAATGAAATAAATATATGTAAGTAGGTACCCAAAGGGTATAAAAAAAAACAGTAGAACACATCGTGGATACGTTATAAAACGAGTAATTTAACATTTTTTACAGATATGAAGGGTTGATAAAATGGTAACTACTAACTCATTTACAAACCCTAGTTAGCAATTACAAAAATTACCGATTGGTATGTAAAGTTAGTATATTTAACAGTTTAATTGGTCCAGGTGGCTGGTGGGAGGCTTCGGTCGTGGCTAGTTACCACCCTACCGACAAAGACGTACCGCCAAGCGATTTAGCGTTCCGGTACCGGATGTCGTGTAGAAACCGAAAAGGGTGTAGATTTTCATCCTACTACTAACAAGTTAGCCCGCTTCCATCTTAGATTGCATCATAACTTATCATCAGGTGAGATTCTAGTCAAGGGCTAACTTGTAAAGAATAAAAAAAACCTACAGTTAAATACAAAGATTGACATTTGGTAGATAATTAGAAACCTACATTAGTGCCTTATTTATAAATAGTCTAATCAGCACTTAATTTCTAGCATGTCATCGAAGATCCCACACAACAATGCAACGATGTTTGTATCTCATATGTATTGTATGTGTGTGTGACATCAAACCAGCTTAGTCTAGCTCAGCCTTGTTTGGGCTTCATAGTTCGATGGATCTGGATTGACATGTTCCTTGAACCGGCTTCACTCTATATACGGTTAATGAAACCCAAGGCCATACATCCATGTTGAAGTACGAGATCTATTTTAATGATACGAGTATATCGACGAACTGCACAAATACAAATTCATATTCTTCAAGTAATTCAATCCTACTAAAATTATAAACGCGAAAGTTTGTATGGATGTTTGAATGTTTGTTACTCTTTAACGCCGCTACTACTGAAGCGATTTGGCTGAAATTTGGAATGGAAATAGATTTTACTCTAGATTAACACATACTTTTTATCTCGAAAAAATCCATGGTTTTCCGAGATTTGCGAAAACTGATGATTTTGATGATATGAATGTTTGTTACTCTTTCACGCCTCGACTATTGAATTAGCTGAAATTTGGTATTGAGATATATTATAGCCTGGATTAACACATAGGCTACTTTTTATCCCGGAAAATTCATGGTTCCCGAAGAATTTGTGAAAAGCTTAAGTCGCGGGCTTCCGCTAGGTAATTATAAAGTCAAGATATATTAAAGTCATTTAGTTTAGATTACAAGTATCTTGCAAGCTCATTTGATCAAATCTACATAACAATTTGTTTGTTATACTAGTGGTAGAATCCAGTTCTCGTCTTAAAACTGAAAACTGCCAAAGAAGGAGTTTAGGCTAGGTTTGGTTTATTTAATCGTAATCTCCATTTTTTTTAATGTGAGCAAAAAATTTAACCTACATTGTTTACTACGATATGAATAAAATTGTTTCTACAAGAAAAAACATAAAACGTAACAGCATTAGGTACTAATGTGACTTCGATAGCCAGCCGAGAAAAAACCATTTGTAGATTATTGCACATGATTATTTATTATTTCTTGTTTGTTCATTAATTGGCTTTGATGTCACCTATTCTAAGAATTGATCAGTAGCGCAAAATTATAAACAACTACAAGACGAACACGATTACAACAATGAAACATCGATATCATAGAGACAGTTTTTATAGTCGCATTAGATCGTTGATCATATGCTTTGAAAGAAAAGTAACGTCTAGCGAGATAGGAATTCTGTTTTCACTAATGCCGCGGGAACCATGGATTTTTCCTGGATGAAAATTCTAATGTGTTAATCCAGAGTAAAATCTATTTTCATTCGAAATTTCAGCCAAGTCGCCGCAAAATTTAAGTAAAGTTTCATACAAACTTTCATCCCCTATTTTACCCCCTTGCGGGTAGAATTGATTATAATCCTTTCTTTGCGGATGCCTACATCATAACATCTACCTGCATGCCAAATTTCAGCCTGATCCGTCCAGTGATTTGGACTGTGCGTTGATAGATCACTATGTCAGTCAGTCACCTTTGAATTATAATTTAGATTAGTCTGAGAGTCGAAGGGATATAGGAAGATACCAGACTTAACTGACAGGCAGATACTTACAGTATACCTAAATATTAAATCAAGCCACGTTTTATTACACATTTGAGATGCTCCTAATTATTACTAAGTGCATTCAGTCGTTATTAACGTGAAGGCGAATAGCTAGACATCTGTATCAGTCTTGTGATTACATTCGAGACGTAGGTATTAATATAAGGTGATGTCCGCTCGACTGCGTCATGCATCTTGATCAGATCTGCCGCCCGTCTGCTGTTACGGTCGACGGGGCGGACGATTCAATTGTTGCTTATCAGAAACTGCATATATACAGATGAACACTTCACTAGCGATATTATCTAACGACCAAGATACATGGAAGAGAAGACACACCGAACAACGCCATTTTCGAGTGTGTAGAATTTGAAAAATTAAGAAATGCAGTACGCGGAGCTGATGACCCCTTGTCTAAAGATAACTTGGTTACATATATGCTGGCAAGTAAGGAAAGGTGGAGAAAGAGCGCAGAAATCATCTATTGCATTAAAGGCAGACGGGTGCAGGATGAATGTGAGCGGCAACGAACGATTGATACTTAAAGACAATCCCTTTTTGAAGTAATGTTTGCATCGGCACCGAGAAGGCGAAGGTTTTAGTATGTAAAGCGTATCACATACTCAGAGGTGAATTTGGACATCGTCATCTAGGTTACCTGGATGAGGATCCATGAGGATTCATGGAAACAATCAGCTATGCTTTCTTAAATACACAAGACATTATTAGCAAAGGGAGAGCACATCTTATAACGGTTAACAGTCAGCTTGTTATTCCTACCATACCTAATACACTGAGCACCTGTATTATCCAGACACACCTTCTTTTTCGAAGTCTGAAAGTTTGCCCACGTTCTTCCCATAGGTAAGTACGGTAGCCAAAGGACCGTTGTTGCTTGGAAGGTTGTAGTTTCAAGGAACCAGATTCTCAGTTACCCAAGCCGTTAATGATAATGAACGGGACCGAAAGCCGAGACACGGAGATGTAACACCACCTTCCCAACTCTAAGAATTTATACTAAATATTTTCAGAGGAAACAAAAGCTGAGTATTTCTTAGACCGATTCAGGACTCAAACCTCTTCATCCTTAGCCGAATAAGATAACTGGACCAACGAGACAAAAACGTAAACATACAGACATTGAACTTTTTCTAGGACTTCTTTATGACTATTTCCCTTTCAAAAAAGGAACTATTCAATTTTCCAGATGAGATTTCTCCAGAAATGTCGCAGTAATGTAACAGCATTGAATGTACCGGTATTTTATTATCTCGTACACGCCCAACTTTCGGAATACTTCGCAAAGATCGCGCGCCGCCGGACGGTACACGAGCTCATGTCAATAGAGCTGGGAGGAGGGGGATGCTTAAACGAATTTATTCAGTCAACTTTGTACAGGAACTTTTATGGAACTGAATTAAATATTTGGTATGTTCAGCTTTTTACTGCCCGTATAAAACTTTCGCCTGTTAAGTTCAGATTAGCCCAGTGGACGAGCAAGAAACATATACATATCATAATCTATCATTTTGCCTCCCTCCTTATAGCAGAGTTACTCACCACACTGCTCTAGTGCGCGATGTCGGGCTTAGGTTGAAAACGTTAAACTTTTAAGCAATTAGATATGATAATGACCGTATGATGGCACGTAGGAATAACACCATCCAATTCAAAGTCAAATTCATTTATTAATCGACTTCAAAAAAAGAAGGACTTTCTCAATTCGACGCGTAAGTTTTTTCTTTGATGTTTGTTAACCCATAATTTCGTAATTTATTAACCATTTTTGAAAATTCTTTTTTTGTTTTAGAGAGTAAGTAATACTTCGAGATTGGTTCCATTTTAGTTTCATGAAAATCGATTTAGTAATTGAGTTAATAATTTCAAATAACTGAAATACGTCTTTGAAGTCGGTTCCATTTTTATGTTAAAAAGGTTATTTCAAATATATCAATGACGATCGTTCGGTTCCAATCTTTATATTTATTTCGACTTTGAGAGACAACTTCGGTAATATGTGGAAATTCGCATACACCTTTATTTTGGGGTTCCAAGCTTGTTACCCGACTGCATCAGAAAAAGGGTAATGTTTTTAGAGCGTATGTATGTGTGTATGTTTGTATGTTTGTATGTGTGTATGTATGTTCATTTCTTTGGCACGCCCTACAGCCCAAACGGCTGGACGGATTTTGACATATGAAGTGTCATTAAGTTCGTTATAATTGTGGTAGTGACATAGGCTATATAAAATTTCAAAAAGGCGCCCGTAATTTTAAAGTTTTGTTAAGTTTCGAACGAGAAATTGAATCCCTTAAATAATTATTAAAAATATAAAACTAAAATGTATACTATGTTTTCATATTTATAAATACCTAAAACTACTCAACCATTTATTATGGCAATAAAAAACATATCTATCTATCTATATTTTAATAGTTGCATAGTAATGTAAAGCTCGTTTTAAAATAGTAACGTTATAATTCGTCAAGTAACAAATAAATGTGATAGAGAACAGTTTTTTGTTAACCTTGGCTGTGTCAATGGGGTGGGGTGCACCAAGCCCCACGTGTGCGACCCCACGCGACGCTCGTGATTTATGCCCCCGGGGGTCCAACCGTCACTGTACTGCGGTGGACTGGACAAGGTAACACTTTTATAATCGATGGTAGAGTTTAATACTCTGCTACTACCAGTGGCGTGCAATTCATGTATGCGAACATGCGCTAGCTACCCTCGACGTATAAATATTAAATAAGAAATTTTACAATTGCATATTTTTTATGTTTAATGCCTACCTTAGTTAAAAGCATTGTGTTCGCCATTAACTACTATAAGATTACTTTTAGTTTATTTTCAGGGTCGTCAGCATCGTTAAACGGCCCTCTACAGAACCCTCCTGATAGGAAGGGATTTGGAGCTTAGACTCACCACGCTTCGGATACGGGCTTAAATATCTGACACTAGATGACACCACGCGGTTTCACCTTCGTGGTTCCCGTTCCCGTAGGAATACGGGGATAATATATAGCCTATAGCCTTCCTCGATAAATGAGCTATCTAACACTGAAATAATTTATCAAATAAGACCAGTAGTTCCTGATATTAGCGCGTTCAATCAAACAAACAAATATACTCTTTAGCTTTATAATATTAGTATAGATTAGCAAATGCCACGCGTTTTTACCCTCGTAGTTCCCGTACCCGTGGTAATGCGGATATAAACCTAACCAAAATAGCAGGGATAATGTAGGATTCTAATAGTGAAAGATTTTTTTAAATGGGTCCAGTTTCTGAGCCTATCCAACGCAAACAATTAAATCTTTGCTCTTTGTAATATTAGTAAAGATTTGCAAAAAATAAATTCTTAATAAAAGAGAAACTTCGTAAAAATCTTAAAATATAAAACTATAGATAATCTTTAATCTGCACTATTCTCCAGGATCCGAGGAGCACTTTTACAATTGATTTTCGCTTAAAGCTCAGTTAAGCGAAAATTAACTTGATAGCAATATTAACGAAAATTCTTGATTGTGCTGTATGACTTGAGCGTTTCATCAAGATGAAGCTCACGGAAAATTAACTTGATAGTAATCAATCGTAAAAATACTCCCCGATCTTAAACTATGTTTTAAATCAATGTTAAAACGAACTAATCTTCAATGTGCACTATTCCCAGTAGTTCTAGCTAAAATGGCCGCCGAAACAACAGCTGTTGAAGAACTTAGCGTTAGCAGTTCTCACCAGTTTCGCCTGATATTTCGAAACACGTACGTAGTTTTTTAGACGAGGGTCGCTTGCTCCGTGTTTGGGTAGTTTATAAAGCATCTACAGATGTTCCAACAAGTTGGGTGCCAAAATATATTATCTAATTCTATTTATGAATCTCTAAGGCTTTCGCACGAGATTTAAAAAAACGATACGTTAAGAAGAGGAAGAAGAAGAAAAAATACACTTTATTGTACACTAAAAACAAAAATAATTAATAACTAATAATAAGACTTAGAAACTAATGTACAAATGGCGTTCTTATTGCTAGAGATCGATCTCTTCCAGACAACCACTGTGGAAGAGAAAAACGTAAACACAGATTCGGGTATACGTACACAAAAAATAAGACAAAGTTAAGTAATATAAATACTTAACTAAACATAAGCCCTCACTCGCACGAGAGTTTTTTTAACGTACGCTAAAAAGCGTTCAATTATATCATGAAGTCAAATGAAGGTCTATTTCCATCACCCATAATTATTAAAAATGTAGCACTGCTCGAAAATAAGCGGCGTGTTTTAAAAACGCTGTCGTGGGAACAAATACTTGGGAATACGTTTGCTGTATTTGCAATTTGAACGTTTTTTTAACGTCCGTTAAAAAACCTCTTGTGTGAATGAAGCCTTAGCATTATAGCTACCGAACCAGCAACTGTTTTATACGCTAGTGTTTTAGAGAAACAACTATCAGTGGAATATCTAAAACAGTAAGTATGTTCCGAAACATCAGGCAAATCTAGATTAGGTGTAGTTTTTTAGACGAGGGTTTGCTTAGTTCATTTTGGTTAGTTGAATCTATACTAATATTATAAAGAGGTAAAGTTTGTAAGTTTGTAAGTTTGTCACATTTTTTAAATGGGGTAATCTTCGGAACTACTGGTCCGATTTTAAAAATTCTTTCACCAGTAGAATGCTACATTATCGGGGAGTGCTATAGGCTATATTTTATATTGGTATCATTTATATTAGCCGAGTTATCACAATTTTTGTCATACAGGTCGGACTGAAAATCCTCTCAAACAGACTTATTCGCATGCGCTGCCTTAACTATTGTGTAAAATTGAAATTATTGTATGGAGACTTTATGTATCTTTAAAAGTTCTACAAAAAAGTCCGCGACACCATATATCTATCTTCTATATATTAGCAGATATAGTACCTTTTGTGTTTTAAAAATTATTCATTTTATATACTTAGGTTTACGTCATTATTTAAACAACTAAACTTTAATCCTTATTAAAATAAATTATTTAATAATCACAAGGATATTATGGAGATAAGATTTGCCCTTTACAGTATGTTAATTACTTAAATAGTTTCGGAGATAATACAAAATTTCTAAAAGACGCAGAAATTCCGCTATATGACGCCCGGCGCTTTTTTTTATTTATTTGGTATAGTAGTTCCCGTTCCCGTGCGAATATGGGGATAACAATGTAAAATAAACATAGCCTATGACACTCGCAAATAACGTAGCTTTCTATTGGTAAAACAATTTTCCAAATCGATCCAGTAGATCCAGAGATTACCTCCTACAACCACACGAACTTTACCTCTTTATATTATTAGCATCGAAGTCTCTATTTCTCTTGGTCATACCACCACTCTCGAAGGACTGGACCGATTTTGCTAAGGGTAGGAGTAAGATAGAGAAGTTACAGGGTAGGGTAGGGTACGGGTAGGGAAGCGTAGGGGTAGTGTAGGGGGGTAGGGTAGGTTTAGGGCCGGGTTTAGGGTAATGGTAGGGTAGGGGTAGAGGTAGGGTAGTGGTAGGGTAGAGGTACGGGTAGGATAGGGAAGTGGTAGGGTAGGGGTAGGATAGGCGTGAGATAGGGGTACGGGTGGGATAGGGGTAGGAAAGGGATAGGGTACGGGGAGGGTAAGGGTAGGATGGGGGTAGGGTGTAGGTAAGGTAGGGGTAGGGTGGGGGTAGGGGTAGGGTAGAGGTAGATGTAGGGGTTGGGTAGGGTAGGGTTGGGGTAGTGGTAGGGTAGGGGTAGTAGTAAAGTTGACATCGAAATTTACGCGGACGAAGTCGCGGGCGTCCGCTAGTACTGTATAAAGTTCATCTTTAATTACATACTAGAATATGGAAAACATTATACCTTACTCTTAATTGTAAATATCGTCTATAATTTCACACCCATACATGAATTCTCAAATGATAATTAAGTCTTGCGTGTATGCGTCAGAACAAATACACACCAAATTTCACCAACACGCAGAATGTACGCACGTGTAGACGCAAACAAAAGCAAATCTTTAATACGATCCTAATATAACCCACCACCCTAGATTCCCAGGACAAATCCGCCCACTCCAAATTTAAAAAAAAATGCAAATCCCAAAGTAACGCTACCTACTCGCTCAGAAAACATCCTATTAAGTAATTTTTTCTGCCAAAATCTAATGTCGAGGGTTGCATCCCATATGTGCCTGTGGGAGCACGTAATTCCGCAAACCATTTATGAAAATAACCTCTAAATGTTTAATGTTAAAGATCAAAATTGTATGATCCGTCTTGATTTATAAGGATTTATCGTGCCCTGGCCAGCTGGGTCCAAATGCACCATGCGATCTCGAATTCCCAACTCAACCCTCCGAATGCAATATTGCGTTGTAATAATAAATTTTCAAAGACAAGGTATTCTTTGGGGCGATAAGTAAGGGTTGGGTATTATCGGGACATTTCAGCCGGATCTAATGTGTTTCTAATTGCAACGTTTCCTTTTGGTTCGGTGAGCCGATCTCGAGCATGCTCGTCACGCTCCCAATCATTGCGATTTGCTGTATTGGGGTTCTGTATTTTTACTGCGATGTCACTCATTTTACCAAATGTACCATATTTATTACAAAAGTTTTAAAGACCATTTAATAATTAATTTGTATGAATGTTTTTCGCCCAATAACAAAATTGTAGATACGATGGCTATTAAATGTCACAGACAGAATACGGAACGAATACAGAAATACAGAGTAAGCCTACTACTGATTCTTTGCTTCAAAGTAATTATAGTAAAGTATTATAAAAATCAAAAACAAAGCTAGTCAAACTGTTTTAAACAAAGAAAGAAGAATAGAAGTAAATTATTTTTTTAATCTTTAAGAAGAAAACCAAAGTATTTAATTTAAATTGAATGTAAAAGAAAACCTAAATAATTTGAAATTTAAAAATGTAATAATAAGACCAAGCATTCAGAAGATCTAGCTAACTAGCATAACTACGAGCAGCAAAGTGTTTGCCAAGAGAAATGATCCCAAGCGATGGAACTCGAATATTTAAGAACATTGTGGCCAAATTGTAGCCTTATCACCGAAGAAGTGGATGTCCTCATACTAAATTGAGGTTTCATTATTATGAACTACTCTCCTTTATACGAATTTTAATTCCATACGGCCGAACTCTCAGGTATCTTCTCGTCTATATAAATCTAAGGTCGCAGTAACGAAGCCATGCAAAAAGGCTCAGCCAACGAGTTATGGGTATCGTAGCCACAACTCGTGACTCCATGTCAAAGTTCAAGCCGCTCCAAGCGGGAATTGTTTAACTAAGCATTCACAGAAACGTTCGCATCCGAGCGCTTAAAATTCTTACGTTCGCCGCAAAGACTCGATTCAGCGTCCATTCAGCATTTACTGGCCACTATAACCAGAGCTTCACCTTCCCCTTTGAATGGGAATATCCTAGTTCACTTAGGGGTGATGCGTAGTGATGCTGGAGGTCTTTGTATGGTGGTACGTTGACAATGGAGGTGTAAAAGGGGTTTTAAGTAAACACTCTTTTGTTAAGCGGACTCATGGCGTGAAGACGCGTTGTGTAAATAGATTATGGCATTGTCGTCTGCTGTTGACAGCGCAGTGTCTTAGATGATTGTCAGTACATGCTTTTGCTCGCACTGACACAGATTTATATGAAACTGAATGTAAAATAAGACCAAGAACAGTGTCATAGAGGCATCTTCAGACAATATATCAATGAAAGTCTTTTGTTTATTCCTCTGCTTTATATATCTAACACTGCGAATTCTTTACCTTGGAATTTGATTTTGAGTTTGGTAGAATTTCCAAAATTATACCCTATTCTGTCAAAAATATTTATACTGTCCGTCTGATTTGTGGACTGGTTATTTCACACGCATTTAGAACATTTAAAAACTTCATTACGTTACTATAAGTAGATACCATTTTTATGATGTTACCCTACGACATTTTATACTAAAATCTTAGTAGACACTCGTACCTACCGTTTTTTGATGAAAGACTCTTTGACTTTAAGGATTCCACAATGGACAAGGTTAAAATCGCATATTTTGCTACCCCGCAAATTCGCTTGAAATAATCCTTGACCCTTAAGTACCAAAAACAGATTTCATTCAAAGATCCTCCTTTAATTTCCCCTCCTCAAAGTTTAAATTTCCAAAAATCTTTCTTACTAATATCTGTAATATAACAAAAGGAAACTGCTTAAATGATGGTAATCTATGAAACGGTTAGACCGATTTTGACGGGGATTTTCCTGGCACATACCTGATAATATAAGAATTAAGTTAGGCTACAATTTATTTCGATATTCCTACAGAAATAGGATTTATGCAGGTGAAACCGGGACACATCTAGTATAATATAAGTACTGGTATTATATTTACATATATTCCAAGCAAAGAGAAAGAAAATGGAAACAATCCAAGTAAAGCATAAGTACAGCTGGAGTATTATCAAGGAACATGTCCCGCTCAGCCCAGATTCGGATCGGGCGCCATTAATGCCGCATTCACACACAAAAGGTGACTGTCATACACTCTACGACATCACAAAACAATCCGCATACGGTATTAGTGCACGGCCTCATTGTCACATACCGAATACTTTAGGATCTACGACATCATCAGCCGATTTTAAATAATCCTCTGCGAATCTTGAGTCCAGGCTTTTCAGCTCTCGTTTTGGGCTTGGTAGACTCAATGGTGAATGGGGGCGAGGGGTTATACCGGGTGTCGTTTGATTTAGCAACGAGTTCTATCTCTGGAAATGTGCTGTGATACCAGACTCCAAGGTAACCGAGAATTTCTCGGAAAAAAGAAAATACTCTATAGAACTCAGAGCTTTATGGTATTCTGTTTGTTGTTCAACTTTTTTTTCGTTGTGATTTGTTTCATCATTAAGTATATAAATAAAATTAAAGTTTCTATCTTTGATTTAAGTGCTTATTGTGTGTCAAGTCAAGTGTTATAGTTATACGATACTAAAACACAAACAAGCTTTTTTTAATTTTTGTCTGTCGGTCTGTTTGTCCGGGCTACTATTCTTTGTTATGACTAAACAGATTTTAATGGGACTCTCGCAAAAAGACTGAAGTTTTAGAGCAATATATAGGCTATTTTTATCCTGAAAAAATCCATAGTCCTCGCGGGAGTTGCACAAAACTGAATTGGATGCGCGTCCGTCGTCTCTTTTAAAAATGAAGAACCGATGAAACGTCGATCGCGTTACAATGGGAACGCGTCGTCTCACAATGGCGCACCCTCCACCCCAAGTCGCTAATGCCACGTCGTGCTTATACTCGTACGTGAGCAAATTAAAACTTTCCTGAGGGGGACGAGGGGGGAACGGGGGGGGGGGGACATACTCAAAATATGGCTCGCGAATTTCCACGGAGCACGGAGTTCGGCAGTTTGGAAACGTGTTTCTTTTTCCCTTTTCAGATATAAGTACTCGTTAGATGTGTGCGAGTGATTGTGTATCGTATAGTCTTTAAAGCATCTAAAATTAAAATAATGTTTTTTTTCTATTTTTCTCATTATCATCATCATCATATTAGCCGATGGACGTCCACTGCTAGACATAGTTTATTGTATGGGGCTTCCAAATAAATAAGTCCTGAGCCAGCAACCAGCGTCTCCCTGCGATACGTTTAATATCGTCAGTCAACCTGGATCCTGGGGTAGCTCGACCAACACTGCCCTTTCCGGAGCAGGATTAACATATTTGCCGTTTGTCGCCAGTAATCTCATCTGGTGGCAATTAACGCATTTTAAAATCATTGTAGGACGTGTGTGATAAAGTGATAAACACCATATATTAGGTCGGAGTATGCCCGACTAGTTTCGAACCCATACGGGGCTCTTAGTCATGAGCTGGTTCTTGCATCGCGGCACGATCCAAACTGAATTTAATATGAATAACACTCACGATAGTTTAAATTCTAAAATAAAACACCATATAATGACACAACTTCAAGCGCAAACCGTTTCGGTCGTGTAAAGTAGATTTGATAGTACTTTACACAAAGATTGCTATAATTTTTGAAATATCTGGAAGCTGTTTAAAAACCTCTAACAGATTAAATAAGTTAACGTTGAAAAATATAATTCAGAGACAAGCTTTGCAAATACTCTCACATTGATAATTCTATCACAGAATAACCTCGATGTTTAAAACAGGATAACCTCATCGAACATAGACTAACGAGTAGGTTTATACGTTTTGGCATTATAATCTATACTAATATTATAAAGCTGAAGAGTTTGTTTGTTTGTTTGTTTGATTGAACGCGATAATCTCGGGAACTACTGGTCCAATTTGAAAAATTCTTTCAGTGTTACATAGCCCATTTATCAAGAAAGGCTATAGGCTATATATTATCCCCGTATTCCTACGGGAACGGGAACCACGCGGGTAAAACTGCGCAGCGTCTTCTAGTGTTACATGTGAGAACATTTGCAAAGCTCGTCTTAAAAGACTTAAAGTATATTAAGTTTATTCAATTAATTCCAAAGATGTAACATATTAGTACATGATTTTCAAACATAGCAGTAGTATAGTGATTGGAACCATCCCATTAAGTTTGCAGTATTACTACTGTAACTTGTGACGGGCGGCCCTGCTCTTCCATATATAGTAGACTAATACATTTGATATAAATAATCTCTAATATTTATTTATAAACAGTTAATTTATTTATATTACAGAGGTTTTTAAACAGTTTCCTGATACTTTAACAATCTATAGCAATCTTTGCGTAAAGTACTATCAAATCTGCTTTACACAACCAAAACAATTTGTTGAGATTAGGAGTTCCTACGGTCACCCACCAAATCATAAAACATTGTACTACCATATCGCACTTTCACTGACATGTGAAAAAATTCAAAATGTGTATTGGTTCTAATTTAAGTTTAAAGATTTCACATATACATACCACTTAACACAGCAACTTAAATAAAAGCTTGAAAAAATTCAAATTTACAACTAATCATAAACATAGTAATGGAAACATTGAATTAATTAATGTACAATACTGAAGTAGTTAAGCTAGTAACTATAAAGGTTATCAAACTCAGTAAAACAAATGAAGTTCATAAAACAGTAGTTACTAACAAACAAACTCTTGCGTTTGCGGGCCTATTATTAATTCAATGCCTTTGATCAATTCCAAGTACAAAGGGAGCAATTAACAAGCGTATCAAAGGCGAATAGGTACCTGCTGGTAACTCTTCGCTTCTTGGTAACATCGCCTAGATACCAATACCTCATGATAATGACCAAGTAACAAGTCAACGACACTAGTGAATGCATATCGAAACAATAATTCTACTGCTACATTTCCTATTTATTCTCCTTATTGCTTATAAATAAGGTTTGTTTTCCTCTGGTTTCAAGTTCCCCGGTTGAGTTTACAAAGTTGTATGCATATCCATTCAATGATCAAGTTGCACGAATACTATACCTTATTGTTGACATGAGACATCTTCTGTCTCTTGCGCACGCTAATGTTTTATTGTGTCATCTCTGTCAGGTGTTATAGCTGTATGGGTCGTTTGGATCAATCCTGTATTTCAAATATGGCGGCCTACGAAAGACGGATTAAGTTTTTCTTACGCTAAAACGGGTTGACAGCGTTTACTTAGTAAGGACTTGATCTCTAATTTATCTTTCTTCGTAATTCTCTTTAAGTTGCAAGTGGAATTCGTTTTTCTTTGTCCAGCTTTACCAATATTTTTTTAATTATTACAGACACAGTAATTTTTAAAACTTTCTGAATAGTCAAGGTTTGTTAATTTGTTATTGAATTTTAATTATTTATTCCAACGAAACGTTTTACTTAAGCATAATCGTACGCATTTAGAAGATTTTTCTTTTTTTATTTTGATAATCAAACAATAATCTATTAATTTAATTTACCGCCAAACTAGGGAACCAGTCGAATAAATGGATCTCTATTCTTCAATACGTATCAAATTACTGCTAACAGTTTGCAGTCGGTACAAAAAAAAAGTAAATCCATACAAAGAACATAAGCTGTTTAGTGAACGGCATTTATTTCGATGATAGTTGTCACTGACATAAGCTCGTTACAAGCTATCGGGGTCAGATATTTGGGTCAATTACCCAAATGATTTATAACCCATATCGGTTACATCGCAGCTAATTATGGGGGCTTGGAAATACCTATTATGTGATAGTAATTTAAGCTATAGTGTGGGTACAATGCTTAAGGTTATAGCTCATTAAAGCCACCCGGTACCTCATCAGAACTTGCAAGCAGGGTCAAAGTGACGCTACGGAATTGATGTAGTAAGCATCATCACATGTTACACCCTACGGTTACATTCGCGTAAATCCCGTTCCCGTGGGAATATGTGAACAGTGTTCAAGTCAAATCGTATTTTTTTTTAAATATTAGTGAGGACAAAACCAACGCTACTTAGCAGCAGGACTAAACATGACTCTATATATACTTCCTCAGACACAAATGGAAGAGGAAGTTTGTGTATATCACAAATAGGAAAGGAATGTTTTGCCTTTTAGTGTCCAATAGCTTAATGAAAAAAAAACATAACTCTAAGTACTGTACTTAAAAAATCTGTTATTAGGTACATGTATTCACATACTTTTTTTTTTTTTTTTTTTTTTTTTTTTTTCGTAGGGGGGAAAATCCTCATGGACACCCATGTTGGGTAGTGCCGGACTCTTACCGGCTAAAAACCCCTCCTACCTTCTAGACGTTTGGTGTTCCTGCCATAAAGCCTACCACCAACGTCGCGAGTCTTACTTCCCATTCTCTCTTTCATCCTTCTCCTTGATCTTCATTATAGTGTCCAGATAATTCCTAACTATATTCCATTTCTCACTGCATTCCAGCATTATATTTATTACATTATCTGCTGTCATCTCTTGTCCTAGGTCCTTCGTTACTTCCTCTCTTTCAGCTCGGAACCGAGGGCAGGAAAAAATTGTATGTTCTGCATCATCATTGGGGTCAATGCAGTACATGCAATTGGAGCTCTCAGTTTTTTTTGATGCGTGTTGTATACTGCTTAAAGACCCCATGACCTGTAAAGCACTGAGTCATTCCGAATGTAATGCTCCCATGTTTTCTGTTTACCCAGCTCTTAATATTCTTGATCAGCCTGTGAGTCCAACGACCGTTCGCAGATTGATCCCACTCCTTTTGCCACGCCTCTAACGTCTTTTCTCTGGCCATACTTCTTTTCTCTGGCATTTCCATCTTGTATGTTTTTGACCTTTCCCGAGCCAGAAGATGGATCGGAATAAGATTTGCCAATACAAGAGCAGCATCAGTAGAGATGGTTCTGTAAGCGCAGCATGATCTTAATGCCATGGTTCTCTGAGAGCTCAGTACCATTTTCCTGTACATGTCTTTATCCATGGCCGTCACCCATATAGGCGCCGCATACATTACCACAGATTGCATTGCCAAAGCTAATGTTCTCCTTTTTTGTGAACTTGGTCCTCGAGTGTTAGGCAGTAATGAAGACAATGCTCGGGTAGTTTTATGGGCCTTTTCACAGGCCATATTTAAGTGCTTGCTGAAGTTCAGTCGTGAGTCCAGAGTAACACCCAGATACGTTACAGTGGGAGTGGGTACCACCGGTGTACTACCGCACGTGAAATGGATATCCGCACGTATTCTCCTATTAAAGATAATGGCCACAGTTTTTTCCGGAGCAATTTCTAGCCGATTATGCGTCATCCATAGCATCACACTATACAGGGTCTCGTTACCTTTTCTTACCAGATCTATACTATCTTTAGCAGTCACTGACACTGCTAGATCATCTGCATAGCAGACTAATTTAACCCCCTCTGGAACATCTATTGACATAACATCGTCGTATAGAATGTTCCACAGGGTTGGGCCGAGAACGGAACCTTGAGGGACACCACCTCCGATAGCAAGTTTGGTTTCCTTGTTAATTTGAATAGCTCTCTGCTCTAGATAGTCTATAATGCTATTTACTAAGTACTTGTTAACCTTTTTTATTTTTAGTTTAGCTATTATTTTTACCCAGGATGCCGTATTAAATGCATTTCTCACGTCTATTAAGATCAAGCCGTTCCATTGTATTCACATACTTACTTATATTTTTTCTTTAGCATACACGTATCGATTTACTTTTAATTTCCTTTCACAAGCAATAAATGTCAAATTGACCATAGCCGGCTTAGGATTCTGCATAAATTCTATTTAGTCGCACAATTTCAGGCAAATTATATTTTTAATCGTTCCACTTAGTATGATTTATTCGTGCTTCAAATACGTAACCTTAGACATATTATGTTACGTGCATAAGCCGCTTATAATAATCGTATAGAGGCGGGGCCACGGCCATATTACATTAGCAGTTGAAACAGCTTCAATTTAAATGGATAATTGCAAGAACATTATGCCTAAATGTGAATTAAATACGAGTATTGGCGTCCACAAAATTTTTAATTATGGTAGGCAATATCAAATCATCAAATTCGTATTGGGTTTTTAGAGCGTGTGATTGTGTAAGTAGTCGGCATTTTTGCTTTTAAAAACTGATTATAATAACCATTTCGTACCTGCCTGCATCGAAAATATTTATCTCAACTGATCTAAACTAATATTATAAAGAGGTAAGATTTGATTTATTGTTTGCTTGTTACGATTTAAAACTAACTACTCGACCCATTTGGAAAATTATTTCACCACTAGAAAGCTTTATCTTCATCAAGTAACACAGGCTATATTTTATCCCCATTTTCTCTATGGGGATAAAATGGTAACAAGATATAAGCAGGTAAAAACGTGGGCTAATTATTTACTTGCTTAATTTAATTTGCTTTCTAGAAGGGACCCTAAATTCTTGTACCTTTGCTCAAAGGCTGCGTGGTTTGCAGTGACGTTGACCATACGCTTATCTATCGCTCATCTGACAAAGCCGTGGCCCCAAGGCGGTAACGAGTATAACAAGTACCGTATAAATTGACCGTTTAACGTCCTCTACTCTCGCTCGCGTTGATTCAGTTTTGATGACTTACTTGGCGGGACGATTCGAGATTATTAATCGTTTTAAATATCATAACCTTTGAAAATAAAAATAAATTAATCGTTTAAAATTAGTTCAAAAATATTTAAACCGTTCTAAACGGCGTCGTATCGAAAAGGTGCGTCTAGGAAATGTATGTACCTATGTTATTTATTTACCACAGTAGCGTCATCGAAGGCGTTTGGACAAGCACAGAAGTTTTGCCAGATGGAAGCCAGAAGGATTGCTGATAAAATTTAGAACATTGTAAAACGACTCTCTAAGGGCATCTCGTACAGGTCGTGGCTATTGTTAACACTAAACTTGGCAAGAATGTTCCGACCACGGATTTAGCGTTCCGGCACGATGACGTGTAAAAGCTAATTGAAGGCTTGGTTTCATAAATTGTAATTCACCCTTCCTCAGTATACTCTGAAAAATATACAGAAAATCAGCTCGACAGACAGACATTATTATTACCATTAAGGTTCCGGACCCAACTACCACAACCCTGTAAAACATTTTTATACCAAGGGTTCATAACAATTACCATTCAGTTTGAGTGTTAACAGTGACAGATGTAACGAGCTGCCTGGCGCTAATTGTGGCAATATAATCGCTTGTATCTCATGTTGACATATAAAACCACTCAATCTTGAGTTACGCCGCAGGTACTACACATTCCATGTTTCTAATTCGCACAGTAAAAACGTGGAATGCCCTTCCGGAGTCTGTATCCTGCCACTTACAATTTGAAAGCATTCAAATTTAATGGGACTTTCACTGGAAGATAAAGAAGATATATTGAGCAACATAACATATGTACATATAGGCTACTTTTTAACCCAGAAAAATTCATAGTACCCGCGGGATTTGTGAAAACGGAATTCAACGCGGAATAAGTCGCTCTAGTCTTCCATAAAACAAAACCAATGCCATGCCATGTTTTTCAAATACCTACCTAATAGACAAGTTAGCCCTTCACTAACTGTGTTAAGTGATGATCAGTCTTACACAGTAGGTACTTGGTTTTTAGTAGAAATACGATTTATCTTTGACTCCGACTGGTTTCTACAGCGTCCTGCCGGGCCCTTAAATTGTATGGTGGCACATTTTTAAGAAAATATGTTACCCTTATTCACAACATTCACAACAGACTAGAAAACGCTCCGCGGTTCCACCCACTTAGTTCTCGTTCCCATGAGAATACGGGGATAAAATGTAGCCTATACATGGCTTTCTATTGGTAAAAGAATTATCCGAATCGGTTCAGTAGATCAAGAGATTACCCCGTACAACCTCACAATCTTTACCACCTTATAATATTGGTATAAATTTAGTATCTTAACAATTTTATAATGTTACAAATAGGTTGATATTACAATTAACACATCACACTAATCACACTATCACACTAATCACACTTCATATTAATATTATAAATGCGGAAGTATGTGTGTAAGTGTGTAAGTATATTTGTTCCTCCTTTACGCTGCGGCTACTGAAGCGATTTGGTTGAAATTTGGAATGGAAATAGATTTTACTCTGAAATAACACATAGGTTACTTTTCATCCCGAAAAAATCCATGGTTCGCGCGGGATTTGTAAAAAACTCCACGCGGACAAAGCTATTATCGTAGATACTGGAAAAAAAATATAACCAATCGAAATAAAAAATGTTCATATCAATTAAACCCACCATCCTGAAGCTCCTGTAATAATGTCCGTATCGCGGCGCTCAATCTAAACTGGATCCTTAAAAAGGCAACTTATCTTACTTTTCCATACGAGCGCACTTTTATCTCCTTTTTATTCGCGGAATTTGACGTGCATATATCATGAGGAGGCTTTCACTTGAGCCCATGGCGTTCCGACTTATAAAGGCCTGCCGCTGTCATATACGATAGGTACATCAATTAACGTTCCTTTGAGGGCTAGGGGTGTTTTTTGGGGTATTTCTTAAGAAAACTTTCTTTTGAGAAGTTTTTCTATTATCTAAACTTTTTTTATGGCTCACTGTGGTCAACCATCTCTTCTTTAAACAGGAAACGGGAAAAATAATTTATGCTACATATTATGGCCTGTTCTACTACTTTATATTGACTTTTCCATTGCTCTTTTTATTTAATTTACCTACCACTATATGCAATTTACGCATTTCATCGTAGCTCCTATTATTATCAGCTTTAATATATCTACCAGCACTTCAAAATGCCGTGAGCCGTGATAGCCCAGTGGATATGACCTCCGCCTCCGATTCCGGAGGGTGTAGTTCGATCCGGGGCATGCACCTCCAACTTTTGAGTTGTGTGCATTTTAAGAAATTAAATATCACGTGTCTCAAACGGTGAAGGAAAACATCGTGAGGAAACCTACATACCAAAGAATTTTCTTAATTCTCTGCGTGTGTGAAGTCTGCCAATCCGTATTGGGCCAGCGTGGTGGACTAAGGCCTAACCCCTCTCATTCTGAGAGGAGACTCGAGCTCAGCAGTGAGCCAAATATGGGTTGATAACAAACTTCAAAATGAAATGATGATTTAAATAACAAACCGAATTCTTTGAAGATGTTAAGAACATACCATATTCGTCCAAAAGTGAATAACCTACCATAGCAACGACCGCAACGACCAAATTACTTTCCACGTTTGTGTCAGAGGAATCAGAGGAGCAATCTAGTCCGAAAATATGCAAAATGGTTACCCATTTTTCAAGGCGTACAAGCCAAAAAAGGTACGGTGCCCTATCTTTTTAGATCTTAGAGGCTTTCTTTAGAAATGGGTGATTTAAATAGATCTCCCGTAGATGGGATCCCTGCGATAAAAGCTGCAACGTGACCAGCAAGCCAACGAGGTAGTACAGGAGCCGGAGAGAAGCTTTGGACCGATGCTTGAACCTCGCAATTTCAATCTCTTTATTTGCTGAATGTATAATTATTACAATGAAGAGCGATCATTTTTGAAAATATAAATAAGTTAAAATTAATTTAATATTACTTACATGTCAATATAATTGAGATTTTTTTTTCTATTTGAATTGAAACGTTACTTAAAGTTAAAATTATTAGACGTTTCTACGTAAATAACTAATGCGCGATATTATATTGAAGTTTGTTTATCATAAGTTTTTTTTTTATCTTTTAAAACGTAAAATTAAGTAAGTAAGAACGAACACAGGAATATGCAATAACATAAAATCTTATTTTCGTGAATTAAAATATATTTAAGTATATCTCAATAGCTCACCAACCCGTATTGGATCAGCGTGGTGGGTCTAAAGCTCCATACCCCTCTCCTATAAGGAGGAAAGCCTGGTCCTTTAGAGGGCCGTTAAAATAGGCTGATAATGATGATATTGACATGTAAAATCTCGATATGTAACATGTAAAATTTTAGGTTTTATCAAGCACTTCTAAAATTTTGCCAGCAACTCTTGGACTACAACGGTAATGGTACTTCTAAACTCGGAACGATCACTTTATAAACGGGTAAAAGGTAACTTTTTCCAGTGATTAGCTAGATTGCTTTTTAGTTTGCGATCTGGGAACAGGGAAGGCAATGTAATGTGTTCTTAAGGAAACTTAACTATTTTAATGACTCTTTTTAAGTAATCCAATTAAATAATGTATAATAAACAAATTATTATATACTCACTGTATATAATAATTTGTTTATTATAATAAAGAATTTATTTCTCATGTTAATTAGTAATTACACAACTTAAATACCTCTTTCATCCAGTGGTTAGCCTATGCGACTATCATAACGTCCTGGGGTCGACCTCTGGGTATGACTTTTGCAAGTTGATAATGAACATAAAGCAAATAATTAATATTCAACACTATTCTGTTTACTTTTTTAAAAATAAAAATATTAATTGAGCATATACAAAGTGACAGAATGAGCGAGAGTACGGAGTATTATCGCCTCAAAACCAATACATTACCGACAACTGTACATCGGCGCAATGACGAAGTATTTATTGCTCAACACTCGATTTTCCAACAAATATTTATTGCAGCAGGTGCAAAAAACGGCACACGCAGGTGAAGTTCATGTGTGACCCTAAAATAAAGAATTCAACACATTCCGAATTTCAATGGTTGAATATTTACCCGACTGTCGAAATACCCTGTAGTAGATTTTAAACAATCACGTATACCCGGCTATAAAAAGTGAAATAGGAATTCTAGACCCCGCACTAGAAAGCGTAGAGTTGGTCGACCCAGGTCGACTTCGCTTCGACAGCGAATCTTCGCTTGCTGTCGTCAGGCACTCACGAAATCAAGCGAAGATTCACTGGATGCAGGCAGCCCAAGATCATCTTTGGAAGTCCCTTCAAGAGGCATTTGTTAATCGACTGATATGATGATGAGTGAGACTATTCAAGTGTGTCGGCTACATCTTTCTTAATCATCAGGCGTGGTTTCTGGTAAGCGCTAAACACTTTGCAATTGCACGTAGTTGAGTCAACATCTGAGGATGCTCCGGTTTCGGGATGAAACGTACGTAGAAAGTATTTTATCGGACCTGGGTGACGTTGTCGTATGGGTTCGTCGTCTTTTCATGCATGATAGCAAAATAAATAAATAATTATCTGTTTATGCTGAACTTCTGCAAAGTAACACCTGCTTCTATCCAATATCTATAAGGTCTATTGTTTGAAACGCTCTAACCTATGTGACAAATTTTAACTTTAGGGATTAGACTTATTAATCGATTAATTCGTGTGAATAGTTAACAGGTTATATTTCTTGGATTTCTCGTTTTTTTTCATCAGAAGCAGGAGTCTTCTCTCAGAATGAGAGGGGTTAGGCTATATGCATACTTCGCACGCTTGGAAAATTGAGAATATGCAGGTTTCCTCACGATGCTTTTCCGTTCACCGTTTGACACGTGATATTTGATTTCTTAGTACCTACCTTTTTCTTTTTCTAATTACGTTTCTAACATCCGTAGATTTTGACATTGTATTTACCAATTTTATTTTTTAATTAATTCACTTTTTTATTATATGAGTGACTCGGTTCGGCAAAATATTACAATACGTTACGAACGTAACGTACGGGCATTATTATGGCAGTAAGGAAAACGTACCCTATACACTACCCTACCCTACCCTATATAATAACTTTGAAATATTAAAAAAACAGCAATTTTGAACTTTAAAGGCAGACGCCCCTTTTAACTGCCTACTAAACTTGCCAAAAAATGCCGGGCTTGAATTCGTTGAATTGCAGATTTAAATCAAGACGAAATATGTGTTAGAATGCTAAACGAGGGATGTGTCTGGGAATTTTATTCTTTTTAATTAAAGGCACATGAGGCTTAAATGGGCACAGGCAATGATTATTTTATACTATAGACGCCGCGCAGATTCACCCGCGTGGTTCCCGTTCCCATAGGAATACGGGGATAAAATATAGCCTTCCTCGATAAATGAGCTATCTAACACTGAAAGAATTTTTCAAATCTGGCAAGAAGTTCCTGAGATTAGCGCGTTCAAACAAACAAACTCTTCAGCATATATTAGTATTGATATGTCACGTGAGTACAAAATCACCGCAAAAAGTAATCCGAATTTAGCGACTCCACTGAGTGCACACAAACACAATTTTGTTTACCTACATTATATATATTGTTAGTATAGTATATAGTTTTTACACACACAACTTGAAATTCAGACAATTATGAACATTTGTTCGCCTCAATTTTGATGCGCTAGTGGCCTATCTCTAGTATAAAATATCATTGAGCACAGAACAACGCTTTGTCACCAGTTACCTTAATTTATATTCCTCATGACACAAGCTATGGTTATTTTAGGGCTAGATGGCGAGGTTCGTTTAAAATAAGCATTTTTTAAGTTTTCCAATTAAATTAGTATTAGAACTAATAACTACCGCTTAGCTTATTTCTTTGAACATTGTTTTTTTTGAAATTGGTTAAATTAACAAAAAAAGCGTAAAAAATGTGTTTATACGAGTAGTTTGTAGAACCTTATTCGCTGTTATTTTAACAATCAGCGAAATATTGCAACCTTCGCCATTGGTCGTTAGTCTGATGAAATATTCAATAACCGGGTCAATAATTTTATTACTCCCCGCCGTTGCAAGATATCCGGGGAATTTGGAATGAGTACATTTATTCCCGGCTCCCTTGTCCCGGATATTTATGGTATGGATCAAGAATTGGGGTGTTTAATGTTTTATTTGTTTTGGGACCGTGCAACTCGTGAGGGTACGATCTTTGGTAGCGAACATGTGTTATGAAAAAAACGTTGTCTCGGGGAACGAAAGTAAAAAAAATTGCACTGAAAAAGCCTTAGAACATTAATGTTTATAACAAGCCCGTTTTTACTGTGCCTTTTGTTACATTTATCCTGCCTTCAGAACCAGTGGTAGAGTCACTAATCTACAAACGGATGGACCTGACGTTCCATAGACTAAGCCTTAACAACAACCCCTTGTTTTTTTTCAGATAGCATGGGTACGGACATCGTCATCATTATCATCATCATCAATCCATATTTGACTCACTGCTGAGCTCGAGTCTCCTCTCAGAATGAGAGGGGTTAGGCCAATCCACTACGCTGGCCCAATGCGGATTGGCAGACTTCACACACGCAGAGAATTAAGAAAATTGTCTGGTATGCAGGTTTTCTCACGATGTTTTTCCTTCACACACACATGTTTGAGACACGCGATATTTAATTTCTTAAAATGCACACAACTGAAAAGTTGAAGGTACCCCCGGACCGGATTCGAACTCACACTCTCTGGAACCGAAGGTAGAGTTTATATCCATCACATATAGGCTATCACGGCTCGACTGGGTACGGTAAGCCACTAGAAATAAATGAATTTTGAAGTGTTTCTTTTTAATTTAGAATTTCACCTACGTACTTAATATGAAGAGTTTAGTATGACATATCTTCAGTTTATTGAATTATTATTACTATTTCTTAACGATAATAATTATTATTAATACCTATATATTTCAACCACAAAACAAAGAATAAAAATTAAAGAAATCACACTTCTGAGTCCCACATAACACAACATCAAACTCCAATCGTCCTTGAATTAGTAATGAATGAAATGAATTCGTCCTGGCTCGCTTCCAACCGACAATAATTATTCAAATTTCGAACACGCCATCCATTCTCGTTACGAAACAAAAAAACCACGACATAACCTGCGTCGACGCACGGCGCCACACGCACACAGTGAAACGTTCATCCTGATTGGTTGAATAAAAACCACAAATTAAAAGTCAGGTACAAGGTACAATACACCATAGAACGAAAGACAACCGGAAAATATTATTAACGAACGAATCAATGAAGCATTAAACTCCAATAAACAATAATCTATACTAATATTATAAAGCTGAAATCTCAGGGACTACTGGTCCGATTTGAAAAATTCTTTCAGTGTTAGATAGCCCATTTATCGAGGAAGGTTATAGGCTATATATTATCTCCATATTCCCACGGGTACGGGAACCACGCGGGCGAAACCGCGCGGCGTCAGCTAGTAATAGTAATAAAGCTGATATTATATCAGAAATCATTAACCTGTCCGGCATACAGTGTGACGTCACAGCTAAACGTCCTTGCGCGTGACTCAGCTGCCGGCACACTTCCAAAACATTTTCATTCAACAGTGTGTCGACTGCCGTGTGATCGGACGTCTCGTGAATTAGAAGTATGAGTGTTTCGATTGTCATTTGACTTATTTTTAGCTGAACGTGGGCAGCATAGTCACGTTTTTGTATACACTAGCTTCCGGCCGCGGTTTCACCTGCGTGAATGAGGCGCGATCTACCACGCTATACGCGCCACTCATTGAGATTTTAACCGGCTTCTGAATAAATTAGGAGGTTGTCAATTTTAGTAAAAATTTGTACTGACCTCCGGTACCAGTACTTTAGTACGGCACTAGGTTTTTTGACATTTATTTTTAATCATCTGTAACAATGCCGTACATTAATAATTAGTCGTAATTCAGCAATTGTACCTGAAAAATTCCATTCACTTGCGTACTCACCTGTACCGCTCAGAAGTGACGGCATAGTAACAGCGTTCTAAGCGTTATTCACGTTGGTTCATTTCACAGGTAATTTTTTTTCAAGGGCTTGTAGTCTATTACATTGGTTCATTAAAGATCAGAGACAAAAGTTATCAGTAATTCTCATAATTGAAACTATTATTTTTCATATGTCAATCCACCCCATCCAAGAGTACATATCTGAATGCAAACATATTTTGTTGTTTTTAAATCTAAACACAAAAGGGCTCTCACAACCCTTTCAGACGTTTTTATCAACACAGTTTGTCTAGGACAGGGTTTCTCAATCTTTCGACTCCACGAACCCTTGATAAAATTTCCAAGTGACAGCGAACCCTTTACTAAATGAACCAAAGAAAAAAATTAATTAGACTGTTAAAGAAAATAAGGTTTTTATTTGAATAAAAGGTAGCACATAAAGTACCAAAAGAAATGGCTTTGTAATATTAATATGTGTGTGCTTGTTTCTTGTCACAAATGTTTTCATTGTTAGGAGTAATTTTGGACAATTTTAACCTTAAACACTTGGTATCAGTTATCAAGCCACCACTACGTAAATCTTGTCGCGAACCCTCTACGCGACAAGATGTACGCGAACCCTAGGGGTTCGCGTACCCCACTTTAAGAAACCTTGGTCTAGGACACTGAATCGGTGCCGTTCAACCGTAAAAATAATCTCTTGTAGAGGCCCTTTACAAAGGAATCAATGATATTTGTTTAATGCCCCGCCCGCGCCTCCGCGAACGGTTGGAACAATATAAAAACATCGCATCGCTCCTGTTTACGACAGCTTTTGTTTATAATATTCTTTTTCATTCATATCGGAAGCATTCGCGCGGTAATAACAAATAACAACCTTTTGTCTAATGTTTTTTGCGATATAAAAGTGTTATTACAAAATATACAGCAGTCAGAGATTTGCAGTGTTTCAGGCCCAGTTAAGCGCATAGGTAGCGCCATCTTTCGATTACATATATAGTAGATACAGCGCGTCAGCGAATCGACCTGAAGACCTCTCTGTACTACCAACCCTAAACCCCCGATTGTAGATCAAGACGCCCGAAAAACGTCCTTTCCGATCCTGACGACTGTCACCTTCCCAGGAAACACAAACGAAACACAAGCTACACAGCGTCTTCGCCAGCGAAGACGTGGTCCGCGATATCTGACATCACCTGGACGTCAGTTTTTGACACACGATCTCAGGGGCGCACGGACTGATATATTCAGGCCAAAACACACTTCCAGAACGACCCCCTGAGGTCCGCCCACATCTTCTGCTTCTGCCTTCGGGCCCCATCAGGCGATGCTTCTGCGCTCCAAAACTCCAGGTGACGCCGCTGAGGAAAAACTACCAACTGCGTTAGAGAGGTCATCAAATCTGGTCAAGGATGAGATAGTTAACTATTACAACGGTAGATTAGTTAGGTTTTAGCAAAAACTATAAAACAACGCGTGACCACCGTCCGTCCGTAGTTGGTCATGAATAAATCAATATGGCGGAGTGTCGTGCTCGCCGGGGTTTTCCCGGAGCAATAAACTCATGAAACTACACACGGGAACACGCGCGTGCCGATTAGCATTTTTAATAGTTTTAAACACTATTTGTTTGTAGAACACTATCTACGTCTAGTTATTTAAATAAATAAATATATAAGGTTAATAAACACAACACTTTCTAGCCCCAAATTAAGGATATAGCCAGTGCTTTAAAAGTACCCACTACGATTATTTCATCATAAACATTTATACGTATACTGCATTTGTTCGTCGTTATCAACCCATATTCTGCTCACTGCTGAGCTCGAGTCTCCTTTCAGAATGAGAGGAGTAGGCCAATAGTCCACCACGCTGGCCCAAGGCGAATTGGCAGACTTCACACACGCAGAGAATTAAGAAAATTCGCTGGTATGCAGGTTTCCTCACGATGTTTTCTTTCACTGTTTGAGACACGTGATATTTAATTAAAATGCACACAACTTAAAAGTTGGAGGTGCATGCCCCGGACCGGATTCGGGCCACACCCTCCGGAATCGGAGGCGGAGGTCATATCCACTGGGCTATCACGGCTCTTACTTATGTACTGCATATATACAAATACTTATTTATACATGTAATGTATCTACTAGTATACGCTGCGCGGTTTCACCCGCGTGGTTTTAGCTTTAGGTAGGTACTATTCAATTAGTCGTAGGTATAGATTGTGAGTACAAATACAAATAGTCCAACGAGTTGGGGTCGAATTAGTAGTCCAACGGGTTGGGATCGAACCAATGATTTCTCAGTGTTCTATCCGGCCCCTTTTGACACAAGAGCAATAATATAATTAAGCTTCACTAATTATATTATTTATTGAAGCTATCCCTTTAACCCTGAACTAAAAAAACCATTGTAATAGTAGGCATTAGACTTAATTGCGCACATCAATGGCTGGCTCGTCTTAATTTGTACCCTGACTCGAGCAAGTTGATCGGTTGAGCGATAAAATGCTAACCGATTAGTGTGGGCTGATGGCACCCAGATTGATATCGTTTTTTTACTAACGGGTTTTGCGCTTAAATAAACTTTGAAAATGGCGTGACAGAGGTCGGCAAACTTCTTCGATAGACTATTCGATAGATAGTAGGTAGGATAGTACAGTTTTTACAAACTTTCTGTTATAAGTAAGTATGAATTGATACGAGTTCCTAAATTCTATTTTAAAAAAATATTTAAGTTTTTGAAGACAAATTTGCCTTGCTGCTCCAGTCGTTGACATAAAGTATTGGGTGAAAATCCATACTTTGAAGAACTTTAATGTACCTCTTTCTTCTGGGAAAATCTACAAGTTTTCCCGTGCCTTTCGGAGAGCACATTAAGCCGTCGATCCCGGACATTATCAGTTAACATCTAATGCCTACGATCAGGCATTATCACCGAACAACCCTTATTGGAAGAGCGTAGAGGGTCTAAGGGAGCTAAGAAGCGTAGAGGGTAGAGGGAGCGCAGGTCTTTAAATACGAGCTATCGTCGACATTGAGACTGCCCATAACTGATGCACCTCATTGCCAGCCTCTGCCCCGCGCGCATTCACACCCGCCCAGTACTTTCTCCCCCGTCACCCGCATCAGTCGTGGGTTGGAAAATCCCACGACTGATGCACGCACGATTTCACACCCGCTCAGTCTTTCCGCCCGTCGCCTGCATATCATGGGAGTGTTATCAACGAACTTGCCAGACTATATATGGTTAGTCTGTACGCCGTTGAAGACGAACACGAGCAGAGAAGGAAAGTGTCAATTGAATGTCAAGGAATTCCTTAACCCTACGCCCATTGCTCACAAGTCCAGGGCTCTGCTCGGATTTTTTTGTTTTCCCACACGATTAAACCGGCACGGTGAATCCATGAGATGCTATGCCATTTGTCTCTTCAGAAGTAATAAATGTTGCAGTATTCACAGAATGATAAAAAAGCCAAAGCTATCCGTGGCAGTACATATTAAAATAGTTTAATGAAACTTAAAACTTAAAACTATTCACGTTCCATCACCACTCGACACTAAACGGGCGTTGAGCTTGCATTTAATGGTTCAATTTGACCTCGTAAAAACAGTATAGACGTACCTACGGCCATTAATAGATAAATGAAAATATTTTATAGCGTTCTTTATTCGATTCGCTTTGCTTTCCGCCCATCTCGGATGCTGTGACGGTATAAAAATACTTCGAGTGAAAATTATTGTACATTTATTTAAATCGAGTGAACTTGACGACTTACCGAGCGTAGCGATGCGTGATCAGATGCAAGGTCCCAGGTTCGCCTAGCAGAGTCCTCATTCGCACGAGAGTTTATTTAACGGAAGTTAAAAAAGCGTTCAAATACAACTAATGCATTCTGGAGCTTCTTATCGAGCAGTATTGCATTTTCAATTTTGGTCGTGACAATTAATTAAATTGAAAACGTTATAAAAGCTCCAACGCTGGGTTTTCAACGTAACGTTTTTCTAACTCTCGTGCGAATGAGGCCTTGGGTTAAACAAAGTCAGTTATGCCTGTTTGAGGATTGTTCGATTTACATTGCAAAATCAAAGCCAAAATAAATTCTTTGAAATATTACAAGTAGGCCTACTTGCGAAACGTCAATATTTAATAAATATTTGTACATGGCATGGAGCAAACTATTTTACACAAAGATTTTATAATGGAGATTACTCCATTATAAAATCTTTGCGCGTCAAAACTGAGGCGAACAAAAGCGACTAATTGTCTTAATTTCAATGTGTTGCATACTCAGACCAATTATTGTATAGGACCTGCCTCGCTAAACGTTACTTTTCTGTCAAAGTATATGATCAACGATCTAATGCGATCATAAAAACTGTCTCTATAGACTCGATGTTAAATAGTTGTAATTGTGTTCGTTGATTAAAGAGCTCCTTAAAAATGTTTTTGTAAAGTTGAATGGTGTAAAAAACTTCTAGTTTAGTATAAGATATATACCAAATCGAAGCTCGTTTTCCTCAGAAAATGACAGACAATTTTGCTCGTGACTATGAGTGTGATACAGGTCCTTCTACATTTGGTCTGAGGTTGCATAGTAAACAAAGTTATTAAAACAAATAATACTTAAATATTATACCTATGCAATGTCGAGTTGTGTGATCAGGAAGTGTAAAAACGGTACATGGAATTAAACGCAAAATTGTGCATGTATGCGCTCAGTAGAGTAGCTAAATTCGAATCATTATTTGTGGTAATTATGTAGGCACGTAAGTTGCCCATAGTATAAAATGTAGTTGATTTTGCAGTTAGTTAGTGTAACTCGTAAATATAAATTAAAGAGTCAATTTCTTATTATTTCTCGTTTAAAATATTATATTAGATTATTAATGCAATAGCCAGTTGCAATGGGCATTACCGTTGGTACAAAAGTGGCCCGATGTCACGATAAAGCCCGGAGAGGGTTTAATTATACCCCAGACAATGACCCACCGGCCGGACAATGAGGGGATTATGCTCTTTGACGATATTGTGGCGCTAGTGCTTTATGTGAACTTTATTCAAATGGGGCCTTTACGGGCTCTTTTGTCAGCACACCTATGTAACCTATTTGTTGTTGTGACTGTTTGAGACGTCACGCGAACGGAGCTATGAATATGGGCCCAGGAAATCATATAATTGGTTTGATCACCTACTGATAAGTGTCGGAAAGTCTAGCCGAAAGTTCTGTCACTCTCTCACTCTATACCACATGACAAAGACAAAACTTGTGACTATGCTATCAGAAGGTGGTATCTTTAGTCTTTTTAAACACTATCAGCCAAAGTGGACCAAATGTATTTAAAGTGTACTTAAGTTTGAAGAAAATTGAGGATTAAGTCTTAATCCATGTATATGTATAATGAAGTTGCATATTATTTATACTATCGTTAGAATCACTGGGTTTATACTGTCATGCGCTTCATGTCACTTGAAAAATTTTAAAATGCACACACACTAGACACAAAATAGCTATGCAACCGTTTCATTATGCACTATCCATCGATCTCCTATTAAAAAGTGAACGCACAATTAGCGTCCTAAAAACGTCCCCACTCAATGAGTGCCAAACACAATTTCTTGGCACTCAATTCAAGTAGTCGCATTTGCAATTTAAACCTTAACCTCAATTCTTAAGGTTGAATTTGCTCTGAATTTGGGATTTTATTGAATATTGGACTATATTTAAATGCCTTCAGGTATAATTTTCTTTACCAATAACTCTAAAACTGTCAGAGCTAAATTGGCCAGTTTTTAAGTAAAATTTTCTACATGATTGTGCGTCCTTTTATTATGTTAGGTCAATGATACTATCCTATAATTTTCATAACTGTAATAGGTCAAATGGTACTTAGGTACATAGGTATACCTATACAAATGCCTAAAAAAACATAACCATCCTTCAGCAAGTCTGTTAAAATAATAAAAAAATACCAAAACACAGAATATCGATAAGTCCCGTGAGAACCGAAACACGCCGCGATCAAAACAAACGCAAGTAAGCAGGTCGTTGACCTATAATTCAGTTAAAATAACCAATATATTCTTTCTTTACCGATCGATTACCGGCCTGTTATTAAATTCCTAATACGGAATCATTAATTAGAGGCGCAGTAAGCTGTCACCCGATCGCTGCCATCGATGTGGCCCCTCGTGTTTCAGACCAGGGCTGCTGCGAAGCTTTGATTTATAAAAAAAAAATGGTTATCTGTAAAGACGGTTAACTGACGATAGTTGAACGCGACAACGTCATAAGAAAATACTGATGGAATAATAGTTGCATTTTCAAAAAAAAATGTTCGTTTTTCTAAAATACTGTGTAATAATCTTCATAGACCAGAATATACTTTATTTCTTGTAAAAAAAGTTGGCAACCCTAAAGCGAGGGAACGACGCATGACGTCATCTTTTTTTCGACTTGCCGGCTCCATCGAATAATAAGACGTTGTCACGTCAAAAAATGGAACCAATTTCAAAGTATACCTTGTCAATTGTTATTTAAACATTGTTGTTTATGGTCCTGCTTTATGCATCAACTTCTGCAATGTTACTCCTTCATCAAAACCATTTGCAAAATAACTGTGGCATTTAGAGCGCAATCGCTCGATATTTTTCAAGAAAGTTACCAAGTCACAAGTCTTACACTATAGCTTAACCCCAAGTCATATTCTATACATACTCACACTATTAAAAACCAAAATCATGATTATCGACTGAATATTAAAACATTATAAGGTAACAAAATTGTGAAATCAAGTTTTTACCGACAATTAATAAAAAAAGGATCTGTACTCAGAACCTCATAAACATAAATAAGCAATAATCATATAATATAAGTACTTGAGAAAACTCGAGTACCTACATTATTTTGAAACTAAGTCTAACATATGTATGCAAATAAGAAAATATAATTATAAAACAAACAAGCCCAATAACATATAGTATATAGGTATAGTCGCCTATACAGCATACCCTATGTACGTCTCAATACACTCACAGCTAAATTAGAAAGTTGCGCACTAAAGGTGCGCACCAAAAACGTGACACTTTTTCGTTAGTTCAGTTGGTTTTACCCCTCGGATTTTTCTCATACCGGGCGCTTTATATATAAAAAATCGATTCTTAAGGAGTAAACTCCAATAATATGGAAATATAATGACTACCATCTATAAAGATACGTACCCACTTAAATTATATAACGTTGAATTATAATAACACACCTATATAACGGTCCAATTAACTGTTGTATATTTTTTTTTACGGAAAATCGTAACTTATTGAAATTCGGAAGTGATTCACTCGAGTGTTCTTGGCCTTCATAGAGCGTAACTAAAATTAACTTAACTATAATTAAATGAAACTAGTTATGGCTACACTTAATTTTATATAACTTTTGTAAAAAAAATCACTGTAAAGAATGTAACCTCATTTATATGCCAAGATTTTTAAATAGCAGTATAATCCGAAGCAGAAGAGATTTTTTTATTGAAAAAACATTAAAAGAAACATTTCATAGTAACTTTTTTCTATTATTATTTATCAAAATGAATCTCGAATATTATTTCTATACTAATATTATAAAAAGGAAAAACTTGATTGTTCGTTTGTTTGCTGAAACTACTGAACCGATTTGAAAAATTCTTCCACTGTAGAAGAGCTTCACTATCTCCGAGTGCTATATTTTATCCTCATATTTTTACGGGAACGGGAACTACGCCGGTGAAACGGCGTCTGCTAGAACCTGATAATTTTCCTTAATTTATTATATAAATAAATAAAAACATTGCACATTTTTACATTAGTGGAAACATCTTTATTTTCATTAAGTATTTATTTATAAAAGCAAGCTATCTTACAGTACACATCTACCTACAAGAATAAAATTGTATCACTTCTCTAGAATATAAAAAAAAAAAAAAAATAGTAAAGCGACAACCCTATCCCTAGGTCAGCGTCAGACATGTTATATTTCGTCGAGAGAAGCGATTGTTACTGTAGATACAATCTGCCAAGCGACTGTGAGCTATATGTCTTATGCCATAACGGTCGACAGAAAATACCTGTAATGATAGATTTGACCACGCCATGATGCATTTAGGACGATTTCATGGGTTCGAAAATCGATACTTTTTTCGATGCGAGACAAAAGATGAAAGGCATAAAACGAACCACTGTGAACTGTGGAGAATTCTACCTTTCGGTAATGGTATTTTCTAAACGTGTACCTATTCTTGTATACTCATAATCTCGTTTTCAACGATGAACCAGCGATGAAGATATTATTTTCTTTTAAAAAAGAATTCTTATATAGGCCTTTATAACTGAACACTTTACTATTTTATTATTTTTCCGAAATTTTGTAACCAGTTACTAATAGCTAACTCAGTCTAGTGATTAGCTCAGCGGGACGCAATGAGTGTGTAGAGTTTTATCGCAAAATTTTTCTTTTCTATATCAAAATTGTAGAATTTTGTTTAGAACTATAGAGCTCTGAAGTGCAGAAAGCACAGAAGAATTTTATGACAATGTAACGTAATAGGTTTCAACAACAAAATTACCGCATGAGAACAGTGTTTTATAGAATATCTACCGGTGACAATAAAATGATAAAGAAGTAATAAAAAGAAAACGAAAATACGTACTTTCACTTAAGTAATAGTTTTCTCTGTTTGACGTCATTTTGTGAGAAAAGTTTGATAAATCAAAATCAACATAAAGTAAGGAAGGTTACCTTCCGGTGCGGGGCTAAAACCTAGACGTAAGTAATAATGTTAAAATGTATTTAATTAATACAATATACAAAATAATTAGCTTCTCATTAACCTAAATAACTCGGATACCGCAAAGTTTACATATCCATTTACATATTACATACCAAGTGGTCATCATAAATCAATACTAGAAAACGGTATTTTCATAAACAAACTAGTCATTGCACCTGGCGTCATCCACATAGTTTATATTTTTATTATTTGAAAGAAAGCAAGAAAATGCATTTATTTCAACATTAATAACAAATTACAATATCTTCAATACAACCAATACAAAAATTGTGTGACATAACCTAGAAAACGGCCCCAGCTCAGCATGACCATTTAAAATTAGTCATGTAGCGCTGATTTTTAGCTGGAACCACGAACACGGCCACACAACTTTATAATCTAAACTAAGAACTACACTGATATTAATAACTAAATTAATCAATAAAATAGAAGATAGAATTCAGTCTTTATTGAAGATACATTAAGAAAAATGGCCCAGGGTACGCAGGGTACCCATTCCAACACCGAAAGGACCCGAATGAGACATAGACTCTTCGAGATGTAATTATACCCCGACCATTGCCACTTCAGCATAGCGACTCATTGCAACAAAATTACTGCCTGGATCTTTTGCAAAATTATTCGATACTGATTCCATCGACCGCTGAGTGACTATGCACCTTCGGATGAGGTCCATAATTATGTCAACATACTGACACAACATGTTCCCTGCACTCAAAGGTGTTTCGTTACAATAGTATTACATAACAAGTACCTACATGAAAGAGAAAGTCATAACTAACAAGTAACAATAAAAATTAGAACACCCGCTCGATATATCGTATGTCATTGTTGACGCTACGACAGAACCACCTTTCATTGGAGATCATAGATTACGCAGGTGTCAGGCCTCTGTTGATCTCACTTGTCATAAGTAAGATGTCTTTGCTGTGTATTTGTTTTATTTATTTATTGTTTAATGCACATTATTAGAACAAGAAAACATTACAATACTACACGTGACCGCCAAACTACAGCTGGAAGAAGGCATCTAATGATGATGATGGTGATGATACACAACAGGGTTATTCGATACGCAAACGCTTGCTTGAAAGCAGTTTGGCAAGACCCACAACATGGA
This sequence comes from Bicyclus anynana, assembly GCF_947172395.1. Taxonomy (NCBI): domain Eukaryota; kingdom Metazoa; phylum Arthropoda; class Insecta; order Lepidoptera; family Nymphalidae; genus Bicyclus; species Bicyclus anynana. Next base: position 1,430,306 of record NC_069098.1, on the reverse strand, counting down.
CTAAGTAGAGTTCAATGTGCTGAAGCGTTACCTTTAATGTTCTATGTTCTGTACGTTCAATAATGTTTGGACTAACAAAAGTATAAAAATATGATAAGTTTTTAATATTCTTAACTAGTAGGAATATGAATTTTTTAAACAAACACGGTTTCACCCGCTAGGTTCCCGTTTCCGTAGGAATACGAGGATATATATTATAGCCTAAAGCCTTTCTTGTTAAACCTAACACTGAAAGAATCTTTCAAATCGAACCAGTAGTTCCTGAGATGATGCACGGATGCTAAGCCCTTATTCGCACGAGAGTTTTTTAACGGACGTTAAAAAAGCGTTAAAATACAACAAGTGCATTCCCAAGTATATGTTCACACGACGGCGTTTTTAAAACGCGACGTTTTCTTTAACAGTGTTGCGTTTACAATTTTGGGCGTTGGAAATAAACCTTCATTTAACTTCATATTTTAACGTCCGTTAAAAGAGCTCTCGTGCGAATGTGGGCTGACAGCACTCGAAATATCGCAACACAAGGACGTCAGTAACAATGTACTCAACACTCGTTCTCGATAACACATCTGAGATAGTCGTACTCGTATTTTTCTCGTCTAAAGCCAGCGTCTCAGAAGTGGGTCAGCGAGCTGCACACGATCGAGATAAGCGCCACACACGGAGGCTGATTTGACATTTACGTCAATCGAACGCGTTTATGTGTTACTTGACACACAGGTAAGTTACGAGTAACTGTTCGATATTGTTCTGATGAGCTTAACTAAGTATCATCATTAACAACCTATTTCAGCTCACTGTTGAGCACGAGACTCCTCTCAGAATGATTGATGAATGATGAGATTGCATCCGACTGTTTTGAAAATTAGAGATAAATGAGTATATTGAAGCGTATAGGACTCATGTCTTTACATGTTATATTAACTCCAGACTTAAGCGAACGTTTGAACAAAATCTAGGACATTTTGAATAAAGGCCAGGACAAGAGTAATCTAAACCGATAGCCTCGTTTGAAAGTATTGATGACAAGAATGAAAGAAATGCAAGAATTGTAACAAGTCGAAGTATGTGGTCTCTATGCCATTCGCATAGGGTCAAAGACAGTCCCCATAGGAATGAATCATGATTACTAGTATGAATGTTTTACTTTGACAAAGTTGGTACTTTGCCTAAGTACATTCATACAAGTAATCAGCTTCAGCACTTTATGAATGTTCTGTGGTTATTCATAAAGTGCTGAAGCTAGCTTAGATAGAAGTTAGGAGTATTTGTCAGGAAAGTTTTTAGCAATTTCCATTTTAGACCCTAAACATAGAAGAGAAATAAACGATATAATCTCGTGATTCGTGAAGAGATATAGACAAAATTTAACCAATGACGGCACAATCGGAAATACCGCTATCTCTTTCATTGCGTCGGCACACAAAATATCAACAAGACAAGACAACTCCTCCGCCATTCGAAGAAAATTTGTCTATATTTCTGTTCACTATGCTCATGTTAGCAACTCTGAAGTTGGGAAGTGTTGAGATGTTGAAGTTGACATGCTTGCCTATTGACTATTTTGGTCTTTATTTACAACTTATTAAAATTAACATCAAATCAATTGAGATAGGTCATCTACCTACTGAATGATATCCACCAGTAGGCACCGAATAAAATTTGTTACATAGAATATCAATTTCGAATATGTCAACTAGAATCCGTCAAAGATAGTGAATTAGCCTGCTGAGCTGCCAAAATTACCACTAATCACTAAAATAACAGTGTCATTTCTCTAGATAGGTACACATTGACAGAATTATTCCATGCATTCCTTTGCCAGCTTATGTCGGTAATCCCTTTAGAAGAAGCCCTTGCATTTTCACATCAGTCGTACCTGCGCCCCACTTAGCTGTCCTACATATCTTTATACACTCAACTGGAGTTAACAGTAAAGACGCATTTTCATTAGGGGACATTTGTCGCGCGACTCTGTCGCGAAATTCACATGTCCCGCGCGATTATGGGTCGCGCAACATGTCGCTAGTCGATACTCGAACGAGTCATAATTATGTCGCGGGACATTGGCCCACAACTTGCAGGGACAACTACGTGAATGTCGAGCGATAAGTATCTACGATAAGTATGTCGCCTAGTAAAATGCGCCTTAAGAGTTATAAGACTTATATTATTAATTATTATCTGTAGCACTCATGTATAGCTTTTGTTGCTATAGCGACAGAAATAGGAACTAAAGAACTGTATCTACTTACCTAGGATTTCTCAAACAGAATTAGTAACATCAAAATTCTCTATTGTCGTATGTTTCATTCTTTATTTCAATGAGTTACAAGTCAGGAGTTAACTAAGAATTGGACGATAAATACTTGATTGTATATTTTTAAACTAATATTATAACATATTTTTTGTTTGTTACAAATAAGCTCCGAAACTACTAGACCGATTTTAAAAATTCTTACACCAATGGAAAGCTTCATTATCATTGTTTATGTATTTACACGGAAATGGGAGTTCCTCTGGTGAAAATGCGGGGTTCTGCTAGTAATTAATACTTATAAACCTTTTTTGACAATCGTATACTCATCCAGGAACTCTTATAGTTTAATGATCCCGTCCATTCTCAGATCAATTACCTTCTATTGGACTTGTATTGCACTCAAATTCACCAACAAATTGCTTGTCATTTTTTGAGAGGACGAGGTAAACACACAAACACATATCGAAAATATTTAACACCAATAAATATATCCTGTGTCCTTACACTAATTCGTTATACACACACAAGTAATTTCAACACAATTAAACATCGATTCTATACACACAGTTTTTATATGAACACGTATGATCATGATCAAATAGTTTTAACAGAGGGGTAACCTCTAGCGAGGCAGGTCCTTTAAAAGGTAATTAGTCTGAGCGTCTAGTGGTCCGAGACCGGTCCAAGGTTTTGTTTTTAATTATATTCATATCACTTCATATGGACTTGGATGACTTTTTCCAATATTCCACTTTAGTGTATTATTTCCTGCCTCGACAACAATGTAGCATTAATGTTATCTACAATGACCTACGAGGACGATGATGTAAGCGTTAAATAGTTAGACTGGAATTACTCATCGGTAGGGTGACCAGAAGTAAAATTTTAAATTTCCCTTTATCTAATGTCTATTAATTGACATTGTTTTTTTTGTAAAGGTACATATTAATTGAAGAAAGAAAAAAGGAACAAGCAGTTGGCCCATCCAATGTTGGAACACACGTCCTTGAATACAGACAGGAAGGAAGGAAGGTCACTTTATATTGCACACTTAAATCTATGCTAATTTTATAAAGAGGTAAAGTTTGTGGTATTGTAGGGGGTAATCTCAGGACCTACTGAACCGATTTTAAAAATTCACTTTCTTTGTAAGTGTCATAGGCTACATTTCATCCCCGTATTCTCACGGGAACGAAAACTACGCGGATAAAACCGCGGGGCGTTGGCTAATTATTTTATAAATTAAATGATAGTGACGTTACAAGGATGTGTAATAAGAAGTTGTGTGTTTATAATTTACGATTACTACTGAAATGATGCAGTTCCATTAAATTTAAATAACACACACGATCATTATAAACATTATGTTAAGTCATAATCAAAATGTGTGCAATGCAAATTTATTCAATAAAATAAATTTATTAGTTTCATTATAACATAATACAATAAAACATAAATAAGTATTAAAATAAAGTAATCACTACAATTAAATTAAACGTCAAAATATGTAATAGTGTAGTCTGGTCATTAAATTTTTAGTGAAGTGTCCTTGAAGTTTATGTTTTCTTAGTACCCTACACATATAAGTTCGATGATGATTAAAAGATAAGATGATAATTAAAATCTAGTGCTAATTATAACGTATCTTAGCTTAGATGTCATAAGGTGCAAAATTAATGCCTTTTAAATTTAAACTTCTCCAATAGGTATAGTCGGATGCAATATTTATGACGTCTCTGAAATGAGCTGCGGTAATCGTTACGCGCAGGTCTTACATAATGCTAGCAACTCACCAACCAATAAGTCTACGTGTCTGCAGCGCTAACGGCAGAAAATCCCATAAAACTGATCGTATGTTGGTCGCAATCTGCATGATGTCTTGCACGAAAGGCCCGATTCCGATCTGGGCATTGATGCCACATTGGGCCCAGTGCGGCAAAAATGAAGTGCGAAAAAATTTACTTATTCCCTAGCAGACTTATTTTATTTCTTTCAACTAGTTCAATATTTTTTCATAACAAAGTAGGCTTAAAAAACTATACTATTCTAACAATATAAGTACTAATATGTAAAGATAACTACTTATTTTCTGTTATTGTATTTGCCCGCATTTATTGTCTGTCCTTCAGAGACAATAAGAGGGACGGTTTTATTTCGAGGTTAAAATTTTGTTAATTTTGTAATAAATTGCTCACCTAACCATAACAGTGAAATAATAAGCTTTGAATGTTGTTTTTTTGGTTTCAGGTGAGTTGTTTGATATATGTCTGGTTAATTTTGTTATAAGTACCAAACTACATAACCTTGTGTGTTTTAAACAATAAAATTTTGGTTCTAGAAACAACACATTCTTGTTTATTTTCACAAGTAATTATATCTTACATAATAATAAAAAAATGTATCTTTGGTGTATGTTAAGGACGGCAAAATTTATCTTTGCCCAAAGCAAGCAAAATAGCTGGATCGGTCCCTGCTTGCACGTCATATATAATTATCATTAATATAGTCATGCACATAGAAACTAAAACATGTATACAGATTTTCTGCCATTAGCGCTGCAGGCACGTGGACTTAATGGATGGTGAGTGGCTAGCATAAAATCAAGCCGCGTGAGGCGCCGGCGGATGCGATGATTACCCGCCTTCGTTGCTGCTGACACGTAAAATCTTGTATTACATGAACGGTGCGGCGCCGCAACGTTGTCATGTCGCAGCGGCGACGTAGCAGCGTTGGACAGTATGTATATCCTTGTGACGCAACTGATCGGTGCCGCTTCGATGTCGCAACGCATTCACCCCTCCCCGCATCGTCTTAGTCATGCCACAGATATTTCTATGTAAGACGACGCAGCGAAACCGCTCCGGCACCGCACCGCCGCCGCAATGCATCGTGTGCCCCCCCTCTAACATACGATATGCGGAAACGTCATAAAGATTGCTTCCAACTATACAAAATATACGTATAAGTCATCCTACTAAAGAATAGATATAATAGATAATAGTTCTCATTTAGTCTGAAGGTGTTTTGGACTTTTTGCAATAAAATAATAGTGTAAGAGATATCGGCCAACTACTTATAAAACTTACGCGAATTTATACCATTTTTTTTGCAACTTTATTGAATCCATGAATATTTACTCTACTGTTTGGAGTACTAACACCTACTTACATATTATCTACGTGAGTAAGTATAAATATCAGAAAATGAGTAAGACACAATCTACAGGCACGCAGACTTCAAGAAAACTCTTTCAAACGAATTTTCACTCCTTTTGTCGTTTTTATTTTTTAACCGACTTCAAAAAGGAGGTTCTCAATTCGGTCGGTATTTTTAAGTGATATAATTGATCTAATAGTAGCACACATTAAATGATACTATTTAATTAATTAACTAATTTGAAGCGTTCTGTATCCACATGCCTCTTACAAATGCCTATTACAAATACAGTATTAATTTACCTATTACAACTAGTACTCGTAACTTCTCGTTTTTTTTTCAGACATTAATCTTCATGAATAATGTTTTATTAAATTTAAAAATTAATTTATCTTATTATTTATTGGATACAATAGCTCTCACACTATGCCCGTGAGTATTTTTTTGCTGGTCGGACGTATTTTTTGTATGACACACAAAAATGAATAGCATAGTTAGAATGCAAACTGTGGGAAACATATTGAAATTTAACTACTGCCGAGTTTTGTCTTTATGAATATTCTCATTATCTATTAGATAAATAATGAGTAACTGGGGTATTTACTCAAAGATACTATGCACTAAGACGTTCCTGAAATGGCCGAACCTTCGTCATTTTATAAAAGCTGAAAGCTTGTAAGTCCATGCTCCTTCTACTTTTTACTACTTTCTAAGTAAAGATTCAGATTGATTTCCTAAAAAAAACTTACAGGCACACTAGGATAAACACCTAGGTGTCGGCATGATGTCATGCACATAGCGAACAACACATGACAAGCCATTAGGTAGATAGAAGTTTGATACAAATAATGAGTGTAATACAAACAGTGAGCCAAATATGGGTTGATAATACCCAGATTCAGCTCACTGCTGAGCTCGATCCTCCTCTCAGAATGAAAGGGGTTAGGCCAATAGTCCACCACGCTGGCCTAATGCGGATTGGCAGACTTCACACACGCAGAGAATTAAAAAAATTCTCAGGTATGCAGGTTTCCTTTACCGTTTCAGACACGTGATATTTAATTTCTTAAAATGCACACAACTGGAAAGTTGGAGGTGCATGCCCCGGACCGGATTCGATCCCACACCCTCTGGAATCGGAGGCAGAGGTCGTATCACGGTACAGTATTAGCTCTTTTATATGCACACTTATAAATAAACATAATCAAAATAATGTTTATATTCAAAAGCATTGCGCCACACGGATTTACAAAAGCCGACATGATGCGTGGCTACAGCGGGAATTAGAGCGAAACGATGTATTGCGAACGCATATCGAGTATTTTATATTATTTTATGTATTATATGGAGTAATAAAACTAATATAAAAAACATACAGTCGAACGTAGAACTTTTTAGAAGTCGTTTAAAAAACTGATTGACCTGACTTGATTGATTGATTTACCAAAAATTGATTGACTGCGGGCGACTTAAAAGTAGGTAGGTATATCCGTTTGTAATGACCCTCTATCGATTCGGTTCTTCTGCTGGAGAGTGGGCAAGATTAAGTATTTTGCCCACTCTCCTGCAGAATAAAAAAAAATTATCAAATGAATCAAAATTCATTTATTTCAAGTAGGTAGGCTCAGTTTACAAGCACTTTTGATACGCCAGTTGACCATTTGTAAATATTCTACCACCGGTTCGGAAGGCAGGTTCTGCTGAGAAGAAACCAACCGGCAAGAAACCCAACAGTTGCTCTTTAAAAAAAATTATACAATATTATAATTTGCAATTGATAACAACATTAAAATTTCTTATAGTTTTACTTCCTGTGTGAAGGTGGAAGCTGATCCAATAGCCTCCAAGCATCTTTATCATTGAGGAACTCATCAATGGTGTAGTAACCTCGGATAAGTAAATGTTTTTTGACACATTGCTTAAAGCTATGCATTGGCAGGTTCATCACAGTCTTGGGGATCTTATTAAAGAAGAGTACACCCAAACCTACAAAAGATTTTTTTTATTTTTTATCGAACTTATGTCCACACTATTATAAATATTATAACTAAGTATGCGTCAAATGCGATAGAAAGACGTCAAAAAAGCGAATTATTGCAAACAGTTTTCATTACAATTTGTTTTATTGTAACTCTCTGAAATTTGGACTCGTCTGCAGAGAATCTGTCACAGACAAAAGAACATTAATAATACCTCACCTCCTCGACACAGTTGATATTTATTTAAAAAGGAAAAATATCGTCAAGATGTCCCATTTTCCACGACCCAAATTGAAAACATCGAGCATCAATTTCAGCACAACGTTGTTTCTTCGAAAATTACTACTTCAAAATGAAACCTCGTTAAATTATGCAACAATGAATTGTTTTATAAAAAAAAACCCACTAATATTATAAATGCGAAAGTTTGTATGGATGTTTGTTACTCTTTAACGCCGCAACTACTGAACCGAGTTGGCTGGCTAATGTAACTATACCTACAGTCTATATAAATTGAAATAATGTTACAACGAGGTAAGATTTGACTTTTTGTATGATTCTTACGAATGGACTTTGAAACTAGTCTAAACAAGGATTTTAAAAATCTTTCGCCGATGAATAGTTACATTATCAGCTAGTAACATGTTATATATTCCTACGGAAACGGAAAGGGAAATAGGGGTCTCATCATCATCATCATCATATCAGCCGATGGACGTCCACTGCAGGACATAGGCCTTTTGTAGGGACTTCCAAACATCACGATACTGAGCCAACTGCATCCAGCGAATCCCTGCGACTCGCTTGATGTCGTCAGTCCACCTGGTGGGGGGTCGGCCAACACTGCGCTTACTAGTGCGGGGTCGCCATTCCAGCACTTTGGGACCCCAACGTCCATCGGCTCTTCGCACTATGTGCCCCGCCCATTGCCACTTCAGCTTCGCAACTCGTTGAGCTATGTCGGTGACTTTGGTTCTTCTGCGGATCTCCTCATTTCTGATTCGATCACGCAGAGATACTCCTAACATAGCTCGTTCCATCGCCCGCTGTGTGACTCTGAGCCTTCTTATGAGGCCCATAGTTAGCGACCAAGTCTCGGAACCATAGGTCATCACTGGCAACACGCACTGTTCGAAGACTTTTGTCTTCAGGCACTGAGGAATTTCGGACGAAAAGATGTCGCGAAGTTTCCCGAATGCAGCCCAGCCGAGTTGGATTCGACGGTTCACCTCTTTCTCGAAATTGGACCTACCTAACTGGATCATATGTCCTAGGTATATGTATTCGTCTACAATTTCGAGTGCAGCGTTCTCAACTATAACTGGGTGGAGCGATACATGAGCATTACACATTATTTTTGTTTTGCCCATGTTCATTTCAGGCCCACCTGTTGAGAAACGCTGCTGAGGTCATTGAGCATGGTACTAAGGTCATCCAGAGTCTGTGCCATGATGACTACATCATCCGCGAACCGCAGTTGAGTGATGTACTCGCCATTGATGTTGATGCCAAGTCCGCCCCAGTCCAGAAGCTTAAAGACGTCTTCCAATGCGGCGGTAAATAGCTTCGGAGAGATCACATCTCCCTGACGCACTCCTCGCTGCAACTGGATTGGCCTCGTAGTCTGATCCTGAATACGGACTGACATAGTGGCGTTTTCGTACAAGCACTTCAACGCTTGGATATACCTGTAATCAATTCGGCATCTCTGCAATGACCTTAGCACAGCCCAGGTTTCCACCGAATCGAAGGCTTTCTCATAGTCCACAAACGCTAAGCAAAGTGGCTGGTTATACTCGTGAGTCTTCTGTATAACCTGCCGCAGCGTATGGATGTGGTCTATGGTACTAAAACCTTTTCGGAAACCGGCTTGTTCGGGAGGCTGGAAGTCGTCAAACCTATTAGCGAGACGATTCGTAATGACTCTCGAGAACAATTTGTAAACATGGCTTAGCAGCGAGATGGGTCTGTAATTCTTCAGCAAGGTGTTGTCACCTTTTTTGAAGAACAGAACCACCACGCTCCTATGCCACGCCTCAGGCGTCGTGCCCTCGTGAATGACGGAATTGAACAATCGCTGAAGGACTTTAAGTATCGGTTTTCCACCCGCTTTCAGGAGTTCTGCTGTGATTCCGTCCTCACCTGGCGCCTTATTGTTCTTTAGTTGTTTGAGAGCCACACTAATCTCGTATAGGCTGACGTCCGGGATATCTTCGGTATAGTGTCGGGTCAACTTGGCTCTGGGGTCTTTAGCCAAGTTGTCAACAGGCTGCTGAGTAGTCATGTATAGCTGTCCATAGAACTTCTCGACCTCACTTAATAACTCGGGCTTGGAAGAAATCAGATTACCGTGCTCGGTCTTCAAACGCGTCAGCTGCCTCTGTCCAATAGACAGATCTCTGGCGAAAACTTTTGAGCCGCGATTGTTTTCAATTGCATTTTTAATACGCTCGGTATTGAAGTTTCGCAAGTCACTGGTTTGCGACTTAGAGATCTGTCTACTGATTTGTCGGTATTTTGACGCATCTGCTGAAGACTGCAATCTCATTTCTTGCCTCTCTTCCATGAGTTTAAGTGTATGGTCTGAGAACTTTTTGGTTCTTTTCGTACGGTGGGTCTTATAGAACTTAGACCCAACGGAATGGACAGTTTCCACGAACCTGTTGTTCAGATCGTCCACAGTTTCGCAATTTGCTAGGCAATCAAAGCGGTTCTGCAGTTCTAGTTGAAAGGACTCGGGGTTTTGGATATGGGCACGAGTAGGTCGGAGCGTAGACTTCACCAGTCGATACCGTTCCAGCTGAACGTTGATATTCAACGTGCCTCTAACCATTCGGTGATCGCTACCGGTTTTCACCCTATGGATCACAGAAACATCGTTGAATATTTGCCGTTTGGTAGACAAGATGAAGTCAATCTCATTTTTCGTGGAACCATCGGGGCTCATCCAGGTCCATTTCCTGTGTGGTGGCTTCTTGAAGAAGGAGTTCATCATAAAGAGGCCCTCCTTCTCCATGAAGTCAGCCAACATTTGGCCCCTATCGTTCCGTTGCCCATACCCAAATCGTCCCACTTTCAACTCTGAACCGCTACGTTCGCCCAGCTTTGCGTTAAAATCCCCCATCACAACATTGTAATAAGAGTTTGAGGCATGTATGGCTTTAGAAATATCCTCATACAATACCTCTACCTCCTCGTCGGGATGTGTCGAGGTCGGTGCGTAAACCTGTATAACCTTCAACGAATACCGTTTGGTAATTCGGAGGACCAGGAACGCTACCCTGCTCGACACACTCTCGACTTTTACAACATTGTTCACGAGGGACTTGTGAACGATAAATCCGACACCACCTTGGGACTGTTGGTCGCCCTCCCGGTAGTAGAGCATGTTGCCGGATTCAAGGATTATCGAGCCCTCCCCCTCTCTTCGGACTTCAGACAATCCTATGACATCCCAGTGCAACTTGCTCATAACTTCTTCCAGCTCGATGACCTTTTCGTCGGACCTCAAAGTGCGTGCGTTGTATGTTGCCAGGTCTAGTCGTCGGGGTTGGCAGCGGAATCTCTGCCGGAGATTCTTAACACCCCTTGCCCCGCCGTTACCGTAACCGCTGCCAGAGCCAGGAATAGCGGGGCTGCCGGGGACTAGGGGCTGTGTTATATTTGTTCGGTCCATACAAAGTATTGCCCGATACTGACCACGCTGGGCATGCGGGTTGGTCAGCGCAGTGCTAGATTATTCGCGCGGATGTCGCTGCTGCCCGACACCGGCCTGAGGCATTTCTTAATCTAGCCTGTGGGAATGGATATACCGCCATTCGTCGGTCGCCAGAGCCTCGTCGGTCCATCTGCAGGGTGCACCACGAGCAGGTGAGGTTGACAATTGGGGAGACAGATTGGTACTAGCCTCCCCCTTACACCCCTGCTGCAATAGGGGTCTGCTAGTACTTTATAACATATCCTATAGAACATCTTATAAAGTGCTAGCAGATAATGAGGATAACAATATAATATATATAACAATAACAATAGAATAACCTCAGTGGAAGATGACAGATAAGTATAAAAATTCTCAAGTTAGTCAAATAATTGGTGAAGTCTTTACAAAAATAACTATTGCATTCAGAAGCACATTCTTTCTAAGTCGGTTAAGAACAATTAAAAAATTCCATATTCAACAACAAAAGTTCCAATTAGTTTTAGGTTTTGGAAACAGTTTTGTAATTAAAGCGAAATAGGTGCATTGTATTCAAATTGAAAATACTTAGAATTTTGTATTTAAAACTAATTACTATTCGAATGGCGTTCGTAAGGTAGATACCTAAGACTAGAACAATTGGACTGTAAATTAATTTAACTAGCGCGAGACAGAAACCTAGATTTCATAAATTGGGTCAACAATTTCATTGGGTAAAGGGTAGAATTAGTTTAAATATTAATTAAAAGGAGCTATTAATAAAGAGAATTAGGCGAAGATGAGTTCCTTTTCTTAAGTCATCCTGACGTGGACTCCAACAACAATCACGGAGGCGGTCAGGGTTGCAGCACTTAAAGTGGAATTCATAGACATTGTAGGGGCACCCCCATTCACCCGTTGATTGTCAAACTCTCAAACCAATTGAGGTCAAATTCGACACTCAGCGGCTGAATGATCCCCTGGGGGTGCCTCCACAACGTCTATGAATTGCACTGTTAGTCCGCAAACATCACACGAACGTCACTCTTATATCTCTCGTCTCGATACTGTAGGAGGAAGTGCTAGTCTCTCAGGGGACGCCCTAAGAGATCCTCCCGCTTTCATCATCGAACCTTCGGGCTCCATCTGACAGAGCTTCAGCACCCGCCCAAGCCACCCAGTGACGCTGCTGCGTTCCCATTGAAGAGCATACAGCAAAATGCACAAAAAGGACCATAATGTCAAATATATAGATCCTTAATGAAGCAAAATGCACATAATGTCAAATTATAGATCCTTAATGAAGCAAAATGCACGTAATGTCAAATAATATATAGATCCTTAATCCAGAAAGCAAAGGAACTATATTATTTTACTAGCATACTAAGCACAGCGCGAGACACACTACCGGATGACATCGCCCCAGAGCTGTATAGCGAGGAATCGCAGTCCAGGGCAGTGAACAAGCTCGACTCAAGACCAAGACTCGGGAGGAGATGACCTCACTGATGTAGGTACTAAGCACAGACGACTAAAAACTGCTGGTAGCGCTCCTAAAAGCAGATTTTATCTACATACATATAACTGATCAGATTGTACCTACAGATAAATACGTGTATCTCCCAACAATGCAATAAAAATAAATTTCTCACGCAGGCCATCACTGGACGGCCGATATTTTAAGTTATGACACCACTCATTATGGATATTGGCGTTCTGACGTTTCAACAACAGCCGTTATTGGTAAATTTAATTGGTCATGACACCAGAACGTATTATAAAAACGCTTGCGGCAAATTCCGGTAATTATTTTCAATTTAATTTACACAAAAGTTTTTTTTTTCTTTTTCGCGAAGTTAACAAAACTCCTTTTGGTAGCTAACTAACTGTTAATAATTCCGTTCAGGAGTAAAAGGGGTTCTAAGCTTTTGAATTTTTTATAAAGGTTTTTTTTAAGGCCAATAACTTCTGTGAACTAAACTTTCAACAAAATGAGTTTGACGTAAGATTATTCTAGGACTAGGGAGAATTTGGATGCCTGATAACTTTAGTTTTAATTCAATGCATGGACTTGGCTTTTAACTTAGAGCCTCAATAGCTCAACGGCAAGAGCGGTCGGACTCATCACCGAGGGGTGATGGTTCGATCCCCGCGCCGTTGGTCTATTGTCGTACCCACTCCTTATACACTTGGGAGGGGAATGGGAATATTGATAATATTTTAAATATGGCAAGTATTCTTTTAAAAAAAAATCTGCAACTTTTTGAAACTGTTCGCGTGGCTTAATGGCTCCTCTACACTATCGGCCAGAATGAACGAACCCACTAAACACGATAAACGATCACTAACATGTTGAGGGGATATTCGCACACGATACTCGCATGATAGACGATCGAGCATAATCGCAGCTGTATCGGATTTTCAGGAGAACATCAAACGACTTTTGGCAAATATGGAGGATACACGATTGTGTAAACATCTGAACATTGATAGTGGCAACCATGCCAAATTAAAAATTAGTTTATTTCAAGTAGGCTTAGTTTACAGTAGGGTTGCCAACCGTACTATTATATATAGTATTGTACTAAATTCCGAGTCTGAGTACTTATACACTGTTGAAGAAATATATATACTACGTAAAAAACTATACGTATTTTCAACACGGATATCTAACAAACAAAATTTCATTTCATATGCATTTCGGTTTTCAAAAATGTTTAAATTAGATGTGAAAAAGCACATGACACTCTTATTTCAGACAAATAATTCTTGAAAAATGCAACAAGAGTAAATATTGTTTTTTAAAAATAAATGTTGATTTTTTGCTTATTTCATAAAATTACATATTTTATTTAAGAGTACTATATTTTTTTATAGCTCAATGCTATATTTTTCTGAAAAAATGTTGGCAACCCTATTTTACAGGCACTTTTTCACGAGTCGGAAAAAAACTCTTTTAAAATCATCAATCTTTACAATGCTTATTAATAACTAGCAGACGCCGCGCGGTTTCACCCACGTGGTTCCTGTTCCCGTAGGAATATGGGGATAAAATATAGCCTATAGCCTTGCTCGATAAATGGGCTATCTAACACTGAAAGAATTTTTCAAATCGGACTACTAGTTCCTGAGATTAGCGCGTTCAATCAAACAAACAAACTCTTCAGCTTTATAATATTATTATAGATAATTAATCATTAAGCAAAATAAAGAATTATATTTCTTGTGTCAATGAAAGCCAATTCAGTAGCTTCCAGCGTCTTTGTCAGTAATAAATTCATTAATAATTATATAATAAGCTTGGTGTAATAAATACCAAACTCTGTAGTTATCCATCATGGCCAACAGTGTAGAGGAGCCATTACACTTACATTCCATCCGTTAACTTTATCTTTAACAAATCTAGTAACCTTGTGGATGTAACCTTAGTTTTAATTCGATGCATTAATTAACTTGTATTGCACATCATTAACTGCCTATTCGCTAGTTAATAATAAGTATTGCTTTTCAGTTGATTGCATGGATATCAGAAGTGGAAGTCCATCAGGATAACTTAGATTTTTTTATATTTATAGTATTACAGTTCGTGCGATGTAGCATGGTGCAGGTGACAGTTCGTTTTACTTTTATTAAGAACGTCATACGCAACGAACGCAACTGTCACCCGCACCATGCTACAGCACACATAGTATAGAATAGTGCCAGTGTTTTATTTTTTAAATATGATCAGGAAACCATTCTCTAGGTACCAACCAAAGATTTTATACTATAAGATATTATGTTATGTCAACCATTGGCGACCAAGTAGGCTAACCACGACAACGACCAACACACGACCAGTTTAAATGGACGTCATCCCGTTAGCGCTGCAGGAATGTGAGATTGAGATTATCGAATGGTGAATGGCTAGGTAGCAATACGTGCCTAAAAATCACCGCAAAAGTGATCCAAAATTAGCTACTCCACTGAGCGCACAGATGCACTATTTTATGTTTACTTACATATATTACTTACTTACATTAATAGTTATTTATGTATAGTTTTTACACTTCCTGAACACACGACTCGATATTGAAAGTATAGAATATTTAAAAGGTATTAGGTATTTGTTTGTTAGCTTACTATGTGACTAAATGAAAGAAAGAAGACTACAATAGGGATGATGACAGTTTTTTAAATTGTATATAAATTAAGAGTATGCTAATAGTAAAGCAATTTTGTAAAAGGAACTGGGTATCTGCGATCATTACTTTCGGAGCTACAGGGATTTAAAGGGTCAGATTTGCGGCGCTGCCGCGGATCCTTGAAAAACGCCCCATACAAAATGGCACGAACTAATGACGTCGTAGGTAATGTAATGATGGTTAGATGTGCGTTCAAACAAAATTACTAATATCATTGTGCGTTTATGTTTATAGTTCAAATATTAAAAAATGTCACATTTAATGTAAGAAAGCTAAAACTGTATGAATTTTCATCTAATAATGATAAAAGATTTTTAATAGATTTTGAAATTTTATAATCTCATTTATTTTGCAAATATCCAGACAATCTTTGCTTTTTATGTATAAATTAGTTAACATTGACCCTATTTACCCGAATGTATCATAAAAATCAATATATTCAAACCTAGTCATCATCCCCATTCTCTGCGTGTGTGAAGTCTGCCAATCCGCATTGGGCCAGCGTGGTGGACTATTGGCCTTAGCCCTCTCATTCTGAGAGGAGACTCGAGCTCAGCAGTGAGACGAATATGTGTTGATGATGATGATGATTATTTGTTTAAATATATTTCGTTGCTTACTATGTGACTAAATGAAAGAAAGAAGACGAAGTCTCCGACAATTGCTTGTTACAATTTTACATTATTTAACATTTATTTATAATAAGTACATAAGGAGTTAAACAATTAGGTAAGAGACCAGACGGCATGTCTTTGATGCCATGGAAGATGGGTAGGCCTTTGGTGTGGGACGCGACTTGCGTAGACACCCTTGCGCCTTCACATCTTCCTGGTACGATGGGATGTGCAGGCGCTGCAGCTGCATCAGCAGAGACCCTCAAGCGGCGCAAATATAGCAATCTCGTCGGAGATTACATATTTGAGCCGTTTGCGGTCGAAACACTAGGACCGTGGGGTCCGAGTACACGCTTTCTTTACAAAGAAATTGCAAAGCGTTTAATCGACACCTCCCGTGACCAGAAGGCTGGCCTACATTTAGGCCAAAGAATTAGTATTGCCATACAACGTGGCAATACTGCCAGCCTTCTGGGCACTTTACCTATGATCGTCGATTCGGACGAATTCTACGACGCCTGAGCCTTTAGATATAGTTTAAAATTAGGTAAGTTAGATAACCTAACCATCAGGCCGGCTCGCAGCGATAGAGCGAGCGCACCGGACAAGCGGCCCTGGGAATTGTTTCGGACTGACATTGTTATCATTTGCTGTTATCAGTAAGTAGGTACGTAGGTTTATGTCACCATGTATTTGCAGTAGGCATAGTGGAGCTCTGCGGGGTAAAGCCAGTGGCGTGCACAAGCTATTTAATTAGGGTTCGAGAATGAGACACCTGATGACTCTTTAGAGGTTTTATTTCTCTCACGCACTTCCAAACGTAGGCGTTTTTTATCCAAAAATCAATCTAAAAACATGTTTTTTAATACAAATACAAGAACCAAGACTAAGTATACCTAACCCTTATGAAGCCGTACCCTAAGAGCCGTGATAGCACAGTGATTCCGGAGGGTGTGGGTTCGAATCCGGTCCAGGGCATGCCCCTCTAACTTTTCAGTTGTGTGCATTTTAAGAAATTAAATATCACGTGTCTCAGACGGTGAAGGACCATACCTGAGAATTCTCTGCGTGTGTGAAGTCTGCCAATCCGCATTGGGCCAGCGTAGTGGACTATTGACCTAACCCTTCTCATTCTTAGAGGAGACTCGAGCTCAGTAGTGAGCCGCATATACGTTGACTAACTGACGCTGCGCGGTTTCACCCGCTTGGTTCCCGTTCCCGTAGGAATACGGTCCAATCAATCAATCTAACAAACAAACAAACTCTTCAGCTTTATAATATTAGTATAGAATAATGATGCTGATGATACCTAACACAAGGTGAAATGGCAATAGTCAGTCAAACGTACCTTTCCTATACTAATAGCATTAACAACTGAGTCTTAGGGCCATAAATCATTTCTCTATATCTATCTCGCTTGCACTTATGGGTCTTATGGAGCCGTCTAGTGAAGGGTGTAACAATGAAAGACATATTATCGATAAGTAAAGTTTATTATCGTATCTTGTTCACAAAATTAAAAAAATTAACAATATTTGATTTAATATAATATAATAATTAACTAAATATAAACATATTATATAATTATTAACTAAATAAAATTAATCTTCATCTGAGTCTTCATCATCAGAATCTTCGTCTTCTGCCAAATTTATTATATATTAGTATCCATAGTGCGCAACGAGTAACACATGAATGTATTTATTTAATTGCAGTAAACACATTTATAGCAAAAAAAATACGCAATGCAATTACATTAGAAACCGACCAATCAGAATCGTCCAAATCATTATTGACTCATCATTAGCACGTGCGCAGGTAGCCGTTTATCGATAATTAGGGTGCGCAGGTAGGCGCGCTGCACATTCCTATCTTTTTTGACTTTTATGACCGGACGACTCAGATGATAATGCGCATACTATAGTGTGTGTGTGAGAATAAGTTGATCACAAAAGCCTTGTGTTAACGCACCATTCGTTTTGTTCTACAACGGATCGTGACATGTCGAGTCGTTTCGGAACATGTTCGGGCTTGCCGCGAGAATGAATGGACTGGTGTGACCAATGATAATAAATACTGTTAGATCTGTTACTACAAAGTTCGAAGAACGAGCGAGAAAGCGCAGTGTTGGTCGACCTCTCACCAGGTGGACTGACAACATCAAGCGAGTCGCAGGGATTCGCTGGATGGGCCTACAAAAGGCCTATGTCCTGCAGTGGACGTCCATCAGCTGATATGATGATGATGAGATGTGTTACTAGTGCATGAAAAAAGAGGCGCTCAAAAGAGGAAAATGCACAACTCAATGTTAGTTGTGGTCAACAACAAACGTTATTTAAACAAATAATACCTAAATATCATCTACAATGTCGAGTTGTGTGTTCAGAAAGTGTAAACACTATAAATACAAAAATATATAATGGAATTAAAGACAAAATTGTCCATGTGTGCGCTCAGTGTTGTAGCCTATATTCTGATAACTTTTTGCGGTGATTTTGTAGGGACGTAACCGATCTATAGTAAAAAATTATCATTGGGTGGGACGGCATTCTGTAAAGCACTTGAGGACAGGTAGTAGGGTTGCGGTTTGGGGTAATTTATACTGCAGTTGTTCGGCACTTCATTGTTTTAACGTGGTTTTGGATTCTCTATTCTTATTTGTTTATCTAATTTAATTTTGAACCTTCTTACTTCAAAGATTCAATGCCTACGGGAGAATCTTTAAGTCAAGATAAGGGCACAGCACTCGCCTATATGTAAAGTCGGACTCGTCAAAGGAGAATGCCTATCGACTACTACAACGTCGGCCCCAGAAACCCATATAGGTACTGCCGTATATGGAGATGATAATATGATGTATAAATCAGGATCTGGGTAAAAATTTGGCTTGATAAAAGTATGTTTCTTGGGTAGTTTTATTAACTCTTCTTGGTCAAAAAGTTCGCCGGTATACCGAAGCGGTTTTTATTAGGTATTTTTTTTCTGTTACCAGCAAACTTAACAGACAACAAAACGAACAAACAAACCAATCGTAAGTCTTCAAAAATGTCGTAAAACTCAGGTTGTATATACAACGATCTTTGTGTCCCCGGTTGGGGATAAATGAAAGATGAATTAAAAATGTCGTAAAATTTTACAGCAAACTTTTTTGATAACACCTAATGATTTCATTATAAAAATATAATTATCAAGATTTTTTTAATATACAAGTGGTTAGGGTAGGTCAGGCCCGGGGATGGGAATTCCCTTTTCATAGTTAGGCCCTACCTCAACAGGATATACCTACCCTAAGACTTTTGATTCACTTGAGAGTGTGAAATATGCGTTTTTGGTTTTTATTAAGTCTAGTATCGAGTCGTTAATATTTAAAAGTGAAAATCAAAGTAACACAAAATGAAAAACAATAAACAATTTTGAAAAGTCTGGAAAGGAAAAAAATGGAATGTGCTGTCTAATATTTAATGAAAATTCCATTTCAATGGCAGAAGCGGGCGAGTTTTACAGTTTTTTCCCTCGCTGTGGTGAATTTAAATCTTAAGTGGGGCATAAATTACTGGAGGACTTGATAACGTGACCGCCTTTAGATTTAGCCATTTATTTAGAGTAACGAAACGTCTGCTTGTCTTGATAACGAGATATCTTACTGATATCGAGTGGGTGTTGATAGTAGGTGTAGATTTTTAACTGTGCGTTGTTTATTACAGTTATATTTAACTAGCGGATGCCCGCGACTTCATCTGCCCTAAGGTCTCCTTAATCCGGTTACAGTCGAACTGTACAATTAAAAATACAAATTTGAACTTTTTCTATTGATTATGATTGAAATTTTGATTAAAGTGTGTAGTTAAAACTGCGCACTTAAAACTGAAGGTCTGTAGCCCGGATAACAAACATAATATGATCTAGGTAAAACTAATATTATAAAGAGATAAACTTTGTGGTGATGTCGGGGATAATTTCTGGATCTACTAAACCGATTTTGAAAATTCTTTTACTACTAGAAAGCTACATTATTTGTGCGTGTCATAGACTATATTTTATCCCCGTGTTCCCACGATAACGGAAATTACGGGGGTGAAACCGCGGGGCGCCTGCTAGTTATTTATATACATGTTCCTGCATTTTAGAGATCCTTCGGTTATACAGACAAACGCGCCTGTCAAACCTTTGACTATACATCTCACTACTACACCAAGTCAAACCGTTACTCCCAGAGTACAAAAAGACTAACTCGTAGGTACCTATGTGAATTTATTTTAAACATTTTACATAAAACATACTCGTAGTGTCAACAGACGCCTCCAAAAAAACGGTCGAGGGATATAAATGAGATTTTTTCCCATTCATACCACATCCCCGGTCTCCCGTGTCGAGACGAAGAATGCAGTTCGGAGAGCGGCGGGGGACGTGTGGGAACAAGTTTGCGCGCGCGCGGGGTGTAGGTTCACCATCAATACGGAATAAAGTCAGACAAAATAATTCAAACATTTTATAAATATTGTGCCATATACCACAATGCCTAAGTAAGCACTATTATAGTCCCAGATGCTAAAATAATTAAAAATAAAGTTCATAAACTACTACGTGTAAAGGGGTCTAAAAAGAACGAAACAAGAAAATATTTCAGATATTTAGATCTGAAATATTTTCTTGTTTCGTGAGACATGAATAGGAACAAAAATGGTCACGGTAGAGCCGTGAATCTTTTGACACCTCATTTATTAAAACCGGTTCAGTAGTTTAGGCGCTACGGTTGAACAAACGTACATACATACCTGGACAACAACAAATGGAAGACGATTATCCATTCCGAGAACGCGATTACAACTGAATTGCTCTACTAGGAGACTACAGTGGGGGCAGGATGCCTCACTCTGTCAAGCGTACCGGCTACGCGCCATTTGGACGCGTGGAGACTTATTTATATAAAAAAGTAAATAATTAAATCCCAATTACATGAAAACCTAATTTTAATATTATCACAATAATTAACGTACATTTTGCTAACCGATAAAATACCTCACTCGCCGACAAAATGTATAACGCGACAGGCATAAAGAAGTTTCTAACACATTTGATATCATGGTCACCCTACAATTAGGAGTGAGTTGATGCGTTTAAGATCACTCAATGCAGACATCCATGGGGGTACATTCAATGGGTATTTGTTTTGAGGTATCGTCGCTTAAACAGACCCGCCTAGCGGACCTCAAAATAAAAGGTAGGATGTAGGTACGCTGAGATGACAGAAAGATTAAAGGACGAATATGAGATTAACTTTAGCTTAACTGCCTTAACAAAATGGAAAAAATAAATGTGAACGATTAAAGAAATATTCAATGTTAATAGAGTATAGACAATAATATAACAGTAGAGTCGCTATATACAGAACAGAATCAGTTTGCCAGAAAAAAGTGCATTTAACCAAAAAGCGTATTTAATTTTCATACATAAAACGGTAAACATTTTACAATCAAGATTAAAACCGTATCATAAAGAGCTATTAACAAAAGTATACCTACAAATTGAACAGTTAAAACTGAACAAATTGAACAATTAAAAGTTAAAAGCTGAATGGTTCAAAACTGTGTCAATGGAACGAATAAAAGGGTACAAATCGAATGAACAAAACTGTGCAAGTTGGACAATAAAAACTGTACAAATTGAAACTATAAAAAGTGCAAATTGAATGACTAAACCTGCACGAGCACAAATATTAAACTGTCCAACTCTGAAAGCTAATTCTGTGCTGTGCTTTTCTTTCTAATTCTTTTCTTTATAATCTGCTGACTTTCTATCTTTATCCTCTAACATAAAAAATCAGGACTGGTTTATCAGTAAGCTTCGTATTTCTTATCATCCTGTTGGCAAAGAATTTGTTTTTATTTTTAAACAACTTCAAAAAGTTGCTTTCAAACTGATCAGATACTAATTTTACACATACGATGCTAATTTTAGCTTTTTAATTTAGGTATATTTTTGTTTTTGGAAGTCGGTTGAGTTGTTTATGTTACCTGTTTTCGTGGTGGCACTTGAAACGGGGTTCTAGCTGAAAATCAGCGCTATACTCGTATGCTCTTTGCATACCTGGAGCATATAGCAATGTGCTGAGCTGGGACATTTTTTTAGGTTATGCCACATATCGCAGGGTATTTATGATTTATTAATTGTGGTGTGTGGCATAATGTATGCAATAAAGATATTTCCTTTCTTTTTCTAATTGTTCTATTAAAATTTTCATTTTAGACTTGCTCATCGGTTAGGTACTCCATGACGGCTTAGGCTATTGAAGTGATTCTTTATTTGTTGGAAAGAGACTTACTGTAAGGGCAAATACTACTTACCATAAAGAATGATGAGGATCCGACTCTAGGATCTTCAGAAAGATCTTCTATATTGGCTTTGTACCAGTAAAATAAGCCCTTAAGCAATTAGGAAAGAATTATTAGACCACTCAGAACCAGCTCCTCACCTCAAAGCTCATCAACGGGTAAATAACTTTATAGGTTGCTATTTGAATAGACTGATAATGAGTATCAGATCATCCGGAGTTACTCAAGGGTATTATTAGCCGGTAGCGGTAGCCGGTAGCCCGCGGCTGTCATACGGTTGAATTACGACAATTACGGACGGTTACTAAGCTACCTAACAATTATAATCATCGTTACCAACGAAATGGCTAGGGAATTAATATACTTACTCGTAGGTAAGTACTTTTTTATACGACGATTAAGTTTTACTATAGATTTAGATAACTATATAAATCGGAACGTTGTACATTATATCGTGATCAAATCTTGGAATTGGAAAGTGGAATTCATGATATGGTTAAATATTTCAAATAGCGCAGACCGCAGAACACACAGAAAACGCTAAAATTAAGGTTTTTCTTAATTTCATGGCACAGACTTTAGAAATTATCAACCATAATTTTGAATAATGGCTAAAAATTTTGAATGTCATAGTCAGATCTTAGAACAGATCACTTCATGATATCGCACATTTCAAATGGTGGTGTAGACAAATCTTAGAAAATGATTACATCATTATGGGGCCGAAAATTTCCAAATTAGGCAAATTTTCAAATTGATAACTACGATGGGGCTGACTATTTCGTCAAATGGTTGTATTTCTTTAAATACTCAAATTAGTAGCGAAAATATTTAATGGCGTTTTATTATCAACACCGACAGTTAAAACTGTGAAATTGGATCAAATTGTAACGTTATCTTCCTGATTAGATAATTTTGAATACTGTAGACATATAATATTATATCTGTACAAATACCAGCTATCTTATCGTAAATGCTTTGAAACGAATCATGTATGAGATATGTCTTTACATTATTTTCAAAATGTAAAATATTTCAGAGGAAGAGTAAATGAGAATCTTCTAAGGAAGCGGTCTCCATCGTTCTCATATTACTTTACCTATAGTATTATTGTATTCAAGCACAAGTCTGTCTACTGGTCGCATAGAAATCAGAGATAGAGTTACGCTGTAGAAAGTTTTGTATGCTTCCGAAACCTAAAGCTTATTTAGACAAGGAATTTGTAAATTATAGCTTCTTTAAATAGCCAATAATCCAATTGGCATAGTGTCTATGGCTTTTATCGCATTTGCAATCGAAAAGACTTGTAGCCTTTATAGCAGCATTTTTTTTTTTAATAAATAAATATACTTAAACAATACACATCACTATCTAGCCCCAAAGTAAGCATACAGAGTAGCTTGTGTTATGGGTACTAAGATAGTTGATATTATAATATTCATATACATTTATATACTGCTCATCACACAAATATTTTCCAGTTGTGGGTATCGAACCCACGACCGTGGATGCAGAAAGCAGGGTCACTACCCACTGCGCCACGCGGCCGTTGTGGTGTTAAAGGGGTTAATCTCTGGATCTGCTGAACCGATTTTGAAAATTCTATTACCACTAGAAAGCTACGTTTTTCGCGAGAGGCTATATTTTATTCTCGTATTCCCACGGGATCGGGAACTACGCGGATGAAACGGCTACGGCTAGTTTTAAATACGATCAATAAGTACTCGCAGTTGTTAATCTTTGGCCGTACAAATCGCGATAACCCGATTATTCACGTCGAGCGGACTTTGCGCTTTGGAAGAAGAAACTTGCACATCGCCCTGACTTTGCTTATATTGTCGCGAACATTATAGCGATATTTAAACGAATGTTTTATCAATAGCTACATATAAACAAAATTAAAGTCTATGGCTGTGATTTCAAAATAACTATGTTTTCTCAAGTGCTTATAGTTATTAACACAATGAAGCTTTTCGTCTGTCTGTGTATTTGTCTGTTTATTCAGGCTAATCTCTGGAATTTGTGACGTCACGCAGAAGACATCGCGGGCATCCGCAAGTTATAAAGAATACAGCTGAAACCAGTGGCAAAGTAATAAAAAACTAACGTCGACCCACACCAATAAGCATCATTATAAATAATAATTAACATTTTATATAATAAAAGTCAGATAAGATAAGTGGTGTCATATAAAAACACCGGACCTGGTAACCGAAGACGCCATATCACGTAATTATATATTTTGAGCAATATTTAATTGGTGTCTTAACGTGTGATAAAAAGTTGACACTGTCAAGGTCTGTGCGATAAGCGGATTTAAGAGTTCGTACGTATTTTAAGTTATATAATGTAAAATTGTAGATACGGCATACTCTGGCCACAGACGATCAAATATAACGAAAAAACCGGTCAAGTGCGAGTTGTACTCGCTTACCGAGGGTTCCGTACGTAGGATTGTTATTAAATACTTCGGGAATCGAATTGCGCAGTTTTCAAAAATTTAAAAAAAAAATTATAATTTTCAGATTTTTCTTGTATACTTCTGATCTGTACTAATGTTACTTGCCGAATGTCATGTCATGTCATGTTCTATGTCAACGGGAAGTACTCTTTGTTCTTGTATTGTACCCTAGTTTTGATTCCCTTGAGAGTGTGAAAATATGCGTTTTTTGCTGGTCGTATCTTACGTAAACTTAGAAGTTTTTTCATAACTTCAAGGGACCGTAGTCCTGAGTATACCACCAAAGAATGCTTGAAATATTATAAGCCCTTAAGCATTTTGCCTGCTTTTTTTCGTAACATTTGAAGCTTTCTATCACAATCAGCTGAAAGCACCGTCGAGCTTTTACCTACTTACTAGTGTACTGGACACAGAAAAAGATGTTAAAGATTAATATGATAAAGATTCTGTCCTTCATAATAACCATTCGCGCCAACGGCAAAATAGTAGCCGAGTATGAGGCGTCACTTGCTCACCGCAGGAATTTCTACTAGAATTTATAATATAAATACGCAGACAGACACCGGACAGACATCCTGTTGCGCGAGTTATCTATAAGTAAACGGTACTACCTACGTATCTGTTTGTAATAGTTTTATTTTGTAACACATTTTATGTAAACAACTAAACAATTTAGTAGCACTAAGTATTGACGTCCTTTCTGACGCAGTTGGTAATTCTGTGGCTATCAACA
Organism: Bicyclus anynana; assembly: GCF_947172395.1. Taxonomy (NCBI): domain Eukaryota; kingdom Metazoa; phylum Arthropoda; class Insecta; order Lepidoptera; family Nymphalidae; genus Bicyclus; species Bicyclus anynana. The sequence continues at coordinate 1,404,911 of NC_069098.1, read as the reverse complement.
AAGGTCCAGGGTTCGATTCTCAGCGCGGATTCACTATGACTTTGAAACACGGCTAAAACTCAGGTGATACAACGTCGGAATATGCCCGACTAGTTTCGAACCCATACGGGGCCCATAGTCATGAACTGGTTCTTTCAACGCGACACGATCCAAACTCAGTTTGTAGGTATCACGTGAGTTTTAGCCGTGCTTCATAATAAATTAATACCTATTGCCAAGATAAACTTTGACTGCGATCTCGTATGATGCAATCTAAGATAGAAGCGGGCTTACTTGGAACTTGAAAGATCATGTTAGATTCCCATACCTTTGATGGTTTCTTTAACAACAATTTAGCGTTCCAGTACGATAGTAGACCGCCGGTCATTTGCCGGTACGTCTTTGCGGATTAGCCACGGCCGATGGCTACCTATAGCTTGGCAAATTCGTTCGTAACAATCCCGATGGCCCACGGGGGCCGGGAGGCGGGTAGCGATCACAGATAAACCCACAACCCTACTTCCAGCATCTGCCCCGCGCGCCCGACTACACAACCGCGCAGTCCTTCCCTCCCCGTCGCCCGCATATCATGGGAGAATCATCAACGAACTTGCCAAGCTATGGCAACCCAAATCCAGGGCCTCTCTGTTAAGAACCACAGCACAACTGCGCCAAAGTTCGTCATATCTCTATGGTAACTAATACCTCTGCAACATCTCAGTCTAGCGCGTCGCGTCGAACGTTTACGAAAAGAAAACACAATTTGTATAAAATATCACACATCTGAAAGTTAAGCACACAACACACACGTTAACTAACAGTAGGCAAATATTGTGTGAGCTGTTATCGCCGAGCCCACAGCGCCGGTTGTGTTGTGTGTAGATGCGACAAACGCGGAACTTCGGTACCGTTCCTCTGCATACAGTGACAGACAAACATAGTTACCCACGTATTGACAAATCGGACGATTCTCTAATGACTCTCATGTGAACATTTCTTTACATATTATGTTAGAAATATTGGAACTTCAAACTATACTTTAATATAAGTGCTTAAGTTATTTTATGCTTAAAGCAGGTAGGGAAAACAACACGAGCAGTGGGAGTGTTGATCAATCGTCAAGGAATTCCTTAATCCTACATCCAGTAGTCACAAGTCCTGGACTTTGCTTGGTGTTTTTCTCTCTACCACGCGATGGACCCGGCACCTGCATGGTGAATCCATGGAATGCTAAGATATTCGTCTCATACAGAACCGCCAGAAATCGTCATGTAACGCAAACCTATTTGTAGTACTATTGATTATTGCATCTATGAACTCGGTTTAATTTTTGTGTTGTATAAGTGACCGTATAAACGCCACAGTATATGGGACCACACCCAAGTAAATGTCACCAATCTGTAAGGATACTACTGCACTCTTTCAAACAAAAAAATATATTAATAAATTGATTAATAAATGAGGAAGATAAGAAGTAATAAACGTTATAAATAGAAAACGTACGCGTGGAACTGAGAACCTCCTCCTTTTTTTCTAGTGTGCGGGGAACAACACACAAATTAATAATGATTCAAGTCATCATGACGTATACCTACCGTATAAGACGTTGATTCTCAGATTTATGACGACACATGACTCTGATTACAAACAGAATGACGCAACCGTATAAGTCGTTGATTCTGAGAAGATTAGTGACGTCACAAATATCCACTGTCCACACAAGATAGCCATAGGTTATTAGAGTCATTCACAAACTCCCTTCCCCAAACCTGCATTATATCTGTCACTAACGTCGACCTAATTGTTTACACCGTACGAAACGGGGTGCGAGTGGTTCTCTTCTTGTCTGCACCACATTATTCTGTGTGTTTGTGTTCACAAAAATAAACCCTTGTTGAAGATATCACATAGTTTATATTAGCGGCAGATAGGACTAATGAAATAAACTTGTACCTGCTTTTGTCTATCTATCTACTAGCCTAGCTAACACGGCAAACGTTGTTCTACCACATACATTTCTGTCATGAAAAAATACTAAATACGCGATGAAAAGGAGTTGGGTGTAGGACATTACTTTACGACCTATTCTCATACCTACTAATTACTAAATAATGTGTACAAAAAAATGCGAGCTGTTTTGGAGGAGTGAGTCCACAAACACCGTGACACGAGATTTTAATTTATTAGATGAAAGGTTTAACTAGCCTCCACAATACATATGTGAACCATCTAGAGCAAGTTATAAGATAAGCAGGATAAAACTAAAATATGAATATGAAATAAAAATCAAAAAAATAATTTATCTCATTATTAGAATTTTTAGCTTAACTTAAGTAACTAGTTTTTATTACTAAAATTAAGTTAAAATATTTAATGATAAGATAAAATAAATATTATACAATCGAAGAATAATCAAATTCCAATAGATAACCACTGAAACCTAACAATAGTTAGCAATTCGTATTAGCCGCTCTACTGTTTTGGTAAATCTCATTGACATTGTTTGAACGTCTAAAAATATCGTTCAATGTCGCGTTGTGGCTCTATGGCCGTGCTGTTTCGTACGGGCTTTTAAGGTCACAGTTTTTGTTTGCTTTAGAAAGCCTGTCTGTTGTTGCGAGATGTCTCTCTCTTGTTAGTATCTGATACTATATTGAATCTTACTATGCAAATATAACCAGAAATTCTTCATTTACTTCTAAACTATCGGCTTTACCATCAGTTAATAAAATGAACTGCGGGTGGGTAGGTACGTTATTTATTATTGGCACGCGTTTTTCTTTTTACCAGTTATTACAAGTTAATTGTAGGGAAAATATTTTTCGCGTATGTTCGAAGACGAAACTAATTCAAAATGGTTTTTATCCATTACCTTAACGATAATTTCAAAGATTTTTACTTTTTAACGTTCAGACAGTTTTATTAACACTAATATGTATATGTGCTTACTTATGTGCGAAATAAAAGGCTTCAGACATACAACGTCTAAATTGCTCTTAAAGCCTAATAACAATGTCTCCGATAACCCATTAACCCATAGACGTATGGATGTAGACTCCATACGGAATCATAGAGGTTACATCAACAACCATCATCACTGTTATCAGTTGATAGATGTCCTCAGATAGACTATAGGTATCTTGTGACTTTGCATATATTCAGTGTGGATAAAAATGGATGTAGAACTAGACCTAACACGTTCACTGTGTATTAGAATTGTTGCGCACGACAACTCTCAGGAAGACAAAAAGACAAATGTCAACCAATAGCAGCACAATATCACTCTCTCTGTCGTCCCATCGCAACGAAAAAGACAGCGATATTTTCGTGGCATCACAATTGGTCGAGATTTGTTTATGTCTCTTCTTGAGATGCGTCGTGGCGCTCAACCTATGCCTACATGATCGTATATGGATGAAGAGTTAATTGTAATCCTGAAAAATCTCTACCTCTATGTACCTGAAAGATTACAAAGCGACCCGACCCCGTAGCAACGAATCAAATCCATAGCCGCGATCGGGCGCATTCTAATCGGTTCATTAAACATAGCTAAGCTAACATCCTGCCTATAAAACATCTTCGAGGGCCGGCGCTGTGGGAAGCGAAACCGGTCCTGTCGGAATTCGGCTCCTCGGTTCACTCACTTGTGTTTTTGACACGACTTGTGTTTCAGACACGCCGTCATACTTGTTATTGCGATTGTACGAGGACATACATCATTATCAGTTTTGACTGATCACTACTAAGCCAGACCTCCCAAGAGGGGATATGGAGCTCTGACCCACCACCAACCACACTACCCCAACGCGGGTAAGGGTGATAATGTTTTTTCAAGGAAGACGACGACTTAACGTGCTCTCCGAGGCACTGCAGTAAATATAACACCACAAACAACCCAATTTAAACTAAAAAAATCGTCACAGGCAGAAAACCACAATATCTCATAGTCTGAACCAGGATTTGAACCCAAGACCTCGTAATCAGAAATCTGGTTAACCATTAGAACTACGAGGCAGTAACTGGACTGTTTTCACCATTATCAGCCGATGGACGTCCGCTGATAGGCCTTTTGTGTAGAGTGTAGACCTTCAAATCCTACAGTCTCGAGCCGCCAGCATCCAGTGGCTCAAAACAATCTAGTATATGTCGTCGGTACACCTAGTGGGGGTCGACTAACACTGCGTTTTCCAATGCGGGGACGCCAATCCAGGAAGACCCCAACGTTTATCGGCTCTTTTTACTATGTGTCCTGTCCATTACCACTTCAACTTCGCGAAACGCTGAGCTATGTCGGTGACGGTTCTTTTGCAGATCTCCTCGTTTCTGATTTGATTACGCAGAGAAACATAGCTCGCTCCATCGCCCGCTGAGTAAGTCTGAGTCAGAGTTATTTATTAGTGAAAGCACCAGTGTATGTACAACATTTGGATCCTTTTTCAAGGTTGTGCCCAATATGACATAGTGGTGTTCTGACGATAGTGTTAAGGTGCCACAATTTTTGAAATGAATGTTTTTTCTTTCTTTCTTTCTAAATCACATGAAAATCCGTATCCGTAAACTGTTTTCTTTTGATTTATGCGAACAGACTGACGCAACGAAATAAATTGTCTTCTTACATATAAGACAGTAAAAACTCTGTTTATCGCCGATAAATAGCTTTCTTGCTATTTGATTGGTTGCGTAGCTGTTAAGCGACGTTTGAATAAGTCCGCTAGTATAATATGTACTTATAACATACCAAGTATATCCTTCTATTTCAAAATCGGTTCAAAATCAAAACCATGATGGTTTCCTCAAACTGTGACACGATGCGCGGCGTCGCCACGGGCGATCTTCTGCGCTCTAAAAATAAAGTTTATTTCCATTCCAGTCATTTGACACGTGGCCGCGGTTATGACTGTTTTTATTGCTCCAGTCACTGAGTTCACGTGACTAATTGCATTTGTTGACTGTTGGAGAATGTGACTAATGAGTTTTTATGACGAAGAAGGTATCTTAATAATAGATAAGGTGAAATGAAAAGGGTCTTACAGCCCGAATAAGTAATTAACTAATTATTCTTCTTTAGGGTACATTAGTCAACAAGGAACCCGTGACTATTGCTATGAATGAAATAATTACGATTACTTTCCACGGTAATGGACAAAACCATTTGAGTCAGTGTATAGGAAAAAGTGTTAAGTACTGTAGATTCAAGTGCTGCCAAAAAGATCATAATATGAACAAAGTGACCCAAACGAATAAAAAATTCTTAGATAACGCATATTTAATTGAGTCACTTTGTTTATATTCTGATCTTTTAGTAACAATATAAGTTTTGGTTTAAATTTAGCTAAATAAGTAGATTAGAACGTAATAAGTTTGGTTGCTTTATATGGTACTCTATAATAAAGAAAAAGAAACATACTCTCCTGAAGTAAGTATGTCGTTAAAGGATACTTTTTTACTAAAACTGTAACCAGTTAATTTGGCCCTGCTGGAGGCTTAAGTGTCCCCCAGTCTAACGAGTGTGGCCTTTGTTCGGCCGTACAAAATTAGTGGGCTATTACTTTTAAGCGGACAGGAGGCGACTGCAAAAGGAATAACAGAACAGAAGCGCCAAATCCCGCCTAATTGTTGTCGCCAGTGCACGGAACTGCAAACAATGGTGACAATTACCAGCCGCTTTGTGATTGACGTATTCATCGTTTGCCCCAGGGCTGCCACTTCACGACTGTGATATAGCTTAACCAGAAAAATAAAGTTTATACTAATATTATAAAGAGGTAAAGTTTGTGAGCTTGTAGGGGTAACCTTAGTATCTACTGACCCTATTTTATAGGGTCATTTTATATTTAAATAGGCCATGACAAAATCCAGTAAAAATATTGAAAAACCAGGGTAAAATTTTCGTGGTAAATTACAAATAGGACATTTAGCAGCTTGCAGGGAGCCGCTAGATGGAAATCCATGTAAGGCCTACGAGTAATTATGCCCAGCAGTGGACGTCCAACGGCTGTTAATGATGATAATGATGAACCTGTGTTATTAAGTAACTCTTAAACGATCAATCGATCAAAATTAATAAGAAGGTATTTTGGCAGCCCTATCATATGCGTATATATAGGTGTACAATAACTCGTGTACTGTACGTAGGTATAAATTACTGTCTCCTCAAATAAAAGGCATTCATAGAGCACACACAATCCTCCGCTAGCGTACCCTATGCTTGGAAATGTACATTTGTGTCCTAGTTTCCATGTAAAATCATAACAAAACACGAGGCAGGTACGCACTGCACTAACTAGTGAAACAATTGGTCAATTCGGGCATAAATTACATGAATGAGATCATAGACTACTATGAAGTCACGTAATTATATATTGACACAACACAGTTTATGATAAAAGCTAGTAGCAAAAAATTGTTAGGTAACTTAACAATGATTTTTGTAAAGAATAGAAGCATCCTTTATGAGCTCGTTGTACAAATACTACTACTGTTTTTATTTCTAACCAAGATCCTTAAAATATTTGTGGAAATACCAATTAGAACAAAATTGTAAAAGCACAACAAAAGCAACAATTGTAATCTAATGCGTAGGTACATTGTCAATCCCCATTGACCTAAAATCCCTTTTTCAACATGACAAATTATATCGATTTTATAAAAAAGGGCCTTAGAAAACGAATGCAGTGACGCATCACTGCTAAAATTAGCAACATGTCGAGTCATGACTCTCTTACACTGGCCTCCCAACACCGAAAGAAAGTAACTCCACATATCGAAAACTGTCTCTTATGACTAACGTTAAAAAGGCGTTAGATTCTTATACTTCGGTTGGGAATGTAGATTGTTTATAATACATTTGTTTAGAAGAACCATTTCTTTGTTTGAGAGCACATCGCTAAGTCATTTTTGTTTAGTGTCAGTTAGTGTTTGTTTTGTGTCTTTCGTGCGACAGATGTGATGTCAAGATCATGTTTGATGTTTGTCAACGGTCAAACCCGTGGAGACAGTTTATTGAACTCGGCATTTGTCACTTGTACCTATTGGAAAGCTTTCAAGCAAAATCCATCTGCGGCATTTCCTCTTTATGACTTTTCTGTATTCCGAGGTACCTGAATCTCATTCAAATTTTTACACTCCGAGTACGTCTTCGCCAGCAAAGTTGAGTTCTCCGATTTTGACGTAGAGTTCAACCACAGTTAGGACTCACATAGCCTACAAATTGTATCAGTCCTAATGTCCGTCTAAGCAAAGGTCCGAATATCATAGACAATCCCTAAGCGCGCGACTTGCTGCTTTTCCAGTTAAATGTGAAATAATTTTGTGCGTTTTAACGCTTAGTGAAGCATTCTAACTCCCTGTTCTGGCTCTGGGGATCGACTTTGACAGAGTTTCTGCTTTCTCTGTCTCTGTAGAACTGTAGAATCTGTATTCTGAATCTGTAGAACTTAAAGGACTCAAATATAATAGATAATAATCTAGCAAGGCAACGTTGTAGGTAGTTTGCTAACTACCAATAAAACACCTACTGACTCATATCTATTTGTATAAATAAACAAATAGCAGTGCACAATGTGATCAAAGCAATCGGCGCCCAGTCTACGCCGGAACGTAAACAATCCAACGTCCTTGCAAAATTACTGCGACTGAGATAAAGGTGAGCTCACATAATAGCGCACCGCACGTGAATCACCGGAAAACTAATGTCAAGAAACGAGAAATACAAGAGTATCTTTTCTATGTAGGTTATAGGAGTATACGTCTGTATACATGTATGTACCTATTTATATATGATTCAGAACGTACATAAATATATATAGGTAAATAATTATGTCATAATGGTACATAAAAGGTTACATAGATAAGAAAAGGGCAAATAAATATCCTACTAGGTGTTTTACTTATGTATAGCTTGTATGGTATTAGCATGTGTTTAGATTAACTTAATCAGACATTACAAAAACGCTCCCGATGTTAATTATTGGGATTTTACGCTATATTTCTATTAGGTATTAACGTGATTGCGAATTTGAATTCGGCTCTTCTCACCAGAACCTGCCTTCTGAACCGAAGCGATAGTAGACTCTTTGCCAATAGTCAACCTTGACGTTTCATAATATTTTTAACATAAAAATGGAACCGACTTCAAGGACGTAATTCAGTTATTTTGATTGTAACATAAAATTGCAAAACCGATTTTCATGAAAATGAGCAATCTGGAAGTATACTCTTCCCAACAAAAAAAAAAGAATTTTCAAAATTGGTTAGTAAATGACGAAGTTATAAGGAAACAAACATTATTGAACGAAAAACATTCGAATTGAGAACCTCCTCTTTTTTTTGAAGCCGGTTAAAAAGTGCTTGTAAACTAAGCCTACTTGAAATAAATTAATTTTGATTTTTTAAGTCGTTTTTAAGGTAGTTTTTAACTTTTAATCTTGGCTTCACTCGACTTTATTATCCGCAAATGGTCAGTAAGTAACGATTGTTTAATTTGCGCACGAATCTGATAATATGCAATCCGCTCTAGTGGAATCAACGCATTTGAACGTTGTGGCAATCTGCATGAATTCATTAAAATTCGAAATCATTTGTTGATTTTAATGGTTCGTGTTATTATGGCGGGAATAACGGAAAAGAGACTCCAAATGGATCGCGCTTTTAACGAAAAATGATTTTGTACAGTTAAAGTTTTTAAGGGATAAAGAAAATTGCATTTTTGTATTTTTTTTTATTTTTTAATTTTTATTCAACTAAAACGTTGAACTGAGATGTATGTCTTAATGTTCAATGAAAAGTTAGCGCTTTACTGCTAATCTCATCTGATGTTAAGTGACGATGCGAAGAGACAACGATGGTACCACAACCGATGCCTACCTTCATTTTATCATCATCATTATTATCAATCCATATTCGTCTCACTGCTGAGCACCAGTCTCCACTCAGAATGAGAGGGGTTAAGCCAAAAGTCCACCACGCTGACCCAATGCGGATTGGCAGACTTCACACAAATTCTTAGGTATGGTAACCTTACTATTCGATATTTTTCCATCAGCGTTTGAGACACGCGATATATTTAATTTCTTAAAATGCACAGAACTGAATAGGTGCATGCCCCGGATCGTATTCGAACTTTCGCACTCCGGAATCGGAGGCAGAGGTCATATCCATTGGACTATCACGGCTATAAAATGGGACCTAATGCCCAAGCTGGGAACGAACCCAGGACTTTCTTATGATAACCACAACATTATCAACTGTGCTCGTGTGGCCATCCAATATCACATGATATTAAATGTCAAGTCTAGAATGATAGCACCCTAACCTAGACTATACATATACACCCTAAGTCAGCCATTGACGGTCAATTATTCTCACGTTTTTGCAGCGCAAATGGCAGCGAAGAGGATTCATAAGTCGACCCGTCATGCACGCAGTGACCAATACACTATCAGTTATAATCGTGGGTGCTGCAGAAACTTGAGAATAATTGATCGTCAATGGCGTGCACTAAATTACATTAAGAGCCATAGATTTTAGGTCACCGTAAAGTGATTAGATTACCTACTCCATAGGCTTTAATAGCTGTTAGTGAACGAGGCTTTAATAAGAGAATATGCTTTGTATGGCTGTATCTTTTTATTGAGTTTAACTAGAAATGTATACCGCAATATGAGGTCGTTGACCTTAGTAATCAATTCAGCTCGACAAATTGGGCTATATACAGTGGCGAGCACAAGGTTTAGCATAGATTAGGCATTATACATACAAGTTTTACAGAATGGAAAATTAATCCAATACAGCAGAGCTATTCTGTACCGATATTTTTATAACTCTACATGCTCGAATTCATCTCTATCTATCACTGTCTAATCCCATATTAAAGATAGAGAGAGATACAAGCGATTCAATCTTATACTGTCGAATTACAAAAACATCGTTACAGAATAGCCCTACAGGTTCATAATGAGTCCTCAGAGTAGACAATGCAATTGACGATATGCTTGACCGTGTGTGGCTGGCGATACGTATAGTCGTATGCAAACTTTTTTTTTTAGTAGGAGGGAGGTGCGGGTGATGCCCTGCCGCCGCGCCCCTACGTTACAGCTGACACCTAAAATCTTATATTGCACCGCTTAACGCTTACGATGCTCCGAAACGTCATAATGCTAGCCACCCACTATCCAGTAACCGCAAGACATCCAATAGACCTAATCGTGTGTAAATCGCATGATGGTGATTGAATGGTGCGTGGCTAGCATAAAGATTGCATCCGACTGTACCTGAAAGTAGAGATTTCGCTTCGCAAATAAATCATTCGGTTCCGATGAATCACTTCATTATTTTTTAATGTCATACAAAAAAAATACATACAATTTAAATATCAAATACCCCGCCACAAATAAAACATCGGTAGACGGGCCGCGGCGATTGTCGCATGAATATTGAAACGCATTTAATAGAGTGGAAACGGAATTGATTAAAACCCTTTCGTGTGTTTTTTCGTAAAATATCCAATCGAAATAACCAGCCCGCCACTTGTAATGCCCACGTGTGAAGTGGAATAAAATTGTCTGTAACGTGTCTTCGTCTGTAATTTTGGATGATTCATGTGATTTTCTTACAATCAATCTTAGAAACCTTAGTCAATCAATGTTAAAAACTTCAGTCAATCAATGTTAAAAATTTCAGTCAATCAATGTTAAAAACTTCAGTCAATCAATGTTAAAAACTTCAGTCAATTAATGTTAAAAACTTCAGTCAATCAATGTTAATAACTTCAGTCAATCAATGTTAATAACTTTAGTCAATGTTAAAAACTTCAGTCAATCAATGTTAAAAGCTTCAGTCAATCAATGTTAAAAATCAGTACATCAGTACACAATCGGGATAAGAGTTTGTTTTACAAATAATTTCGTAGGGTTTCTCGGACCAAGACGCGTTTGGAACCCTCGTAACTTTAATTTTAAGTTATCGAATAATTATTATCACCATTATCTTAAGTTTAATATTGTTACCTGACGTTTCAAAAGAGCTTGTAAACTAAGCCTATTTGAAATAAATGAATATAGATTTGATTTGATTGATTTGGTCCTATGATCGTTTTGGACGTTCGATCATTATGATTGTTTACCTTATAAAATGTTTAATGTAATTTATTGTTTTTGAATTTTTAATAAATTAGAAAAAAACGTTTTTATTCTGTGTTCGCCGCTAACGTACTTTATGTAGGTACTCGCAACTGTATGATATTTTTTCATCGAAATTAATCCGCAGTATCAGGTTAATAGGACTTTTAACGACAATCTTTACAAAACTGAACAGTTTTTTAGATTTTTACTGTATACAACAATTAATACACCTACACAAAAACGCAAACAAAAAAGTTTAGATCCTAGTGAAATCGATGTAAAACCCATCACCAAATTGGAATCATCATTTTTAGAAGAAAATCTTGCTATACAAATAGCGGAAAAAAGTTTCGTTGTATGGAACCTCATTATTCGATTTATTACAGTCAATTTATAGTTATTTCTTGTTATGACATTTCAAAGTGTCTATGGTACGGTTAGCGCGCTCTCTGTGACAGCCATTTTGTTCCGATAAAGCGATCAAAGTCAGTCGATTGGCTTACCGTTTAATTTAAAATGACTCAGACATCCTTCCGTTGTAGTTATGTATTTTGTTTCATAAATTGCCCTATTGATTGGTCTGTATCGGTTTAATTAATATTTATCCGGTCAGTTCCTTCTCCATATGACACATAGTGGTAATATATAGTTAAATGTACTCTCTTTCTTTCGTGTAACATTTGACTAAATGTTTTACATAAAAAACAAACGTGTAAAATGGTATACCTTCCAAAGCAAATCAGGTCCCGTAGCCACGTTACAGGTCAATTCTCTTTCTACAATCGCTAACGCTTCTAAAAGTAAGAAAATGTATAAAAATGACATAATCCGATTAATAGGTTGATCACGTGATATAAATCGATAACTAGCGGACGCCGGCGACATCGTCCGCGTGGAATTTAGTTTTTCACAAATCCCTCGGGAACCATGGATTTTCCGGGATAAAAAGTAGCCTATGTGTTAATCCAGGCTATATATCAATACCAAATTTCACCCAATTCGGTTCAGTAGTGGCGGTGTTAAAGAGTAACAAAACACCCAAACGTCGATACAAACTTTCGCGTTTATAATATTAGTAGGATGAATGTCATCTCCATACAATTTTAGGTTTTTGAAGCTTTAGCATTTGAAGAAATAGAATTACTGTGCAACTTGGCTAGACCCTCTGGTACTCGTTGGGTTCCCGACGACAATCGGAGGATGTCCCCGCGCAGGAATTTATAGCGCTCGTGATTTAAATGTATAATCATCGCGTATGGAGGCGGACACTGGCTGAATACCATTTGTTTCAGTATAATTAGGGCAACCACACGATACGTAAATATTAAGTAGACGGAGGTACCTGGGTTCGATCCCCTGCTGGGCCAATTGAGGTTTTCTTAATAGATCCAGGGCTGGCTGGTGGAGGCTTCGGCCCTGGCTGATTACCACCTTACAGGCAAAGGCGTACCGCCAAACTATTTAGCGTTCCGGTACGATGTCGTGTAGAAACCGAAAGGGATCTGGATTTTCATCATCTTCATAACAATTTAGACCGTTTCAATCTTAGACTGATTGTAGTCAATGGTCAACTTGTAAACAGTTAAAAAAAGTTGTCAATAAATATCATACTTAACTCTCTACCATCTGCTTCAAGCAAATCCTTGAGTACTTCGGACATATTACCAGAAAAGACGAAAATACATTCGAAAAACTAACAGTTACTGGCAGAGTAGCCATTAGGAAGGAAACCTACGAGACTAAGTTATCCTGTAAATAATAAAGACAAGTCCACAAAGACACAAAACCTAAGACACCCTACAATAAGCACCGGTCTGTCGGTGTAAATTTATCTCCATAGAGGTATCCGTGATAGGAATATGTTCGGGGTTTTTTGTCGTCACTCGGAATTAGATACTTGTCTGATATGGGCAACTTCGGTATTGATACACGATTGATAGACGTTATGAATAAATTAATCCCGGGTATCGACCGGACTCAGTGTACATTACATCATGGACTTATCTTTATCTATACTTATAATAAAACTGGTCGAATTATATACATTCATTCGCAATTTGAGATTTTACTTATACCATTTGTAAAACCAAACGTTACCGTGGCATAACGGACGCCAGCGCCATCTAGAATCTATAGTTATAATACGAATTCTGTTTTGTACATTTTGTACATTGAAGATATTTTGAAAATTTTTGTTGGGGGCATTCAATAATCGATACTGTAGCTTGAAATTTTATTTCGATTTTTTGTCTGTCTGTATTTTGTTATTCGGGCATCAAGCTGGAACTACTGAATGAATTCCAATGAAACTTGGCACGGTTTAAGATCATAATACGGAGAAGGTTATAGGATACTTTTTATTGCGAAAATAAAATAAGAAGGGGTGAAATAGGGGTTGAAAGTTTGTATGGAAAGTCCTTCAATTTAAGAGTTACAGTTTTAAAAAATTATTCATAAATCATAAAAAAAATACGAAATATAATGGAATTCAAATATTTTTAAAATGACTCTAAAGTGGTGAAATGGGGCTTGAAACTTTACATTAATATCCATGCGGACGAAGCGAGGATGGGAAATTTGTGCCAAACACAAATCATTATTAGCCGATTGACGTCCACTGCTACGGACGTGAGGACCTCCAAACCCCACTCCTTTACCAGCTTGATGTCATCGGTTCACCTAGTGGGGGCCGACGCTGTCCGGTACGGGGTCGCAATTCTAGCGCCTTGACCCCATGGACTCTTCAAATTACGTGCCCGACCTTTACACTTCCGCTGCGCGACTCGTTAAGATGTCGGCAGGGGCGTAGCTACCGTCGTATCAATGATATGGGGCCCCGGGCTAAATTGGCCCCATAAGTGTGAAAGCAAAAAACAGTAAAATTTAACCCACAATCTTATTTAACTTGTTGCTCACCGGAGAAAAAAAAACATATAAAATCGAAAGATGTCCCGGATTTGCCACTCGTCTACAGGGCCCAACGAACTTTAATACAGGGTCCCTATAAGGCAAGCTACGCCACTGGATGTCGGTGACTTATTACTGTAAATTGCGTCTTATTTAGTGTTAAAATCGATTTATAACACCTACCATGCCTAATAGCGATTTAAATATTTTGTTTTCTTTCGGACATAAAGAAATAGATTCGAATCGTTCAAAAATGGAAATACAAAAAATCTTTCTATTTTCGAATGGTTGTATTAAGATCTAAATCTGGGATCTGAGCCATGTTGTTATAAGCAGCTCTGAGTATATTTGTGCCAGTACAAAAAGATAAGTGAAATACGCACGACCTTGTGGATATCTTTAGTTCGATCGAATTGATTAAAACCCTTTCGTGTGTTTTTTCGTAAAATATCCAATCGAAATAACCAGCCCGCCACTTGTAATGCCCACGTGTGAAGTGGAATAAAATTGTCTGTAACGTGTCTTCGTCTGTAATTTTGGATGATTCATGTGATTTTCTTACAATCAATCTTAGAAACCTTAGTCAATCAATGTTAAAAACTTCAGTCAATCAATGTTAAAAATTTCAGTCAATCAATGTTAAAAACTTCAGTCAATCAATGTTAAAAACTTCAGTCAATTAATGTTAAAAACTTCAGTCAATCAATGTTAATAACTTCAGTCAATCAATGTTAATAACTTTAGTCAATGTTAAAAACTTCAGTCAATCAATGTTAAAAGCTTCAGTCAATCAATGTTAAAAATCAGTACATCAGTACACAATCGGGATAAGAGTTTGTTTTACAAATAATTTCGTAGGGTTTCTCGGACCAAGACGCGTTTGGAACCCTCGTAACTTTAATTTTAAGTTATCGAATAATTATTATCACCATTATCTTAAGTTTAATATTGTTACCTGACGTTTCAAAAGAGCTTGTAAACTAAGCCTATTTGAAATAAATGAATATAGATTTGATTTGATTGATTTGGTCCTATGATCGTTTTGGACGTTCGATCATTATGATTGTTTACCTTATAAAATGTTTAATGTAATTTATTGTTTTTGAATTTTTAATAAATTAGAAAAAAACGTTTTTATTCTGTGTTCGCCGCTAACGTACTTTATGTAGGTACTCGCAACTGTATGATATTTTTTCATCGAAATTAATCCGCAGTATCAGGTTAATAGGACTTTTAACGACAATCTTTACAAAACTGAACAGTTTTTTAGATTTTTACTGTATACAACAATTAATACACCTACACAAAAACGCAAACAAAAAAGTTTAGATCCTAGTGAAATCGATGTAAAACCCATCACCAAATTGGAATCATCATTTTTAGAAGAAAATCTTGCTATACAAATAGCGGAAAAAAGTTTCGTTGTATGGAACCTCATTATTCGATTTATTACAGTCAATTTATAGTTATTTCTTGTTATGACATTTCAAAGTGTCTATGGTACGGTTAGCGCGCTCTCTGTGACAGCCATTTTGTTCCGATAAAGCGATCAAAGTCAGTCGATTGGCTTACCGTTTAATTTAAAAGGACTCAGACATCCTTCCGTTGTAGTTATGTATTTTGTTTCATAAATTGCCCTATTGATTGGTCTGTATCGGTTTAATTAATATTTATCCGGTCAGTTCCTTCTCCATATGACACATAGTGGTAATATATAGTTAAATGTACTCTCTTTCTTTCGTGTAACATTTGACTAAATGTTTTACATAAAAAACAAACGTGTAAAATGGTATACCTTCCAAAGCAAATCAGGTCCCGTAGCCACGTTACAGGTCAATTCTCTTTCTACAATCGCTAACGCTTCTAAAAGTAAGAAAATGTATAAAAATGACATAATCCGATTAATAGGTTGATCACGTGATATAAATCGATAACTAGCGGACGCCGGCGACATCGTCCGCGTGGAATTTAGTTTTTCACAAATCCCTCGGGAACCATGGATTTTCCGGGATAAAAAGTAGCCTATGTGTTAATCCAGGCTATATATCAATACCAAATTTCACCCAATTCGGTTCAGTAGTGGCGGTGTTAAAGAGTAACAAAACACCCAAACGTCGATACAAACTTTCGCGTTTATAATATTAGTAGGATGAATGTCATCTCCATACAATTTTAGGTTTTTGAAGCTTTAGCATTTGAAGAAATAGAATTACTGTGCAACTTGGCTAGACCCTCTGGTACTCGTTGGGTTCCCGACGACAATCGGAGGATGTCCCCGCGCAGGAATTTATAGCGCTCGTGATTTAAATGTATAATCATCGCGTATGGAGGCGGACACTGGCTGAATACCATTTGTTTCAGTATAATTAGGGCAACCACACGATACGTAAATATTAAGTAGACGGAGGTACCTGGGTTCGATCCCCTGCTGGGCCAATTGAGGTTTTCTTAATAGATCCAGGGCTGGCTGGTGGAGGCTTCGGCCCTGGCTGATTACCACCTTACAGGCAAAGGCGTACCGCCAAACTATTTAGCGTTCCGGTACGATGTCGTGTAGAAACCGAAAGGGATCTGGATTTTCATCATCTTCATAACAATTTAGACCGTTTCAATCTTAGACTGATTGTAGTCAATGGTCAACTTGTAAACAGTTAAAAAAAGTTGTCAATAAATATCATACTTAACTCTCTACCATCTGCTTCAAGCAAATCCTTGAGTACTTCGGACATATTACCAGAAAAGACGAAAATACATTCGAAAAACTAACAGTTACTGGCAGAGTAGCCATTAGGAAGGAAACCTACGAGACTAAGTTATCCTGTAAATAATAAAGACAAGTCCACAAAGACACAAAACCTAAGACACCCTACAATAAGCACCGGTCTGTCGGTGTAAATTTATCTCCATAGAGGTATCCGTGATAGGAATATGTTCGGGGTTTTTTGTCGTCACTCGGAATTAGATACTTGTCTGATATGGGCAACTTCGGTATTGATACACGATTGATAGACGTTATGAATAAATTAATCCCGGGTATCGACCGGACTCAGTGTACATTACATCATGGACTTATCTTTATCTATACTTATAATAAAACTGGTCGAATTATATACATTCATTCGCAATTTGAGATTTTACTTATACCATTTGTAAAACCAAACGTTACCGTGGCATAACGGACGCCAGCGCCATCTAGAATCTATAGTTATAATACGAATTCTGTTTTGTACATTTTGTACATTGAAGATATTTTGAAAATTTTTGTTGGGGGCATTCAATAATCGATACTGTAGCTTGAAATTTTATTTCGATTTTTTGTCTGTCTGTATTTTGTTATTCGGGCATCAAGCTGGAACTACTGAATGAATTCCAATGAAACTTGGCACGGTTTAAGATCATAATACGGAGAAGGTTATAGGATACTTTTTATTGCGAAAATAAAATAAGAAGGGGTGAAATAGGGGTTGAAAGTTTGTATGGAAAGTCCTTCAATTTAAGAGTTACAGTTTTAAAAAATTATTCATAAATCATAAAAAAAATACGAAATATAATGGAATTCAAATATTTTTAAAATGACTCTAAAGTGGTGAAATGGGGCTTGAAACTTTACATTAATATCCATGCGGACGAAGCGAGGATGGGAAATTTGTGCCAAACACAAATCATTATTAGCCGATTGACGTCCACTGCTACGGACGTGAGGACCTCCAAACCCCACTCCTTTACCAGCTTGATGTCATCGGTTCACCTAGTGGGGGCCGACGCTGTCCGGTACGGGGTCGCAATTCTAGCGCCTTGACCCCATGGACTCTTCAAATTACGTGCCCGACCTTTACACTTCCGCTGCGCGACTCGTTAAGATGTCGGCAGGGGCGTAGCTACCGTCGTATCAATGATATGGGGCCCCGGGCTAAATTGGCCCCATAAGTGTGAAAGCAAAAAACAGTAAAATTTAACCCACAATCTTATTTAACTTGTTGCTCACCGGAGAAAAAAAAACATATAAAATCGAAAGATGTCCCGGATTTGCCACTCGTCTACAGGGCCCAACGAACTTTAATACAGGGTCCCTATAAGGCAAGCTACGCCACTGGATGTCGGTGACTTATTACTGTAAATTGCGTCTTATTTAGTGTTAAAATCGATTTATAACACCTACCATGCCTAATAGCGATTTAAATATTTTGTTTTCTTTCGGACATAAAGAAATAGATTCGAATCGTTCAAAAATGGAAATACAAAAAATCTTTCTATTTTCGAATGGTTGTATTAAGATCTAAATCTGGGATCTGAGCCATGTTGTTATAAGCAGCTCTGAGTATATTTGTGCCAGTACAAAAAGATAAGTGAAATACGCACGACCTTGTGGATATCTTTAGTTCGATCGAATTGATTAAAACCCTTTCGTGTGTTTTTTCGTAAAATATCCAATCGAAATAACCAGCCCGCCACTTGTAATGCCCACGTGTGAAGTGGAATAAAATTGTCTGTAACGTGTCTTCGTCTGTAATTTTGGATGATTCATGTGATTTTCTTACAATCAATCTTAGAAACCTTAGTCAATCAATGTTAAAAACTTCAGTCAATCAATGTTAAAAATTTCAGTCAATCAATGTTAAAAACTTCAGTCAATCAATGTTAAAAACTTCAGTCAATTAATGTTAAAAACTTCAGTCAATCAATGTTAATAACTTCAGTCAATCAATGTTAATAACTTTAGTCAATGTTAAAAACTTCAGTCAATCAATGTTAAAAGCTTCAGTCAATCAATGTTAAAAATCAGTACATCAGTACACAATCGGGATAAGAGTTTGTTTTACAAATAATTTCGTAGGGTTTCTCGGACCAAGACGCGTTTGGAACCCTCGTAACTTTAATTTTAAGTTATCGAATAATTATTATCACCATTATCTTAAGTTTAATATTGTTACCTGACGTTTCAAAAGAGCTTGTAAACTAAGCCTATTTGAAATAAATGAATATAGATTTGATTTGATTGATTTGGTCCTATGATCGTTTTGGACGTTCGATCATTATGATTGTTTACCTTATAAAATGTTTAATGTAATTTATTGTTTTTGAATTTTTAATAAATTAGAAAAAAACGTTTTTATTCTGTGTTCGCCGCTAACGTACTTTATGTAGGTACTCGCAACTGTATGATATTTTTTCATCGAAATTAATCCGCAGTATCAGGTTAATAGGACTTTTAACGACAATCTTTACAAAACTGAACAGTTTTTTAGATTTTTACTGTATACAACAATTAATACACCTACACAAAAACGCAAACAAAAAAGTTTAGATCCTAGTGAAATCGATGTAAAACCCATCACCAAATTGGAATCATCATTTTTAGAAGAAAATCTTGCTATACAAATAGCGGAAAAAAGTTTCGTTGTATGGAACCTCATTATTCGATTTATTACAGTCAATTTATAGTTATTTCTTGTTATGACATTTCAAAGTGTCTATGGTACGGTTAGCGCGCTCTCTGTGACAGCCATTTTGTTCCGATAAAGCGATCAAAGTCAGTCGATTGGCTTACCGTTTAATTTAAAAGGACTCAGACATCCTTCCGTTGTAGTTATGTATTTTGTTTCATAAATTGCCCTATTGATTGGTCTGTATCGGTTTAATTAATATTTATCCGGTCAGTTCCTTCTCCATATGACACATAGTGGTAATATATAGTTAAATGTACTCTCTTTCTTTCGTGTAACATTTGACTAAATGTTTTACATAAAAAACAAACGTGTAAAATGGTATACCTTCCAAAGCAAATCAGGTCCCGTAGCCACGTTACAGGTCAATTCTCTTTCTACAATCGCTAACGCTTCTAAAAGTAAGAAAATGTATAAAAATGACATAATCCGATTAATAGGTTGATCACGTGATATAAATCGATAACTAGCGGACACCGGCGACATCGTCCGCGTGGAATTTAGTTTTTCACAAATCCCTCGGGAACCATGGATTTTCCGGGATAAAAAGTAGCCTATGTGTTAATCCAGGCTATATATCAATACCAAATTTCACCCAATTCGGTTCAGTAGTGGCGGTGTTAAAGAGTAACAAAACACCCAAACGTCGATACAAACTTTCGCGTTTATAATATTAGTAGGATGAATGTCATCTCCATACAATTTTAGGTTTTTGAAGCTTTAGCATTTGAAGAAATAGAATTACTGTGCAACTTGGCTAGACCCTCTGGTACTCGTTGGGTTCCCGACGACAATCGGAGGATGTCCCCGCGCAGGAATTTATAGCGCTCGTGATTTAAATGTATAATCATCGCGTATGGAGGCGGACACTGGCTGAATACCATTTGTTTCAGTATAATTAGGGCAACCACACGATACGTAAATATTAAGTAGACGGAGGTACCTGGGTTCGATCCCCTGCTGGGCCAATTGAGGTTTTCTTAATAGATCCAGGGCTGGCTGGTGGAGGCTTCGGCCCTGGCTGATTACCACCTTACAGGCAAAGGCGTACCGCCAAACTATTTAGCGTTCCGGTACGATGTCGTGTAGAAACCGAAAGGGATCTGGATTTTCATCATCTTCATAACAATTTAGACCGTTTCAATCTTAGACTGATTGTAGTCAATGGTCAACTTGTAAACAGTTAAAAAAAGTTGTCAATAAATATCATACTTAACTCTCTACCATCTGCTTCAAGCAAATCCTTGAGTACTTCGGACATATTACCAGAAAAGACGAAAATACATTCGAAAAACTAACAGTTACTGGCAGAGTAGCCATTAGGAAGGAAACCTACGAGACTAAGTTATCCTGTAAATAATAAAGACAAGTCCACAAAGACACAAAACCTAAGACACCCTACAATAAGCACCGGTCTGTCGGTGTAAATTTATCTCCATAGAGGT
This sequence comes from Bicyclus anynana, assembly GCF_947172395.1. Taxonomy (NCBI): domain Eukaryota; kingdom Metazoa; phylum Arthropoda; class Insecta; order Lepidoptera; family Nymphalidae; genus Bicyclus; species Bicyclus anynana. The sequence goes on along the minus strand of NC_069098.1, from coordinate 1,384,016 downwards.
ATCCGTGATAGGAATATGTTCGGGGTTTTTTGTCGTCACTCGGAATTAGATACTTGTCTGATATGGGCAACTTCGGTATTGATACACGATTGATAGACGTTATGAATAAATTAATCCCGGGTATCGACCGGACTCAGTGTACATTACATCATGGACTTATCTTTATCTATACTTATAATAAAACTGGTCGAATTATATACATTCATTCGCAATTTGAGATTTTACTTATACCATTTGTAAAACCAAACGTTACCGTGGCATAACGGACGCCAGCGCCATCTAGAATCTATAGTTATAATACGAATTCTGTTTTGTACATTTTGTACATTGAAGATATTTTGAAAATTTTTGTTGGGGGCATTCAATAATCGATACTGTAGCTTGAAATTTTATTTCGATTTTTTGTCTGTCTGTATTTTGTTATTCGGGCATCAAGCTGGAACTACTGAATGAATTCCAATGAAACTTGGCACGGTTTAAGATCATAATACGGAGAAGGTTATAGGATACTTTTTATTGCGAAAATAAAATAAGAAGGGGTGAAATAGGGGTTGAAAGTTTGTATGGAAAGTCCTTCAATTTAAGAGTTACAGTTTTAAAAAATTATTCATAAATCATAAAAAAAATACGAAATATAATGGAATTCAAATATTTTTAAAATGACTCTAAAGTGGTGAAATGGGGCTTGAAACTTTACATTAATATCCATGCGGACGAAGCGAGGATGGGAAATTTGTGCCAAACACAAATCATTATTAGCCGATTGACGTCCACTGCTACGGACGTGAGGACCTCCAAACCCCACTCCTTTACCAGCTTGATGTCATCGGTTCACCTAGTGGGGGCCGACGCTGTCCGGTACGGGGTCGCAATTCTAGCGCCTTGACCCCATGGACTCTTCAAATTACGTGCCCGACCTTTACACTTCCGCTGCGCGACTCGTTAAGATGTCGGCAGGGGCGTAGCTACCGTCGTATCAATGATATGGGGCTCCCGGGCTAAATGGGCTCCATAAGTGTGAAAGCAAAAATCAGTAAAATTTAACCCACAATCTTATTTAACTTGTTGCTCACCGGAGAAAAAAAAACATATAAAATCTAAAGATGTCCCGGATTTGCCACTCGTCTATAGGGCCCCCCAACTAACTTAGATACAGGGCAACTTCTAAGGCAAGCTACGCCACTGGATGTCGGTGACTTATTACTGTAAATTGCGTCTTATTTAGTGTTAAAATCGATTTATAACATGATTAATAGCGATTTAATTTGAATATTTTGTTTACTTTCGAACTACGAAATATCGTATTTCGATTCGTATCGTAAAATAGATTCGAATCGTTCAAAAATGGAAATACAAAAAAATCTTTCTATTTTCGAATGGTTGTATTAAGATCTAAATCTGGGTTCTGAGCCATGTTGTTATAAGCAGCTCTGAGTATATTTGTGCCAGTACAAAAAGATAAGTGAAATACGCACGACCTTGTGGATATCTTTAGTTCGATCGCAAAAAAGATGAGATTGTAACTAAATAAATTCTTGCAACCGCATCACAAAGTTTCTGTGCGCTGTGACCGTTTAGAAAGTTCCAACTATCAAATGCGTTTGTTTCAAGTAGGCAAGTAGGTACAAGAACTTTAAAAAAATCAAGTTTATCTGCTTAAGAGATTCAAATAAAGACAGAACCTACTGAAAAGGTTAGAGAAGAAACTTAGCAGTTTAAAAAAAAAACTTTACATAATCTGTAATTATAGGACTTCTGTGAAGATGCATCCAACTTCATTGTATACCAGTTGTATTGTAATAAATGTTTTCGACACTTGTTTAACATTTGGGTCTAGTCATCTCACTTTTAAAAGGCAAGGGTTTTTGGAGATCGACAACACGACGAACACAAATATAACATTGTTATTACTATTTGACTAATGGAGTTTTACGAGATTTAAATATACTTAGGCCTAATTAAAAAAATATTTATTTTATTCGGACCGGATTTCAAAGAAGTAACCTTCTAGTAACCGGAAGTAAAAATCAGAGTGATAAACGCTGCCAAAGTCGCTAAAACTATTACTCAGATAGGTATGACAACATCAATGTACATACAAGCTGAATATCAAACATGAAGAACCATTATTTTTGAAGTAGGTTAAAATATGAAATGCCCACGTCACTACGATACGTCAAACGTAAAACTTACGCTGTCACTGACGCCTAAAGTAATAGGATATTTCTAAGCAAACTTTTTCTAGACTTCTCTCCGATACGTAGAAATGATTCACGCCAACACACATACACATAATACACACACCGCTGTTCACATGAATGCATTGAACACGTAAGCAACTGTTTCACACAAGTGTGTTGCATCGCGCGACTTCTGCGTATGACTCAGCTCCAGACAAGGCGAGATACTCGTAGCCCAACGGTTTACAAATGGGATGAATAGAAAAGGCAATAGGTTCAACGATTACTTAACGAATTTTGATGCGGTTTTTTTACCAATTTTATAAACAACGGTTCTATGTTCGAGCGGTTGTTCACATCAGCTATCTATACATTATAATTAATATGTACAGAGGTCAATTCTATACATGAAATATATTTCCAAAAACAAAAACAAAAACTACTCTACGGATTTTAAAATTAGGTACAATTATTCATCATACTCCTGGGCAGGTTATAGTATACTTTTCTTCATGCTGCGATCAATAGGAGCAGAGCAGTGAAGGGAAATGTTCGGAAAACGGGAGAAGTTACTCAATTTTTACAGCGATACTACTGAAAGGGGTAGATTAAGAGGTCTACGGGTGGACGAAGTCGCGGGCGTCCGCTAGTTAACTACCTTCATAAACTAATATTAAAGAAAGGTAAGATTAGATTTTTTTGTCATATCTTTTAAATATGACCAATATTCCTATTCCCCTCAAACTATCAGGAAATCTAGTCGGGAAATACTGTATTATGAGTGGGTACCACAATAGTCCATCGCGGGTTATCAAAAAGAAACACGGTCACCACCCACTGCCGCGCGACCGTCAATTTGGATAGGGATATCAAAGGTGTAGAAGTAATATTGTAAAATGACGAAGATCTGGCTATGGCATTTTTGACGGCCTATATGGCGCAGTGGTATGCGCGGTGGATTTACAAGACGGGGGTCTTGTGTTCGATCCCCGGCTGGGCCGATTGAGGTCTTCTTAATTGGTCCAGGTCTGGCTGGTGGGAGGATTCGGCCGTGGCTAGTTACCACCCTATCGGCAAAGGCGTAACGCCAAGCGATTTAGCGTCCCGGTACGATGTCGCGTAGAAACCGAAAGGGGTGTGGATTTTCGTCCTCCTCCTAACAAGTAAGCCCGGTTTAATCTTAGGTTGCATCATAACTTACCATCAGGTGAGATTGTAGTCAATGGCTGACTTGTAAAAAAAAACTCTTTGACCATAAGCTAGCAACGGGACAGGCTGATACTGATCATTTATTAAGTGAAGGTTAAAAAATGATCTAGAAATTAAAACGTGGCTTACTTTCTTATTAATGGACAACGTGTTTTAAGAAAGTAACCCACCACCCCACCACGCCGGTGAATGGCGATACAGATACACTGTACAACTGGCTAGTTAACTGCTGATCACGGATCACTTGACCCCTACTGAGGCATGATAGCCAATGCCAGTGGAGAATTAAATACATCAATCAATACAAAAAATACCAACACAAGTATAAAATTGCTTGGTACAGGAAACAGCAGTTATACCACAAACAGAGACAAGCTTAAATAATACTGTGAGATGGTGATAATAAAAGCAATCATTGTTTCATATAAAAATCGCCATTCAAAACGCGTAGGAGGGTGAAAAAGACCCTACCCTTTACATAAAAGAAATCAACAACAAACACAGAGTCACGAGATTTTTATTAGATTCATAATAACTGCAGAGAATTAAATTATATTTATAATCTTTTTGAATAGAAATTATTTTTATAATCAAATCTCGCATCCGCCACACGAGCTGATAATACAACATCCGGTATGAGTAACATATACCCTCATCTGTTATTTATTTGGGATAAGAAATAAATGATTAATATCTTCACTGAACCCAAAAAAAAAGAATGGTAAGTACCTAATAATTGTAATATAACTTTTGGGTACTAGGCTGAGCGCCATACATGATACAAAAGCTGGCCATGTCCTTTATTTAATCGTCTTTCCTTATTTGTTAGTTAAAAACGTCCTCATTTTTTTGAAGTCGGTTAAAAAAACGTACCTACACTAAAATAATATACCCAATAGAATATAAAACGCAAAAGTTGCCTTGTGCCTGTCACTGCAACAGTGGGGTTGCCACCATGTTATTTATATACCCTCACCTGTTAACTGCCTTTGATCTATGGTGTATGGTTTTCGAGATTTTGTATGAAAAATGTATCTGGCCGCAATTTAACTCTGCAACCTATTTGTAATGGGTCACTGTGAATATTATCTATCACTAGCTGACGCCGCGCGGCTTCACCCGATAGTTCCATTCTCGTATGAATACGGGGATAATATATAGCCTATAGCCTTTCTCGATAAATGGGCTGTCCAAAACTGAAAGAATTTTTCAAATCGGACCAATAATTTCTGAGATTAGCGCGTTCAAACAAACACTTTATTATATTAGTATAGATTTATTTCTAATCACTGATAAGATCCGGTGAGGGTATATATTTCTGATGCCGGATCTTAGATCATAATTGATGTAAATTTTTTTCTACTACTTCACTTACTTATAATAAGTCAATATCGATCTGAATCAGAATGTCAATGACCAAAATGTAGCTCAAAATACACTTGGCAATAGTTTCAAAATTCAAAATCAGCTCAAAATGGCAGTGACATGCAAATTCGCCACTCGAAATGCAACGTGACATGACGAGTGGGTGGGGAGTGAGGTAGGGTTGTCAACTTGAACTTTGTGTAGAATCATGTCGCACTTGTTTGGATTAAAATAACCAATGTATCAGAAATTCTGAAATTGGTACCTGTGTGTAATGTATAGATATACCGTTAGTTTATAATCTATCTCGCAGGATTGTGAACTCTATGCGTATAATACTAAGAACCGGAAATTGAGTGGCTCAGAAACCAATGTTTAGGTTAGGTATTTTTTTCGTGAACAAACAAATAAAAAAGTAAAAAACATCCTTACTCTATCTACCGAATATACATAACGAATAACACGTTAAATAGTAAGCAGTAAGTATGTTGCGGTTCACAATCTCTCGACAGTTCACAATCTCGCGATAGATTATAATCAATTTTTTCGGAGACAAATGTTTTGTATCTGTCACCGTAAAATTGTAAATGCCATTGGATGCAACATCGATAAACATTTAGTCGACAACGATAGTTTTCTTTCATACAAAACGTTCTTTCTGGATGAATGTTTTTTAGTAAAAAGTTTATAAGAACTTAAGGCACGAAAACATAACAAACTCACTCTTGTATCTAATATTATAAAGCTGAAGAGTTTGTTTGTTTGCTTGTTTGCTTAAACACGCTAATCTCAGGAACTATTCTCCGATATTTGAAAAATCCTTTCAGTGTTAGATAGTACATTTATCGAGGAAGGCTATATTTTATCCCCGTATTCCTACGGGAACGGGAACCGCGCGGGTGAAACCACGCGGCGTCAGCTAGTCCACAATAAACAGATCCAGAGCTACCGGCGCTATGACAACCCTAGCAGCGGGCGGCATTCCTAGCTGGGAGGGAGCGGTCATCGACCGTCCTCCGCCGGCCGCACCAACTACGCAGCCGCATAAGGTCAATACAGCCAAAGATTACAGTGTATTATTGGAAATAGATAGGCTACTCGAACTTTTTTCGGAACGCCTGTGATAGCGCCATCTAGTAACTAGATACGGTATTTTTAGTATAGTAAAAAGTAAAAAAATAATAATGCATATTTTTTGTAAAGGAGAGACATTTTTGATTTTGTAATAGTTGAAGAAACCAAATGAGAAAAACAAAAAAAAAAAGACAAAAAGATTTCCTTTGTTACCCCCGGGCTCGAACTCAGGATTATTATATTGTACCTTTGTTACGCACCACTAGGCCAAATGACTGTGTGGAAAATCGTAGAAATTAATGTACACTTACTGTTTTTCTTTAATAATCCTTTTGCTTTAGAAATACAAACACATACATTATTACGCGTCAAAATTAAAAGGATAAATAATTCTTTTTTTTCGGTTTTTTTTCCGTACTTACACGGGTTTAATCTCTAAAAACATTCTAGTACGTACACATCATATGTAATTGTATTTACTATCCTGGAATCTTAAATCTAGGATGTAGATGGCGCTGCTTCATAAAAGATTTCACGTTCTTCTAAGTTACCATGGCATGATCGGCATGATCAGTTTTATCGGCATTCCGTCCAGCTGGCATATTCTGTAACTTTAAGATATAAACTATTACTATAATACACGAAAATTACCAATTACTTAGCTATTGTTAGTGATTGTTATGTCACGTGATTTCGTATTCATTAACAAAAATTACTAACCAGTGTATTTAACACTGTGACATACGTTAGCTTTACGTAATACGAAAAATGCGGTTGTTGCTGATTTAATGTTTATTATGTTAGGTGGCTAAATTTATTGAATAGGCGAAACTTACAGAAATTTCAAAATATTTAGTCTAGGTATTGTCTTTTTTTTTACTTTTTAAAACAAATATTTGCCATATCTTTTAAATATGACCAATTTTCCATTCCCCTCCAAGTAATAGGGTCCTCAGACTAGATATATATAGACTCCTAATACAGTCTGTATTAGGAGTGGGTACGACAATAGACCTACGGGGCGGGGATCGAACCACCATCCCTCGGTGATGACTAAGACCACTCTTACCGTTGGGCTATTGAGGCTTTCTTAATTTATTCTTTTAGTTCACTGAATGATGGAGGTCCCACAGAGGAAGATTGCTTAGGGCTTTAAGTTATTTTAAATCAGCATTGCTTGTGCGTGAGGAACTAATCTAATGTTTATCGTTAGTTTCAAGCGATTAGTCTGGTCTAATTTATAGTCTGGGAAAGGAAATGCGATGCTCATTAAACGCTTACGAAAGCGAATCCACGCACGTACGCAGTGTAACTACCTACTGCGCTCGTAACCGGAAAAATTTCGCGCACGTAATTCGTTTATTCGGTAAAAATTGCCTCATTCGTGTGTTTGCTCGGCACACTTGCACAAGTGGGTTTGCAGGTGACTTGAACGTGTGGAGCGACTAATTAACACTACACGTGTTGTTAATCTATTCCGGGAAGTCTGTTTGGATGTATGCAATGGCTTTTTAAGTAAGGTAGTCATAATACGCACATTGTACAAAAATGGAAAATTCTTCAATTCCGTTCGTAATGAGTACCGGCTCCTACTCAGGGTAGGCAGTGCGTTTTTCGATCTATGAAATGCACGCCATTGAATTGATGTATGTAAGATGACGAAGCGCGTTTGAGTATAAACTGAAAATTCGTTTCATAATGCGGGCTACAGACCTTCAGTTTTACCTGAACAATCCTATCTGTTCAGTTAAAACATCCGTGTGTAGGCAAATCTAAAAACTGCACAGTACACATTTGTGTAAATAAAATTAAATTGAAGGTTTGTTTCGTAAGAGGCGCTACCGACCTCCAGTTTTGACTGTGCAGTTTTAACTGTACAGTTTTAAAAGTGATAGATATAACGGACGAACAGTTCGACTGTTCTAACGAGTGTTCGACTGGACATGTAATGAAGAGTCTTTCAGTTTTACAAACCAACGAGTTGTCTTTCAACTGTCTACTGTCACCAACGAATTTTATACTATAGACACGTTATGTGCCTACAAGATCACCGCAAAAAATGATCCGAATATTTAGCTACTCCACTGAGCGCACAAATGCAATTTTGCGTTTACCTACATTTATTTATGGTATATAGTTTTTACACTTCCTGAACACACAACTTGACGTTATAGAAGATATATAGGTATTATTTGTTTAAATAACTTTTTGTTTACTATGACCGACTCAATGAGATTAAGGCAGTTAGACACTTTTGTTTGCCTCAGTTTTGACTTGCTAGTAACATATCTCTGTTATAAAATCTTTGATTGTCACACGCTTGCCTGTGCAACTTATCACTACATCCAAGGTCAAAGAGTCTTACAAACGTAGACAGTCTTCTAAGGCAGTGATTTTTTTTAGTGTCTTCGAATACATAAAGTAATATCAAAATAAAGGATTTGTTCAATATTTTATCACATTTCTACTCATTATTCAAGTTCACCCAAGCTCTCTGCCGTTCGTTTTAAAGTAAGGAGTTGTATAGTAGATACGTTCGACTTTAGATAGACTTGATAGATTGCTGGCGCATAAATCTTACGCCGAGTGAGGAGGAATAAGGTAGGAAAATCTTAGTATTCATCGCGTTGGCGTGCACTTCACGATTAGGGTAAGCACAATACAAACATTTATATTACTACTTATCATTTTGTAATAGAAAATATCTGTAAGTTTTGTCGCGCCTCACCTCTGTAGTGTCGCTTTAGTATGGTTTCACCTTGTACAACAACACAACAATGTAGACCGGTCCTATCGTGGCGGGATGCGTAGTATATCGAACCTTAAACCTGCTACTTCCCAAAGCTATAAGGTTCCAAACACCATAGTTTCCTACCATCGTAAACTTTGATAGGAGCATGGGTCATGGGCTTGGCCATTACAGGTTTTTAATCCATAAGAAATAGTAGGTACAAATTTTCGTGCGTCATCGCTGCATCGTCGCCCTAGTGTGGTTTCACCTTTAGACAATGATCGGTCCGGTCATATCGGCGCGGCTCGTATTGACCATACGCGGCGGTGTAGTTGGTCAACCCTTAAACCTGCTACCTCCCAAAGCCATCACGTTTCAAACGCCATGTATAATGAGGAACATTTGCCCTTCAAAGGTTATTTTTCCATTAGGTCCAAATAATACTTAAATGTGTTGTCGTCATTGTCGCGCGTCACCGCGGTACCGTCGCACTAGTGTGGTTTCACGTTTAGATAATGGAGACCGGACCGGTCGTATCGGCACAGCTCTGTAGTTGGTCAACCCTTAAACCTGCTACCTCCCAAAGCCATGACGTTTCAAACGCCATGTATAACGAGGAAGATTTGCCTGCCCATCAAAGGATATTAGTCCAGGTGCTGATAGACTTAAGCATACACTTGTAATGAGCATTCGTGCGAATGTTACATCACAGAAATAAACGAGAACATTTTACTGAGCATTTTATCGAGTATTCTGGCGAGCAGATTTGCTTGAATGAAAACGTCGAATAGAGCGTTTGCTGGAATTATCTAGATGTTCGTAGCAATATTTGGCTCTATGCTTCGACAAATACAAAAACGGCGAATGCTCGATTGTCTGTTACAAGTGAATACTCAAGTCATATCAGTAACTTTAGGTAGAAATAATATTACGCGCGACAATACCGACAACACATTTAATGTGTTGTTGGCATTGTCGCGCGTCACCGCTGCATCGTCGCCCTAGTGTGGTTTCACCTTTAGACAATGGAGACCGGTCCGGTCGTGTCGGCGCGTCTCGTATTGACCTTACGCGGATGTGTAGTTGGTCAACCCTTAAACTTGCTACCTCCCAAAGCCATCACGTTCCAAACGTTAGTCCATTAGGTAGAAATAATACTTAAATGTGTTGTCGGCATTGTCGCGCGTCACCGCTGCATCGTCGCCCTAGTGTGGTTTCACCTTTAGACAATGGAGACCGGTCCGGTCGTGTCGGCGCGGCGAGCTGTATTCATGCCATGGTAACTTAGAAGAACGTGAAATCTTTTATGAAGCAGCGCCATCTACATCCTAGATTTAAGATTCCAGGATAGTAAATACAATTACATATGATGTGTACGTACTAGAATGTTTTTAGAGATTAAACCCGTGTAAGTACGGAAAAAAAACCGAAAAAAAAGAATTATTTATCCTTTTAATTTTGACGCGTAATAATGTATGTGTTTGTATTTCTAAAGCAAAAGGATTATTAAAGAAAAACAGTAAGTGTACATTAATTTCTACGATTTTCCACACAGTCATTTGGCCTAGTGGTGCGTAACAAAGGTACAATATAATAATCCTGAGTTCGAGCCCGGGGGTAACAAAGGAAATCTTTTTGTCTTTTTTTTTTTGTTTTTCTCATTTGGTTTCTTCAACTATTACAAAATCAAAAATGTCTCTCCTTTACAAAAAATATGCATTATTATTTTTTTACTTTTTACTATACTAAAAATACCGTATCTAGTTACTAGATGGCGCTATCACAGGCGTTCCGAAAAAAGTTCGAGTAGCCTATCTATTTCCAATAATACACTGTAATCTTTGATGCCGATCGCGACCAACACACGCTCAGTTTTATCGGACGTTAAACATTTAGCGCTGCAAGCAAGCTGCAAATATGAGATTACATGATCGTCAGTGGCTGACATAATAACTGATAGTGGTCGTATGAGTTTAACATTATCATCCCGTCCGCCAACCCGCATTGCAGCATCGTGGTGGATTAAAACTCTACATCCCCTTCTTACGAGTAAAGAAGGAGGATTCTGAAGTAAGCCGTATAATTCATTCGTTTTGAATAAGAACAAGAAAACATCTTAAAAAAAAACCTTCCTGATAAAAATAAAACTTTTTTGCAACCGACCACTTATATTTTAATCTTCCATTGTATAAAGGTACCAAGTAAAAATAAACCACAGTCTCGATTAACATTCAACAATCTTAACTGGGAAATAATAATAATAATCAACGGAAACCACGATAATTGCAATAACAATGGATATCACGACACGACGAACATGTCCCGACATGTTTTATGCGCAAGTATCTATATGTGACAGGCACAGGCAGGTAGGTGACTTTCTAACAATAGATAATACGCAGCTACTAGTCATAACGACATTCATTACTATCAGAAGCTACTTACGGTAGAATCTTTACAAATAGCCAGCTGACGTTTCAAAAGTGCTTGTAAACTGAGCCTACTTGAAATAAATAAATTTTGAATTTACTTGCTAAGGAATTGTGATGCGGAGAGTTAAAAAATATGATAGAATACCTGTCTATTCTACATCATATTTTTGAACTCTCCGCTTTAAGATTTTTGTACAATTGATATTTAATCACAATTCCTTAGGAAGTAAATTCAAAATTAGTTTATTTCAAGTAAGCTCAGTTTACAAGCAAAGCGACAAATAAGTAAAACTGAAGTGTATGTTCGTAATTTTAAATTAATTGTTTTCACTTAATGCATATAATTATATAAAAATAGAATAAGTTTAGATTGTTATTTCGGTATGTTCTCCTACCCTATTTAAAAAAAAAACATTTTTTAATTTTTTGTTTGTCTGGCTTGAAAGGCCAAAATATGTTCCACTAAAATATAAATTAAACAAAACATGTACTCACTTTTATTTCAACACCAGTTCAGGAGCAAATGCAGTATTCAGCGATCTATTCCTGATGAGTCTACTAATCAATACCTAGATTACTCAATCTATTCCATATAATATTCAAAAGATTTTAATAATGGAAATTTCGATCTAAAAAAATGTACAGTTAGAACTAAAGGTGTGTAGTGTGTAGCCCGCATTACAGATTATCCCTTCAGTTTTACACAAACTGTCAATCGCTTACTGTGTACACCTCGACGCTAGATCCAAAAGCAAACACTTTAAAAAGTAGATATTCTACTTATTATCCACTTATTATCGTTTAGTAAGTTGTTTAAAAGATATTAAAAAAAATTAGTCGTTTTATTCGAGTAAATAAGTATGGATAAATAATACAACATTTAAAACATATTTGTGGCTATTTTTCAAACACACTAATTTATTATCTGTATGACAACAAAAGGGTCTAGGATTCGCGCTTATAGATGATTGTCTAGGTTTCTTTTAGATATCGCTTTTTGGGACGCGTTATGCGTCTTATGCGACGATGTATATCAGTTGACTCTACTGTAAGCCACGGAAAGCGACTTCGTTCCAAAAACATGACTTCTTTGCTAGATAAAATGAATCACAATTATCAGAATTCCTAAACATGGTAACCGTATCACATGTGTCATTCAAAATCCTTTTGATATTACGCGCTTGGAAAAAAATATTCTGGAAGTTGATAAGAGGGACTGATAAGACTCTGTTGGTTTTATTATATCAATTATATTATTTGTTTAGCTCTAATAGACTTATTCGAGATGCGTATGGTTTCATACAGCATTATGAATTTTATAGGCAAGTTTACCAAAATCTTTTGAAATACATAATTATTCATGTTTTAATTTGGTTCAGAGAATTAGTATAGGCACATATTTTAATTTGAATAAGAAATCTTTCATTGCGTTGGGACGAAAGAGATGGTACCCAATCCACAGTCATTGGTGCACGTTTTGTCTATTTCTCTACACTCGCATGCTAGATCTACTGGACAAGCTTTGTGTCAAATAGTTCTTAGTGCAGCTGGTATTCGAATACTAAACAATACGTACTACTACTAGCGGACGCTTACGACTTCGTCCGCCCATAGACCTCTTTAATACAACCCGTACAGTAGTAAAAATGGAGTAACTTCTCCCGTTTTCCAAACATTTCCCTTCACAGCTCTGGTCCGATTGATCGTAGCGTGATGAAAAGTATACTATAACCTGCCCAGGAGTATTAAGAATAATTGTACCAAGTTTCGTTAAAATCCATCGAGTAGTTTTTGTTTCTATAACGAACATACAGACAGACAGACAAAAGTTTCACTAATTAAGTACATTTTTGGCATCAGTATCGATCACTAACCACCCCCCTGATAGTTATTTCGCAAATATATTTTATGTACAGAATTGACCTCTTTACAGATTTATTATAAGTAAATAGATGACGAATTGTCAATTTTTCTAATACAACAAAGTACGCGATGACGCCATAGTTACCGTGTTGTCCGGCAATGTACTATAGCGTGCGACTCGATAATAAATATTCAACTAAAACCAGTTACTTACCTTGGGTGAATAATGCTTAGCGTTCCTTGTATTGTACGTTGTCTTCTCGCTATTCGTGAATAACTTTTCAGTTATTACTAATACCGAGTTGACTCAACTTAGATTTTCAAGTGTTAACGTTGAAAAACTACATGCATTTAAATCTCCTTCTTCTAAGAAAAGTATCTTGCTAAATAAAACATCGTAAAAAATATACTGAACTAATTTTGATGTTATTTTAGATTATATTTAGCGTTCTTAGCGTAAATACCAGTTACTCAAGCAGACAGGGTTTAATATTTTCGTTATAAAGTAAGTATAGAACTCTAAGTGGGTCTAGAAGTAATAGAATAGTACAAATGTGCCCTTGTCACCTTAAAACTCGCCGCTAAACCAATTTTGATGATTTTTGGTATTGTGATAAATGGGACCTTGGAGCAGAACATGCGAAAATAAAAATTAAAGGGTGATGAAAAGGGGTTGTAAGTTTGGATAAGTTAGTAACTTCATAATATCTAAATCATCTTAACAACAAACTCTTCACAATACTTACTATACAACACAATTGTCCAACAATTAATCCGCGCCTTAATTCGATTACTGTAATGTACATTGTAATCTGTCGCCGTACATAGATATTTGCCAAATCTATGCAAATAGTTATGAATCCATTATGGGATCTATATCTCAATTAATATTCAACTGACATTACTAGGCACTACACGATCATGACCACGACCAGGTTAACTGAAGAAACCATATGAATCCCTAGCTCTGTGACGGCTCAGCGAATGAGGGGTGAGACCAATAGTCCACCACGCTGGCCCAATACGGATTGGCAGATTTCACACACGCAGAGAATTAAGAAAATTCTCTGGTATGCAGGTTTTCTCACGATGTTTTTCCTTCACCGTTTGAGACACGTGATATTTAATTTCTTAAAAAGCACACAACTGAAAAGTTGGAGGTGCATGCCCCGGACCGGATTCGAACCCACACCATCATATCCACAGGGCTACTACAGTATTTTTCCATTGGGCTATAACGGTATTTTTGTATAAAATATCACAATTTTATATACGAGTAGATATTTATATTTATTGAGTGTAATTAATGACGTAACATCCTCGCAGGCGCAATTCTCAACAGAAAGGTCCCGAATTCGATTCCCAGCACAGGTCAGTTTAGGATTTAATATTTTCTAAACGGTCAAAATACGTTAGCGTTGCGGTACGATGCCGGGTAGAAACCGTCAGAGGTATGGGTAGAATAAACTTGTACCGCATCAAAGTGAGCTCGCTTCCATGGTTGGCGTCCACTGATCCGCATCGTACATATCAAACAGATTTTTAATTTTACCGTAGATAAAATCCGTTTGATCCAGATCAGTGGACGTAATTGTGTAACTTGTAACTTTCTATGCAAATAATACTAAATTCCGTTTGATGCGATGATTGATAAATAAATTTCGATTTTTGCTTATTCCAGAAAATACTATATTTTATTTATATTTTGTTATAGCTAAATCTGAAAAATACTATATTTTTCTGAAAAAATGTTGGCAACCCTAGCCTTAAGCCACCAACGGCTCTCTGACGTCAAATTGGAAAAATTAAAATAACCATAACATTGTGTTATTTGATATCTTTCAAGGAAAACAGTAAAACACATTTATGATACTAAGTAAATTTCCGCAGTCAAGATTTCAAGTCAGATTTTCAATTGAATTAAAAAAAAAACGTCAAAGCAAACTTCCTTGTATTTTTTGCATCTGTTATTTATAATTATGTTTATTAATTAATTATGCAATTAAATAAATATTACACACGCTCAATACGAGGAAGATATTACGAGTGTTATGGCAACAAAAACTTTGACCGTGAGAATTGTCCTAATTACCGTTTCGATTGTTTGTTCAAATATTACGGTATCATAACTGATATGACTACCGTGTCTCGACCACACGATAGTGGGGCTAATTTAGTTTTTTACCCGACTGCAAGAAGGGTTAAGTTTTTCGCGTATCTTGTATGTATGTATGTTCTTTATTACCTCATAGCTTCATCCTAATAACCCAAGTGTTCATATATAGGTGAATTTCAACATAAAACAACTCTACGACTGTGAGACGCTATAGACTTGTGGTGGAAAAAAATGTTTTATAATTGCTTTCTACACTTCTAGACTGAGTTTGTTTTTTTTAAGTTATTATACTTCAAGCAATCGGGTTTTATTATTTTTTTAGGTATTTTATTTATTGACTCTTCGTTCCTGATTCGCACTGCAAAGTTATGGAATCCAGCTTCCATTTACCCTAACACCTTCAACGTGGGTATGTTGAAGCCATGAGTGAATGGGCACCTTCTAGGCAAGCGCATCCCACTATAAGCTGCATCATAGCTTTACCTATACAAATACAATGTGAAAAAAAATACTACAGTTCGGTTCACGTAGCATGGTACGGGTGACAGTTCATTTCACTATTGAAAGTTTGTCGCGATTCACGATAATGAACGCCATAAGACAACTATCACCGTACCCGTGCTATCTAAAAAATACTATAAAGAAGATTTTCATAAATATCAGGAGAACTATTCTGTAACTATGTTTTTATGACTAGAACGAATTGGAGAATTCGCTTCTATCTGTATTTGTCTAACACCACACTATAGATAGAGAAACTAATAATTGAAGCTATCAAGTTTATGTAGGCTCTTGATAACTTAGGCTGACACAGAGTCAAACTTCATATTATTAATTAATAGGACTTAAAAGCATAATTATGTTATTTTCAACTCGAAGTATAACTTGACTATTATAACAAGTATGAGTTGGATGTAATTCTCAAGTCCTAGGTTCCTTTCCTGCAGCCGGCATGTTTAGAAATAAAGAAGAGTTCTTTTTTTTATTTCTAAACAAGCAATCTAGCAATCTATGCAAAAAACACTTTATACTTTCTACACAACTTCAGTCCAAATGTTCTAAATTTTAGTTCATTAGACTTTGGAAGTAATACTAGATACTTCGTAATTTATCAGTTATGCAATATTACTTTACTTAATATAGATTTTAGAGCGTGATTTGCCTATTTAGGTTTCAAACGCATTAAGGTATATGCTCCCATTTTATAAAGTAAATTTAAATAGAAACTCGCTATATTGCCTTACACTAGCCTTTGATAAAGATAAGAAGTCAGTCTAAGAAATCATCCTAACAATTACCTTGTTCGCACAGCACGTGCTAACTTAATTAGAGAAGCAAAACGATTCGTATGTGCAGGAAATTAATCTCATCTGCAAAAACAGGTATTGTGTGGAAATCCTACGCTCCACACGATTCCGTTTTTAGAATATCGAGACAATGGTAGTTCGCACACAATTTAACGTCATCATTGTTCGTGTGTGTTATAATACGAGTGAGTTGAGTGCGTAATGTTCGTTTCCTGGTCAGTGGAGCAGTCGGACGCCGCGCCGGCGCTCGGTGTAAGTAGCGAAAGGTACTCACTCTCGTATCCGGCCGTCCACGACCACAGCGACACCATCGCCAAGAGCCAGTGGTACATGAGCCCTTCGATCTTCCAATAGAGGGGTGCGTACAGGGGACGGGTGAGACGCAGCGCCATCATCCACACCACGTAAGCGGGGATGCAGTAAAGGTTGTTCACGACCGCGAATGCCGTGCGCAGCGCGACCCTCACGTACCGGCTGAAAAAGCAGCGCCGCGTCGGTTCATCGTCGAGCTCGCTCGCGCACCTCCCTCTGCGACAGCTGCCCGAGGCTTTCGTCGGGCGGACAATGGCGCTGCGCGTCAATCAAACAAGGCGTACATTCGACGATATTTAATAATGGAATCGTTCACCGGATCACTGACGGTTATTTCGTTAAGTAGATTGCGAGTACAAATTTAAAATCCGCCCGGCGGCGAGCGCCCGCGCCCTCGCCGGCGGGCTCACATGCGAATTCATTTGCGACACACATTACACCGATCGACGTAACATCAACTCGTACGCGAGCACACATACAGACATACACAATTTAGTTTACGATGCATACTGTGGCACGACCGCGGCCGGTCGGATTCGTCGTGTAAAATCAATACAAAGTTCATATATAAAATTAAAAAACGACATCGGACCGCTGAAATTATACAAAAATTACAATATTAAAGACTGTACACTATCTAATATATACAACAGTTGCCGGCATGGATATGTGCGGACTATATGTACAGAGCGCACGCGCTCACACGTTGTAGTCGTGCGCCATGAGCCCGTGCACCTGCTCCAGGCGGAACGCGAGCCGCTGCTTCTGCGAGAACTCGTCCTCCTCCAGCGTCACCATGAGCTGCTCGTTGTACTTCACGGCGTAGGCGTACAGCTCGTGCAGCGCGCAGTTGGTGTTGAACTCCTTCGTGTGCAGGCGCGACTCCTCCGCCAGCATGGCGTTCATGTCCTGGTCCGAGATGGCCGGCATGAGCTTGATGTCGGCGTAGTAGCGCTCCACCCACTCCTTGTACACGGGGATGTCCTTCGCGTACAGCAGCTTGGACGACGGCGAGTCCTTGCCCAGGATGTGGTCGGACGTCGAGCACGAGTCCATGAACGTCTGCGCGATGACCGACAGGCACGAGTCGACCGTGTTCGACTTGTGCACGTCGAACACGAAGTTGGGGTTCTTGATGAGGTTCACCCAGAAGCGGAGCGGGAGCGAGTTGCTCTTCCAGGTGTGCACCACCTCGGGGTCGGAGATGGCGTGCTGCAGCGCCTGGTCGTCGAGGAAGTCGAACATGTACTTTATGGCGAGCGGCAGCGCGGAGCCACGGTGGGCGGTGCTGAAGATGGTCTCGAACAGATCGTCGACGAACTTCTGCAGCGTGCCCTTGGTGGCGAGCAGACGCGTGAGGTATATCTCCGACACCATCTTGTTGCCGCGCTCGCCCTCCTTGTGAGCGTCGCCGTCGTGGTGTCTCACCAAGTGCCAGTACTTAAAGCCTCCGCCATGCTCGTACTTGAGTGGACTAGCCGGAGGACTGGCGGAGCCGTATTTGCCTCTGTTTAGCGTTTCGTAAGTGTGCGACTTGTCGTTCTTTTCCATATTGGACAGGTTGTACACCGAGCTCTGTTTGGCGACCAGACTTAGGCAGGCGCTGTCGGGCACGCGGTAGTGGTTGAGGGTGTTGAGCTTGCGCCATTCGCCTTCGCACTTGGTGGTGGAGTCCTCGTCGTACAGAATGAGCCGGCCGGAGGCGCCCGTGCGCCACTCCAGATCCAACTCATCACGACTCGGCCGCTGTGAATATGGCGTGGCGCGGTAGAGAGCGTCCAAACATTTTTCTTTTACTTGGCTAATCGTATCACAGTCGAGAACTTTTACTTGCACGTTTTCCGTCGTCGCCTCTAGCCCGCTGACAAAGATGGTCTGTTGCGATATGGAAACGCTCACGGTCACCGGCTTGAAGTCGATCGACTGTCTAATTAGTTTCTCCTCGCTCAGAGAGTACCGCGCCTCGGAGGTGATGACGTCCACGGGCCCTTTGTCCACTTGACCTTTCATAGATCTGAACAGCAGATAGAGCGGCTCGCCGGCGCACTCGCGCAGGAATTTGTACAACAGAAACGTGAACCACGCGCTCAGCATTTTCTCGGCCACGCTCTCCGTACGCCGCAGCAGCAGCTTGGGGTGGCTCTTGCTCTCCATGCATTTCTCTATGAGTTCCGCCAGGAGCGTCTTCAGAACGTCCGTACAATATTCCATCTTACTTTGTAAAGTTACCATAATTAGAGAAGCTACATTAACACGATCGCGCATGGAAAAATATCTATTGCTTTCTAAAGTACGAATAAATAATAGAAGGAATGTTTTATTCATAATAAGCTGCCCGAACATTCTCAAGCCCTTTTCTTTTCTAATAAGCTCTGGACGCTCCCACTGCAGGACTGCGTGGTCGTCTATGTTGGGGAAGAGGATTTTCATGGCATAGGTGCGGTAATCGAGGAAGGGGATGCCGCCCGTCACGTCTCCCGTCAGGTCGGTCATTTCAGTCTGCAGCTCGGCGAATGCCTCTTTGCATTCCGCGGCTACCCTTAACTCTAAAATATCCATCTGCTCTTGCATATTCTTTAGTACTCTAATATTTTCCGTTGATTTTCTCCTATACATAACTAGAAACACGACAAATACTAAAATGAGTATTACTATACTTGCTATAACACCGAACAATACTGGCTTCCCTATCGCCGCTTGCAGGCCGGCCTGCGACGAGTACGACAATTTACCTATCTTATACGTGAGCGCGCGCCCGACCTTGACGACCACGTCCGGCGTGTCCACCCCGTCCGGCAGCTCGTCCCGCGACGGCGGACGACACGTCAGCTGGTGGCGCGCGAGAGACGTGACGTTGCACAGACTCTCGCCGATGTGAACTTCGACGTCGCCCTCGGTGCAGGCTCGGTCCAAGTTCTGACCGTTGATGGTCAAGTATTCAGACTTGTAATACTTCACGTCCTCGTCGAACTTCTCGTATATCGGGTCGGGATAGAGAAGGAACGCGTCCCCGGTCTTGCTAGTGAGATTTTGAACGCTCTGGACGTCGTCCATGTTGAAACCGTATTCCAACTCTAAAGGCCTGTCGGGATCCAGACTCAATCCGGCGCTTTCGATCCCGGGAGATTCGCATATGAGATGGGTTTGAAAATCGACTCTGTGACAAGGGGCTATATAGGGTCTGTTATCGTGATACACATATATCTGCGGAAACTGAATGGAATGGAAATTACGCCCCATTACTTTGATGTTTATCCCTCCGGACGGAATGCCTTTAGGCTGTTTACGCTGCGACGGCAACGGCGGGCCGGATTCTACGGACACGACGACGGGATCCTCGATATATTCGAACTTTTCACGTTCTAAAGTGCGCATCCCATTATCGAAACGCATCCGGAGCGTGCCCATTTTGAGCTGATACGAATGACTAGTTCTACAAACCGCTTCCTCGTGAGAGACTGATAAAATAGCGCACGGCAAATCGTCGATAAACGCCTGTATATTACTTCCCGCGTTCAGATACTCGCCCGTGATACGTAGTTTAGTGCCGCCCGACTGCGGTCCGTATTTGGGCTGAATAGAGTTGATTTTCGGATTCACAAAAGCGTAGTGGTGTTTCGATTCCCCGCGATAGTCGGCCACTCGCACTACGACCGGCCCGTCCCGAGGCACCTCTTCGCCCGGACCGTCGACCGTGCACACTATACGCCTCGTCTTGACGTACAACTCGATGATAGGCTGACATTTGATACCCGCGATTGTGACTCCGTTGTAAATATCCGATATATTCCTACCTAGATTTATACCCTCAATAGTGATATTAGTTCCGCCGTCCCACGGGCCTAGCTGAGGTTTAAAAGAATGGATTTCAGGATTGGGACAAGTCTGAGTACGATTCAACCAAACGCTCGGAACGCCGCATTGCTCCTGAACCTCGCATCGATCCGATCCCTGACACCATCCGCAACCAAACTTTTCGGGAAGCGCTAAACAAATACCGCAATTGTCCGCCATATCGTTACACCGATAAATAAGTATATGCGTATTATCCGGATTATCTAACGGCTTCGAGCCTCCCCATATGACAGCGAACGAGGCGGTGATGTTGGGAGCGCGAGACGTGTACGTGAACTCGACCGCTTCGCAATAAATAGTGTCCGCGAGAAGTTGAGCGTTGACGTGCGTCACGCGGCCCTCTATGTTGAACTGGCACACGAATCGCGTCTGCACAATGAACTGACCGATAATGTGAACTTTGACTTTTATAGCTTTTTTGACACCGGATGGAACTAGAATTTCGTTCGTGCCGTCGGACGTAGAGTTTATCGTCGGACAGAAACCGGGGCCGGAGCGATAACTCGGTCCTATTCTGCTCACGCCCGTGACTAGGATGTCGTTCCTACAGTTCTCGGCCGTGTCGTGCGTGCAGCGGTGGCCGTCCACGCACCAGTCGCACGGAAAAGAAGAGCTGACGCACTGCGTGCAAGAGCTGTACGTGTTGCAATCGAAAAATGTAAAATTAGTTGCCACAAAATCAGGTCCCTGAGTGGTGCGTACCGAGAGCTTAGCAGTGAAATGATGCTGACCGGCCGGGATAGGTGGGAGCGTGTCGGTCCGCGGGGTGGTACAGTTCACACTGTTGGGCTTCCTAGTTGCGTTAGTTATAAGAGTACGATCTAAAGCTGTAAATGCGCATAAAAACTGTCCATTGAGAGTAGGCAAGTTTTCAATGAGTAAATCTAATGTTCTTGCTGTAGTTCGTTGTAACTGGTTTGGCGTCACTTGGGTTATGGTCGTACACCGACCGCTGCGGTAGGAGATCCAGTAGAGGGGATCTTTAGCTGCCTCCTGACAGTCGGACCGTAAGCTGCACTTGTTCTCGAGCGAACACCACCCGCAATAAGGGTCTTTGGCTCCGAGACACGTCTGGCACGACTTGTACACGCTGCACTCTTGAACTTTCACTTTGGACACTTTGCGTTCCGTCATCACATATAAATGCATCAATTGAGTATCAAAGAATAAGTCTTTATTCACTGGCGACGATTCGTCCACGACGATATCTCCGTACTGGAAGGCCGAAGTGGCGCTTTCTACGACAATCTTTTTCAGATGGCCCTCCGAGGTGCCGGCGAACACGACGGTGTAGTCCCCGGTGGCGGTGGCCGCCACGGCGGTCAGCCTCTTCCGGAACACGGCCACCGGCACCGCCTCCACCGGCTGCTCTCCGCCCAGCGGCGTGTTCACATCTAACCCACAGAAATCTTCGCTTATCGACTGCAACTTGGTTCCGATACAAGCGTGCGACGGCGAAATAAAGTCTAAGCCTCTCGACCCGTTCCCACTGAAGCACGTTTTAATATTCTGCATAAATTTACGGCGAATCGCTTTGAGCGAGTAAACGCAGAGGGCTGACAGATTCGATGGCGTGTTGGTGTTGATAGATTCACTCTGACTGAACGCGGCGAACAGGACTTCTTGCTGAGCAGTTATTCCGAGTTCGCCCGCTAGCACGGAGCCGGCCTTGCCGACGAACGCCGCCTGCACGAGGTTGTAGCCGAAGTTGCCGCCGCCCTCGCCCGTGCAGGACATGGGGATCTCCGTGTACGAGTAGTAGTTCTCGTCGTCGTGGCACACGCGCACCAGCTTGCTGTAGTACGTGTCGGAGCCCACGCCGCGCAGCTGCGTCGT
This sequence comes from Bicyclus anynana, assembly GCF_947172395.1. Lineage (NCBI taxonomy): Eukaryota > Metazoa > Arthropoda > Insecta > Lepidoptera > Nymphalidae > Bicyclus > Bicyclus anynana. Next base: position 1,361,736 of record NC_069098.1, on the reverse strand, counting down.
CAGGAAGTAGCTGAAGCCCTCGGAGCTGAAGCCGTACACGTAGTTGATGGGGTACCGCTCCCGCGACAGCGAGTTGACGAACATGCGCGTGCCCGTGGTGACCGCCGTGCGCGCGATCATGAACAGCCGGTCGTCCTCCAGCGAGCGGCTGCTCACCGTGGGCACCTCGGAGCGGTAGGGCGAGTTGCCCGTGAAGGTGACGCCCACGTACATGACCTGCGTCATCGGCGGGTTGGGCGGGCCGGGCGCGATGAAGGCGACGGTGGACGCGCTGGCGTTGTTGGCCACGACGGGCTCGCGCACCTCGCGCACGTCGTGCGAGATGTTGTTGAGGTTGCGCACGGAGCACAGCCCCTGCAGCACCGAGCCGCACGTGATGAGGCGGCTCGTGGCGTAGTCGATCACCAGCGCCTTGTTGACGTTGTCCGTCGGCTTCTTCACGAAGTTGGGCGGGCAGTCGAAGGTGCACTGCGCGGAGTCGTTAACGGGGCCCGTCTCGATCGCCTGCGCCACCTCCAGGTCGGGCGACAGCTGGTAGATGTGGTTGACGGCGCCGACGTACACGCGGCCCGTGTTGCGGTCCACGACGAGGTGGTCGAAGAGCGAGCCGGTCGCGGCGACCGGGTCGGAGAAGGTGCGCACCACGTCCGGCGAGGCGCGCGCGGCGCACGCGGCCGCCAGGGCCAGCAGCACGCGCCACATGGCGCGGGCGCATGTGGCCTACCGCTGTCGGCCGCGGAGGCACCCTCCCGTCCATCTGCAACGCGAGACACCGCTCAGCCGTCGCTCCCATGGCACGCTCGCCGGGGCGAGGTGCGATCGGAGCGAACGCGGGCGGCCGGGGCGTCCGGTGACCGTCTTCCTGCCGACTCAGTACCAACCTATTTTACGATAGACCGACCGGCCGCGCCGGGACGCTCGCGACTCGTCGTCCCGAGCCCGGTCGAAGAGACACTGATTCGACGCTTCGAAACAATCTGGCAGCACGTAAATAAACACGACGGAGCGCGACAACCTGTGCAACGGATGTTTTTATATCGCCGCGTACAAAAATAGGTCAGTACTAGGAGAGAACGGGCACCGGCGGCCCCGACGCGATCGAGGTATGGTCACGCCGACGAAAGCCTCAGCATCATAAAGGGGAGTAACAAAAAATCGTAATTGGCATGCTGAACGTACGAGGGAGTGAACGTGGTAGCGAACGATAAATAAAAGGAAACAAATCATATTCGAAACAACTGAATACATCGACGACATCGAGTATACTTACAGGATAGTCATGTCGGGTAGGGATGGACGGGCTTCCAATTATCTACTTCTACTCGATCAAACGCTAGCGAGCGAGCGCGCTTGCATAGTGCGGGGCTGCACACCTGGAACAACAAACATTATGTTTAGGCCCCTGCGGGCTCCTTCGGTCCGCGATGGCTGCCTTGCGACTCTTCAAACTTCCCTAAACTGTTATAAGTTAAGTAAACGCGATCTATCTCTACTGATTTGTCCGTCGCGAATTTGCATTTACCGCTTAGTGAGTCTTTCAAACTAATCGACTTTGGCATGGTTCGGCAATGTGAAAAACGGAAATCAAGAATAATTTAAAGGGAGTATCAGTTAACTAACAATTCTTGAAACAATTGTTTAATAAAAGATATCTTTACTATTTAAAACTTTTCGAACTTACAGCATCCTAACTAGAACGCACAATAATGAATAATGCTCACTGCTCGTCATAAAAAGGTAAAGCGCTCGATAGTCAGATAGTGTGATTCGATAACCCGGAGTCAACGCTGCACGGCACGACCGGTCGCGCTCTTGTTGATTACATTCCTTCCCTGCCTCTAACGTAACACCCACTCGCCTAAATCTACCACCTACGCAGCGAGACTGACACTAAAACACTATTACACACCCGAAGTTCGACCACAAGGCCTCATAAACTATTGTACAACAATGAATTATCACAAAAACTACGGCAGCGACTGGAGAACGGAGAAAATATTGTCAGCCATTACCGCGCACGCCAGTCAATATTACGGAAGCCATTTCAATAAACGCCGCTTATTCTCTAATGTATTACATCCTATTACAATATATCACTCACCGTGATTAGTGATAATCTCACAAATGTAACAATCCTTTGGTATCCAGAGCCAGGTGGCAGATCTACTTTACACTATTGCACCACTTCACAATATTCTTTGTATAAATCACTGTTGGTTGTAACGAAAACACTAACACCACTTTCAACGAATTAATTCACATTATTCTTACAAAATAACTTGTTTTTTATATACTGTTCTCGGTTTTGTATGCAATGAAGCCCGTTTTGCACAAGAAGTCCACGACAAGAGCATCAGTCTTCGTACATCGCCATGGAATGATTTTGGTTTCGCTTTTCGAACGAGTCTAGGCGTGACTGGCACGAGCGAAGCCGATAACGCCCGATTCGAGAAATTAGTACTTCTAGTTTCCGCCGAAAGCAGCACTGACATAAGATGCGTTCAAGTTAAATATTTTTAACCACAGACCAACATATTATTCAATTCATGTAAAAATTAAAATAAAAAGAGAAAAAAAAGAAAGAAAAATAATTTGTACATTTTATTTCATAACGTTCATTAGTAATACTGGAAATAACTCGTCGAGTAAATTATGCATGAAAAGACCCGTTTACCCGTTTAGATACTCGTCTCTATTTGTCTCTTACTCGTCTCGTCAGTGTTACCAACTTAGTGGAATTTCCACTATACCCAAAAACTTTAGGTATTTTACATAACCACAATACAACACAAAATAATTCTATTGTGCCGGTAGGCCGTTGATGACGAAAAGAAATAAAAAAACAAACTACGGCAATTTAAATAATTAGATTTATTAATTTGGGTTTATCCCTTAAATAGCTCGTCGGAGGCACACAAATTTGTAGGGTCGTGTTCCTTGATATATCTACTAATCTTTGATGTTACCGTGCGAGGTACTCCCCTGTGGTGGCCGAGATGTGACGTGGCAGCAGGAACGGGAGCAAGGCGGATACTGGAGCCGGCCCTGGACGGTGATGACGAAGATGGTGATGCGCAGATGCGTGAAGTTAATTTGAGTAGCTTTGTGACTTAGCCGTACTCGGCCTGACTTGGTCGTCCTAAGCCGTACTAGGCTGTCCTAAGCCGTACGTTGCTCCCTAAATCGGGAATACTGCACTCGCGTATTTAATTAACTAGTTGTAATAATTATATTTCTCCGCGACTGACTAAGGCGACTGTCACGAAGTAATTGGAGTTGGACGTGTGCAGTCTCTAATGACGAGGCTACCACACTGAAGTCAATTCGCGATCTAGCTGCAGACCGGCGGCAGCGGGGAGTGCCCGGGCGACGGGCGCGGAGCGCGCAGCGCATCGTACTTATTTTATTATATGTCGCTAATAGCTTGCTATCAATGAATTATTTATATTAAAAGGTTATATTTATGTACCATTTCGGTACACTATTCTTGTGATAGATTCGCTGATGATTAGACAATGATACAAATACATTTTGGAACTAAAAATTCCATTAATTATTTACTAATAAATTTTGACCTTGAATCTAAGTGAAACATTATCTGTTCGATAAATAACAGGATATGGGAATATAAAATAATAAAAAAATGGTTAACAAAAGGAAATTGTATTTCATGACAATATTTGTAAATAATGATCTAATAAAAGATGGAGCACCCCTTATTCATTTGTTTTTGACGGCCCCAGACGATGACGACGTAGGTCCTGGATTCGATCCCCAGCTGGACTGATTGAGGTTTTCTTAATTGGTCTAGGTCTGGCTGGTGGGGGGCTTCGGGTTTCAGCCGTGGCTAATTACCACCCTACCAGCAAAGACGTACCGCCAAGCGATTCAGCGTTTTGGTATGATGTCGTGTAGAAACTGAAAGAGATGTTGATTTTCATCCTCCTCCTAACAAGTTAGCCCGCTTCCATCTCATCATCATTGCATCATCTACTAATCAAGGGCTAACTTGTAATGAATTAAAAAAAAAGGTCTCGTGTGTGTACAAAGGCTGACATAATAGAAGATAAAATTAAACTATTTTTATTTAATCGAATATAAGAGGTCAATTTTAAAATTAAACGTATGTATTTATTTTATATCGAACGTACTCAAATTTTTTGAAACACGAACGTTTACATACTCGTGGTTGATACCTATACGCCTGTACTTGGCCAATATCTACATATACTCTGATGACAACAAAATTGAGCTGTTAGCATTTTTATTTCTACAGAAATTGGAATTCCAAGAATACAAATAAATACTGTAACGCTTAAGAATGATACAAAACTGATTATTTAGTGACATACATGTTACATTAAGTCTATATTTTGATTGGTATTCTTTCAAGAGTTTCTTTCGTAATAATAAAATTTTATATGTACCTTTATTAGTTTTTTCTTGCAATTCTTCACAGTTTTAATCATATTATGTAAATGTTTTATTGGTGGTTGTTAACGCGTATGCTATTTTTGTATGCACACGATGTTCGAAAAGGTATTATAACGTCTTAAGCAACTTGCATTTTGCTATATAATATTGTATTAGTAATATTTAGAAGTAATCCTGGCTTAAGCTTGAAAGGTATTAATGAGATTAAAAAAAATTATCAAGAATGTTTATCACTTTCACATTAGTGAAAATTAATTATGGAAAAATTTAAAAAGTCTCTTTTTAATGATTATTTTGATCGTTTCTAAAATATACCACAAACTACAATCAAAGACCATAAACTACAAATGAACCGAAGCTCTATGAAAATCTTTAAGTCTGTCAGTGTCAATGTCAAACCTGGGATGTCAAACTGTAAATGTCAGATTGTATTGAATTAATTTAATTTATTTTATTTATTTACAATATTAACGATAATTTAATCATGGCCACAACCATGTTTAAAATTTCCTCTGCGTTAATCAGTTCTTCCAAAAACTACCGCTTCGTTGTTGGGCTCATCAACAAGAGCAGTTTTTCTACCACAAATGTCACAAAGGTAAGTTGCATAACCGAATTTATTTTTTAGGGAAACAAACCTTTCAAATGACACACAAACCTTTCACAGTGAGCACCTGATAATAGTAGTTACCAAAAATATTTAATTGCTTAACCGTATTATTCAGTATAGGTATGAGGTTACTGTATAATTTTTATTATACAGTGCATCTTTGAAATGCCGGCTAATCGTATCTACATATTATCGCTTGATAAATAGATTCTTAATTAAAAAAAAAACTAAATCTAAACAAAAACTTCCAAATTATTAAAATAAAATATCTTACTAAGTCGTAAATATAATAATGAGGTAATCCATCCTCCATAATCATGAGGTGTGCAATCCCAGAGATAATTTTCTTGTTGCAACCTCTTTGGGGAAACCAATGGTTTTGGCTGTACAACTATTATTACTTATCTAGAAACAGTTACAGTTTAAAATAAATTTATTTCAAGTAGGCTCAGTTTACAAGCACTTTTGAAACATTAAGTTTGACTAATTTGTAAATACTCTGGTTCTTATATAATTACCACCGGTTCAGAAGATTCAGTTTCACAGGTGCACAGGTTCTGCTGAGAAGAGCCGACAAGAAATTCAAGAGTTGCTCTTTTAAAAAAGATATCATAGTAAAATATTAATAACATTCAAATTTCTTTTAGTTTTACTTCCTATGTGATGGTAGAAGCTGATCCAATGGCCTCCAAGCATCTTTATCATCAAAGAACTTATCAATTATGTAGAAACCTAGACTAAGTAAATAAGTATAATATTATGAAACTTATACATAATATTCTGAAAGATAGCATTTTCAATATGGCAAAATGACTCTATAGCTCAGCAAAATGCATTATAAAGGTGCATTCAGTGCTACAGGAATGCAGAACTCACCTATGTATCTACTACTAACCAGTCATTCTGCAATTCTTAATTCATTGCATGGTCTTCTGTGTTCTTCCTCATATTCATTGTTCTATTTACCTGACATAAATTGTTTATTGGTTTTATTCCTTGAATCAATTTGTCTGACACATCAAAGTGTCGCAATTAATTTTACCAAGACACATGAACCGAGGTACGTGCAGGGAGGGGCAGCTCCCCTAAAAGAGATCACTAGTAAAATTTTGCAAATGAAAGTAGAGACTGAAATCATGCAGAAAATTAAAAAATAAATCAGAGGGCATACCCAAGTTTGAAACGCCACATGGAACATACCCTGCGCCAAGTCAAAATGTAGTTAAGGTCTACGATGACCATCCATTTAAATGATTTTTCCTTTTTTTATTTTGAAAAATTATCTGTGAAAAAAAAATATTTATTTTGAATTCGGAATTCTGGCTACGCCCATGCCGAGACATGTGTTTTGTATGTCTATACTTCTATATAAATATTACAAATAGGTAAAGTTTCTGGTATTGTCCCTACTATACCATTGGGTATGGTCTCTGGATCTTGTAAACTAATTTTAAAAATTCCATTACCAATAGATATGTGTGAGATGTTTTATCCCCATATTACTACTGGATTAAAGAAGATAGCAATCATGTTGTGGTGACATTGCAGCACTGTTTAAGCAGGTACTGTAATAAATCTGTACAAATAATAAAAAGAGGTACAGTTTGTGGTGTTTTATGGATCCACTTAACCAATTTTGAAAATTTTACCATTGCCAAGTCACGTTATTTGTGAGTGTTTTCTTTGGTTTTTTCAATGGTTTCTTCAATTTCAAAACAAATGTGAACAATGTTGCAACATTGTTCACATGCAATAATATAAAGAAATTGTAAATTTAAATATTATTATTAACTTGTCATAACAAGTCAGTTAGATAACATGACTTTTACAGTTATAGTACTTTGTACACATACAGCTCTGGATACAAAAAATTTTAAAGCAGCATAATATTTTTTGCTATAGTATAAAAATAATGTTTTTTGCGCGTATCTTGTATGTATGTAATATTCTTCAATACCTCGTATCTTCCAAATCGCTGAACGGATTTATGTAATTAAGAAGTGTTCTTAGGTAGGTCAAATTATAAAAAAAACCAACAAGACAACTGAGAAAAAAAATAAAATTAAAGACACGAGTTGAAAAAAAAAGTTTTTTTCGAATATTGCAATATGGGTATCAAATTCAAGGGCTTTTTGTGAGGATTTTAAGATGGTATATCATGACCATGTTAAAAAAACTACAATTGAAAAAACGTTATTTATAAAATGTCTATACAAAATACGCGAGGCGGATGACTATGGGCGCGAGCAGGTTTGTGTTGGCCAGTTATGAAAGACCTAAAATAGACTAAATTAAATATATTGTTTATAAAAATCGGACAAGTACGAGTCGGATTCGCCCACCGAGGGTTCCGTAGAATTTTTTGAATATTTACTTAACCTCGGTTGTACGTAGGTATACATTATCGTACTTTGTAACATGTAACAAACGTAACAAATAAATCCAAAATTCACCATCTTTCTTAAACAAAAATTGTGAAATAAATTAAACAAATAAAAGACCCGACTGCATAAAATTTAAAAAAACCAAAAAGAAAAAATACAAGCTCAGTCCAGAAGTGTAGAAAGCAATAAGAAAACTGTCGGGACCCATTATATAATGTAGACGAAAATTTTTTAATTGATGTTTACACTTCTGGACTGAGCTTGTTTTTTTATTTTATGCAGTCGGGTTTTTTATTTGTTTAATCAATTAATTAATTTATTTATGTAAAAAACTTAAATTATTAGGTACTAAAACAATCCTTGAATAATATGCATTTAATAATTCCCAAACCTTTTTGTATGAAGTTGTATGTATATAGGGTCAGTAGTTTCTAATTCAACAATCTTTTTTATTGTGGGCATGTGTGTATTTCAAAACCTCCTATTGATTAGTTAATAATTATTTATTCCTTGTACAGAAAAACAACAAAACAAAGCAGTGAAATTGATAACATCTGTTATCACGCATATTAACCACAAAAGTAACCAATTCACATACGCATTATCAATGCGACCGCGTCCGTAATACGTACCTTTATAAAATAGCTAAAACTAAAGCTACGTTCAGATGACAAAAAACTAACGCGCGTTTTCAAGTCGCGCGCCGAGGCGGTCTAGGTAACCATATACCTACTATTTAACATCCTATTGCTTATATGCAATTTTTTTAACTCGTAAGAATAGTGGCAGACTATTTCCTTTGAGAAAATCGCAATGATTGGCTGTTTTTAACGTGCGAAAATTGACGTCGAACTACTTATAAATCAGAAAACATATTTGATCTACTTTTACTCCCTCACTAGTTCGGAAATAAACTGCCTCGTATATTTTCCTACGCCCTTTGTTCATGTAACAATCTACTAATCGTTTATTTTTGTTATAATTTTATCTTTTTAAAGGTTATAACAACTCTTTGGTCCTATTTTTCTGGCTGCATTACGTAAAGTTTTAGCGTAGCGTAAGCAAGCTGCAAAAGAAGTTTGTATTTAATCACACTAGTATTATAAAGGCAAAAGTTTGTGTGTGTATGTTCGTTCCTCCTTTACGCTGTGGCTACTGAAGCGATTTGACTGAAATTTGGAATGGAAATAGATTTTACTCTGGATTTGTGAAAAACTGAAATCCACGCGGAAGAAGTCCGCTACATAAATATCACAAGATTGTTTTGCTATTCCGTGCTATTTTTTCTAGAGTTTCCAAGGCATGATAACGCCCCCGCATTACCGCTTGCCAAGTATCCAACGCGTTAACGCACGATTACTGCCTTTTAGTCTGAACGTCGCCTTACTTGATATACCTAACCATACCCAGCGAGTCTCTCTGAGACTCTCACTGTTTAGTGGGGCTTCCAGACGTTAGACACGTTGCTCAAAACGTGGCCAAACCAGTTTATTGATATATTTTACGAAGTATTTTGTATAAAAGATTTTAAAACAAGTTTGTATGAATAAAACTGGCTGTCACAGTCACCCACGTTGACTGTCTCGTTTAATTTGTCAGTTAGTTGTCAAAATTCTTATGATACGACAATAAATTGTAATAAAAATTGTTGTGCAGTTAAATTTTTGTTCTTGTTTGTGTTTTTATTTGTTTATTTTTGTGTCTTCCGAAATGGCGTGTACCATTTGTATGAATAGCGGTGATAAGCCGGTGAAAATGGTAAGTATAGAGTTGTATTGGTGAACACAGAACATTTTAGACGTTTTTATTTGACGTATTGTTTGCAAGGTTTCTAATTGGAATCGTAAACATTGTTCCAACAAGTGTTGTATTTTTAATGTTTGTAAGGCTGCGATGTTTTCTTCTGAATTGAAAATTACTCATCAGATTTTGTTATTTAATTTTTATAAAGAAAATTATTGTTTTTTATTAGCAATAATCGAATACAGCCATGATAGCCCAGTGGATATGACCCCTGCTTCCGATTCCGGAGGGTGTGGGTTCGAATCCGGTCCGGGGCAGGCACCTCCAACTTTTCAGTTGTGTGCATTTTAAGAAATTAGATATCACGTATCTCAAACGGTGAGAGAAAACATTGTGAGGAAACCTGCATACCGGAGAATTTTCTTAATTCTCTGCGTGTGTGAAGTATGCCAATCCGGATTGGGCCAGCGTGGTGGACCATTGGCCTAAGCCCTCTCATTCTGAGAGGAGACTCGAGCTCAGCAGTGAGCCGAATATGGGTTGATAGCGACGAATCCAATACAGTGTAGGTATATACGGAATGCCTTTCGTTTGATTATGACTTCGGTATTTTTTCAAGTTCAAGTAAAAAATGTATCTACTTACTTAAAAAAAAAAGGTTAATGTCTTTAAGAAAATAGCTTTTATTTTCGAAAAATGAAAGGTTTTGGCGTTGTTACGACAAAGCATTTCGCAATTTCGAACCCATTACTTTACTGCTGTTAACAATAAGCGGGTGTAATCATTAGCCTGCCCGTATGACCTGTATATTTATTCGCTGTACAATAGATAATAAGTGTATTTATAGTCACTGTTATTTTTATGTAGATAGTGAATTTTAAATTTAACATTATTACCTTTAAAAAATGGGTCTGGCAGCAAAGTAGATCTAGGTACCTACCTAGGCCTTCTTCGTAGAGGAAGAGTTTTTCACAACAGTTTGTGGTCTATTACGATTATATATACGATTTAAAGTAATATGAAGAGTAAGTAAACTGAATAATATTTCTACAATATTAATTAAATAATTTTATTAGAATGACGACGTTTACATCAGAAATTACTTGCGTGTCTTATCCGAGTTTCATCTAAGTATATTCTCTTCAAAATAAGCTTTGTATGAGAAGTTTGTCGTTAATTATTATTACTATTTACATCACGTAGTCACAACTTGTGCTTCGGAGACTAAAAATATAAATAAGTTACTTCTTAACAAGTTCTTAATCAAAGACATTAAATATTAAACAAGAAATTATTATTCTGTAGTCGGTAGTCACACCACATGACGAAATAATTAAACATGATGATACCTACTGAGTGTAAACATACACTGGAGAATAATCGAGATAACAATCCAATCTCTACAGTATTGCGAACATACAGATGCCGTGAGATTTATTACATAAGACGTACTCGTTAATGGGTGCAATGTGCTCATTAATATCATTTTTTTATTTAAATTTTAATTGCTTAACAATTTCAAGTATGAAAAATCGGCCAAGTGCGTGACTGGCAACGCGCATTGTTTAATATGTTAGGCGTTTTACACAAACAACCATTTTTACCCAACTACGGCGAAGCCAAAGGAAGGGTATTGAGTTTGGCAGTGCCAATATTTCAGTCTCAATATTTTCTAAAAAATTTAATAATTTTTTGCGTTTGTACTCAACCCGAAAAGAGTAAAACGGGGCCGGGACCGGGTTGAAATTTTCACAGTTGATATTATAATATACCTATCTCTTGCCGCTGTAGTAAAAAAAAACTAAAAAACAGAATAAAATATACTGTTAGGAATATGTAGATGGAGAAAATGTGTTCGACTTTATAACATGGTTTCTATGGGTTCTATATTAGAGCGGCCGGTGTCCAGGGCTGCTTTGGATCTTGCCAGGTTTGGCTGGTCCTTAACCCTACAACCATCGGTCACAAGTCCGGGACTTCACTCAAAGTCTCGCTCTGCCACTCGAGAAATTATTGGTAGCATTCTTGTTGGAAATTGATACATCCGATTCAATAATTGTATTCTGCCCTTTAAATCCTTCTGATATCAAACCGTCTCCGACAATATATTTAAGGGACTTATACAACAAACGTGATATCATTGCCGTTTTTATACATAATGATAAATAACCCTTCGTGCGCGAATCCAACTCGCAGTTGGCCTGTTTTTAATTTTTTTTTTATTTTTCCAGAGGAAAGAGCGAGACACATTCGGCGAGCTGGACGTGCCGGACGACAAGCTGTATGGCGCGCAGACCGTGCGCTCCGTCATGAACTTCCCCATCGGCGGCATCGAGGAGCGGATGCCGGTACGTAGCACTTTGGCTTACTTCTTTGAAGTGACGCAGTGGTATCATCATCATCATCATATCAGCCGATGGACGTCCACTGCAGGATATAGGCCTTTTGTAGGGACTTCCAAACATCACGATACTGTGCCACCTGCATCCAGCGAATCCCTGCGACTCGCTTGATGTCGTCAGTCCACCTGGTGGGGGGTCGGCCAACACTGCGCTTACTAGTGCGGGGTCGCCATTCCAGCACTTTGGGACCCCAACGTCCATCGGCTCTTCCAATTATGTGCCAAATCGTTGAGCTAGTGATGACCTATGGTTCCGAGACTTGGTCGCTAACTATGGGCCTCATAAGAAGGCTCAGAGTCACACAGCGGGCGATTAAACGAGCTATGTTAGGAGTATCTCTGCGTGATGGATTCAGAATCCGCAGAAAAACCAAAGTCACTGACAGTGGTATGCGCGGTGGATTTACAAGACCTAATCGCTTGGCGGTACGTCTTTGTCGGTAGTTACCAAACTAACCAAGGCCTCCGACCAGCTAGACCTGGACTAGAAAACCTCAATCACGCCAGCCGGGGATCGAAACCTCAGTACCTCGTGATTTGAAACCACATAAACCAACCGCTGAACCAAAAAGGCATATTAGACGCATAAAACTCCCAAAGTCTTTACTATAATTTCACTGAAAAACATATTCTCCAAACTAAAATAAACAAAAGTTAAAGTTTTTCGACAGAAATAAACTGCATACTCGTAAAAGTAGGTACCATATTATTATGAGTTTCTGACGTGTAATAATAATTTACATAATTATATACACAATCATTCTATTATTATGTACACAATCATTGTTCTCCGTGCATTGCCATTAAAATAGCCTCGAGGAGGAGTTAATTAGGCGATTTGTTTTGAGTACGGTATAATTACCTCGAAATGTAAAACAGAACCCCCATGCATTCGGTTTTTCCTACTCTTTATCTTTATTTATAGGTTTGTTACTGCGATACACGATTTTATATCTACTTATGTCTTTCTAATATTTATATATTTACTAACGGATTCCCGCAACTAAATCCACGTGAAAGTCTTTTAAATAATTTATTTTTAATTTAGATCCGATTTTAAAGGAATGATGCAATCTAAGATGGAAGCGGGCTAACTTGTTAGGAGGATGAAAATCCGCATCTCATTGGATTTCTACACGACATGGTACCGGAACGCTAAATCGCTTGCAGTACGTCTTTGCCGGTAGGGTGGTAACTAGCCATGGCCGAAGCCTCCCACCATCCAAACCTGGGTCAATTATGAAAACCTCAATCGACCCAGCCAGAGATTGAACCCAGGGTCAATTCATTTTACATCTAAAATTTTAATTAATTTGTTCGTTAATGAATAATTATAATAAGCTTAGAACAATTAGATATAGGTAGTTAATATCTTTCAATATCATTATATTAAAAAATAACGACATTAATTTTCTATCTAAATTTTTAGTTTATTTGTTGCTAAGCTCGCATCAAGTTTGGCTTTAGTTACATTACATCTTCATTTGAAGTTATTTTTGGGACGTTTCAATGTATTTACAGATTTGCTTAGCCTATAAAGTATCATACGATTAAATGCAGGGTTAAAATAATGTACTTGCAAACCTTGACACACAGTCCGTAGGTAAAAGTCCTGATCAGAATGATAAATTGCAATCATGTGACTGCTACACCGTTTATTGATTCCATACTGCTTACAAGTACATCGCTTACAAGATAAACGAGACAGTATACGCTTACGTTAGACAAAAAATTACTTAACCTCTTCAAAAATGATCAGTTAAAATTTAAAGTTTAGAAAATTTTAGACACTCATGAATTTAGCTAGAATTACGAAGCAGAAGTTGTTTCCATCATAATGGAAAAACGCTATACCATCTCGATCTGATTTTATAATAAATATTGTCATACCTACCAATTAAATTAATCTTGTAGTAGCTTTCCAGTTAAAAATTAATTCATAGAATGCTTTAATAGCCGGGGATTGGACTATTAAGAGATGGCTATTTAAGGATATTTAAGCCCTCACCTAGATGAACCAAACGATTTACCATTATACGAGAAATTAAAAAATATGGATACCATTAGTCCTGGACATATTTTATAGAAATTTTATACGATTTGTAAAGACTTACCTTATTATAAGAATTCCCAACATAAACTTTAAAGGAACAACTGAAAACTTATTGCGTTGTCTTGTATAGCTTTTCTTCTGTTCATTTCCAGTATCCAGTTGTAATAGCCATGGGTATACTGAAGAAAGCTGCCGCGAAAGTCAACATAGAGTTTGGGCTGGACAAAAAACTTGGTAAATATTTATTAACTTGGTAAATAATATATTAAATAAAAAGTCAAAATTTTCAAGAGCATTTTGTTCATTTTGAATAGTCATGATTCATTTATTATTGTTTATTTTTAGAAAGTCTTTAGAAATAATTAAGGCTGGCAGTATTGCCATAAAATACCAATGAACATCGATTCGGATGAAGTCTACGAAGCCTGTCTGTAGATATAATTTTATATTTCCTTTTATTTTTATAATAAATTTTTAAGGTTTTAGTTAGTGTAAATAATTGGAAATAAGAATATGATTAAATTATGTGCCATTTTTTTAGAATATAAAAAGTGGTAATGGTTAAAAAAAGTCGCAAATTTAAAATTAAGTTAGGTCCAATTATCACTAACTTAATTTATTATGATTAGTGGTTTCAACATTCTCTTAATTAAGTATTTTTTGTTGTAAAGTACCTATGGACACAGAGTTAGCGTGAATTCGGTTTTCACAATTCCTTTGGTGGACAAAAAATGTGGGGAGCACGTCTTTTTAACAATAAGTCATTTGTTGCTAAAACCATAAACGCACTCTCCACATTTTTTATTATATAAATGTATTTTTATTTAGTAACATTATTTTTTTTCCAGCGGACGCAATAATGCAGGCCTGCGATGACGTGATCTCTGGCAAGCTGTACAAAGAAGGCCACTTCCCGCTGGTCATCTGGCAGACCGGCTCCGGCACACAGACCAACATGAACACTAACGAGGTACACTTTTTATACTAATAACTAGCTGACCCGACAAACGTGGTTTAGGCTTGCAAATTATCATAAACAGAAATGTCAGGGCAGGGTTATGAAAAAAAGGTGACCTAATGTATATGCACATCAAAATTGGAAGCTGTTTCGGAGTATGGCAAATAACTGTAATAAGTAAACTTATACTCTTAAAAAGTGTAGTTTGTCAAGTGGTTTATTTATTAACATTTACTTAGAAGAGTTAGTATACATGCCAGCGTCTTCATTAAAAATATCACTATGTCATGTATCTGAAAGCAGAACCGAGCAATCGAAGCAAACAAAAGCTATTTTCAGCAGACAAATGACATAGCATATAGTTGAAATTAAAAATATCAATGTCAGGTATCGTAGAAGCAATGCCATGATTTTTTAAATTGATATTTTTAATTTCATCTTTTACACTGTTCCTTCTAGGTAATAGCAAACCGCGCCATCCAAATCCTGGGCGGCAAGCTTGGCAGCAAAGACCCCGTGCACCCGAACGACCACGTGAACAAGTCCCAGAGCTCCAATGACACGTACCCCACCGCCATGCACATCGCCGTGGGCATGGAGCTGCGCGACCGGCTCATGCCCGGCCTGGTGGCGCTGCGGGACACCCTGGACGCCAAGGCCAAGGAGTTTGACAAGATCATCAAGATCGGCAGGTATTTGAATACGTAACTCATCCTTATCACTATTCGATAGGATCATCATTATCAGCTGATAGACGTCCTCTACTGGGCATCTTGCATTGAGCTCCAAGCACAACGGTCTCGAGCCGCTGGCAACCCGCTTTATATCCTTGGTTCACCTAGTGGGAGGTTGACCAACATTGCGCTTTCCGGTGCGTGGTCGCTATTCTATACCTTGGGACCCCTACGTCCATCGGTTCCTCGGACTATGTGGCCTGTCCAGTGCCACTTTAGCTTTGCGACTCGATTTATCTAATCATGATCATGATCCTATAGAAAGACAAATATAGTTCCAATTGCGAGAATTGAACATTTTCGCGATGGTTTTAACAGTTTTTTGATCCAAAATTCCTCAGTGCCTGAAAACAAAAGATTTGCATGCTGGCAGTTACCTATAGGTCCGATACTCGACATAAAATCATCAGATTTGGAAGGTACTTCAAAACTCAACTCAACCTCGTTTCCATCATCGCCGTGACAAAGTTATGATAGTCTACTTTCCAGAAATAGGTGAACCGCCTAATTTAACTTAGCTAGGCAGCGTTTGGAAAACGTCTTTACATCCATATTTTCTCAGTGCTTAATAATGAAAGTCTTTGCACTATGCACAGAGACGATTTACTGACATGTCAGTGATGACCTGTGAATTTAAGCCATTGTTACTAACAATGTACTTTAAAATGTCTCAGAATAAATTTGCAGGCGATAAAGCGAGCTCTGGTTGGAGTATCTGCGTGATCCATTTGAAACTCCTCATTCTTCGCTCGAGACATCTTTCGCCCAAAATTCCTCAATGCATATAGACGAAAGTCTTTAAAGAGTGCACGTCAGAATCGTTGTGTATGTTGCTATTGATTTACATCTTGAATCCCAGGATTGGTGGCTATCTATGGGCAACAAAGAAAGACTTAGTCACATAGCTGACCATCAAACAAGTTATACCCTCGAAAATTGAAATCTCCGAAGACATACCAAAGTTGTACATAACAAAATATGCTCTGAGTATCTTTGCGTAACCTCAACAATGTGGAGTTCCACAGAAGAACATGTTGACATAACACTACAAGTAACAAAGCTAAAGTGTCACTCACTTAAATTATATAATGATTTATTTATTTTGCTATCATCCGCGAAAAGTCGACAAACCCATGCGACAACGTCACCCAGGTCCGGCAAAATACTCTCTACGTACGTTTCACCCCGAAACCGGAGCATCCTCAGGAGATGTTGACTCTACAACGTGCAATTGCAAAGACTTTGCACGGACCTGGGTGACGTTGTCGCATGGGTTCGTCGACTTTTCGCGGATGATAGCAAAATAAATAAATCATTATATAATCATGATGAACTTCCGCAAAGTAACGCCTGCTTCTATCCAATACTCACTTAAATGGCCACACTCATTTGTTCATAGAACACACTTGATGGACGCCGTGCCTCTGACGCTGGGGCAAGAGTTCAGCGGGTACGCGACGCAGCTGACGTACGGCATCGAGCGCGTGTGCACCACCCTGCCGCGCCTGCACTACCTGGCGCTCGGCGGCACCGCCGTCGGCACCGGCCTCAACACGCGCAAGGGCTTCGCCGAGAAGTGCGCCAAGGAGATCGCCACTCTCACCGGTGAGTGTGTACTCGTCACTGCCGGCATATCGAGCGCGTGTGCACCACCCTGCCGCGCCTGCACTACCTGGCGCTCGGCGGCACCGGCCTCAACACGCGCAAGGGCTTCGCCGAGAAGTGCGCCAAGGAGATCGCCACTCTCACCGGTGAGTGTGCACTCGTCACTGCCAGCACATCGAGTGCGTGCACTACCCTATAAATATACATTTTTCTTATACATGCTATATAATATATTTCTTCAGGGAAAGTCTGCGAAGACCAGACGGGTAACCACTCCCCAAATGGAAACTATTCGACCCTCTTCCATTTGTATACTTAATAATATCCAATATGGTGAGGTATGTCAACTCTGCTTCACTGACTATCCTAACATAGATAATATTTAATACCAATTTCCAGGCATACCATTCGAGACGGCGCCCAACAAGTTCGAAGCGCTGGCGTGCCACGACGCCATGGTGGAGGTGTCCGGGGCGCTCAACACCATCGCCGTGTCGCTGATGAAGATCGCCAACGACATCCGGCTGCTGGCGTCGGGGCCGCGCTGCGGGCTCGCCGAGCTCATGCTGCCGGAGAACGAGCCCGGCTCCTCCATCATGCCTGGTGAGTGAATAGCATGGTGACTCTAGAACAGGGTTTTTCAATGTGGTGTACGCGAACCCTTAAGGGTTCGCCATTTTACAGCATGGGGTTTGCGACAAGATTCACTTAATGGTGCCTTGTTAACTGATACCGATTCAGAATTATGGTTAAAATTGTCCAAAATTACTCTGAACATTGAATCTATTTGCGACAAGAAACAAGCACACCCATCACATTAATATTACAAAGACATTTCTTTTGGTACTTTATGTGTTACCTAGAATATAGGATCTTGATAGTTCACTGGTCTAAACAATTCTTCTTGTCATGACCCAAGACGTGAAGCATTGGTTTAAATGTCAGCTATTCATTTCTTTTGATTGGAAATATCGCTCTCTTTTGTTGCTATGCGACGAAAGATGGACAATATTTTGAATCCGCCGGTATTGGTCGACATTTGTCTTTGTCTCTTCTGAATATACTCGTATGTCGTGATGCGAAACAAAGGCATACAGGTGAATATGTGCGGATGGGGAACCATATACAATATACATACAATACTAACGGACGCCCGAGACTTCGTCCGCGTGAAACTCAATGTAAACTTTCAACTACCTCTACCCTACCCCTACCCTACGTTGAAATTTTTCCTGAATTTTCTTTGTTATAAACCTCACGGAGCCCGAGACCTTTCCAACGAATGCAAAACCGTGGAAATCGGTTCGTGCGTTCTGGAGTTATAGCGTCAGGAAAGAAAACCCGACTTATTTTTATTTAGTTGATGACTAGCGGACCCGGTCAAGCTTCGTTTTGACATAAGTGCGCTTATTCTCTATCCCTACTCTACCTTTCTATACCTCTACCCCTACCCTTCCCCTACCCCTACCCTACCCCTAACGCTTGACTCTTAAACGTTTGTATGGGAAATAGAAAAGTGCAGTTTTTAAGGTTTTCCCGGAAATTATTTGATTTTTTCTCACCTTTTAAACATTCCCTATACCTCCACGAACATTTCAAGACCAAGATAAGATAAATCCGTTAAGCCGTTCTCGAGTTTTAGCGAGACTAACGAACAGCAATTCATTTTTATATATATAGATTAAAATTCTAAAATTATCCGTCTTTAGGTAAAGTGAACCCAACCCAGTGCGAGTCGCTCACAATGATCGCGGCGCAAGTGATGGGCAACCACGTGGCGTGCACCATCGGCGGCAGCAACGGCCACTTCGAGCTCAACGTGTTCAAGCCCATGATCGTGGCCAACGTGCTGCGCTCCATCAGGCTCATCGGTAGGTGATGGGCGACCACGTGCCCATCGATGGGTGACCATTTCGATTTGTTCGACACATTCAATTGAAAGCCGTATTTTAATTCTATATTCATTTGTTTTATTATCTTCAGGCGACGGGTGCCAGTCGTTCAACAAGAACTGCGCGGTGGGCATCCAGGCGAACGTGGCGCAGATCAACAAGATCATGCGCGAGTCGCTCATGCTGGTCACCGCGCTCAACCCGCACATCGGATACGACAAGGTCTGTGTCATGTCAATCGTCATCATACATCCAGGCGAACGTGGCGCAGATCAACAAGATCATGCGCGAGTCGCTCATGCTGGTCACCGCGCTCAACCCGCACATCGGATACGACAAGGTCTGTGTCATGTCAATCGTCATCATACATCCAGGCGAACGTGGCGCAGATCAACAAGATCATGCGCGAGTCGCTCATGCTGGTCACCGCGCTCAACCCGCACATCGGATACGACAAGGTCTGTGTCATGTCAATCGTCATCATACATCCAGGCGAACGTGGCGCAGATCAACAAGATCATGCGCGAGTCGCTCATGCTGGTCACCGCGCTCAACCCGCACATCGGATACGACAAGGTCTGTGTCATGTCAATCGTCATCATACATCCAGGCGAACGTGGCGCAGATCAACAAGATCATGCGCGAGTCGCTCATGCTGGTCACCGCGCTCAACCCGCACATCGGATACAACAAGGTCTGTGTCATGTCAATCGTCATCATACATCCAGGCGAACGTGGCGCAGATCAACAAGATCATGCGCGAGTCGCTCATGCTGGTCACCGCGCTCAACCCGCACATCGGATACGACAAGGTCTGTGTCATGTCAATCGTCATCATACATCCAGGCGAACGTGGCGCAGATCAACAAGATCATGCGCGAGTCGCTCATGCTGGTCACCGCGCTCAACCCGCACATCGGATACGACAAGGTCTGTGTCATGTCAATCGTCATCATACATCCAGGCGAACGTGGCGCAGATCAACAAGATCATGCGCGAGTCGCTCATGCTGGTCACCGCGCTCAACCCGCACATCGGATACGACAAGGTCTGTGTCATGTCAATCGTCATCATACATCCAGGCGAACGTGGCGCAGATCAACAAGATCATGCGCGAGTCGCTCATGCTGGTCACCGCGCTCAACCCGCACATCGGATACGACAAGGTCTGTGTCATGTCAATCGTCATCATACATCCAGGCGAACGTGGCGCAGATCAACAAGATCATGCGCGAGTCGCTCATGCTGGTCACCGCGCTCAACCCGCACATCGGATACGACAAGGTCTGTGTCATGTCAATCGTCATCATACATCCAGGCGAACGTGGCGCAGATCAACAAGATCATGCGCGAGTCGCTCATGCTGGTCACCGCGCTCAACCCGCACATCGGATACGACAAGGTCTGTGTCATGTCAATCGTCTTCATACATCCAGGCGAACGTGGCGCAGATCAACAAGATCATGCGCGAGTCGCTCATGCTGGTCACCGCGCTCAACCCGCACATCGGATACGACAAGGTCTGTGTCATGTCAATCGTCATCATACATCCAGGCGAACGTGGCGCAGATCAACAAGATCATGCGCGAGTCGCTCATGCTGGTCACCGCGCTCAACCCGCACATCGGATACGACAAGGTCTGTGTCATGTCAATCGTCATCATACATCCAGGCGAACGTGGCGCAGATCAACAAGATCATGCGCGAGTCGCTCATGCTGGTCACTGCGCTCAACCCGCACATCGGATACGACAAGGTCTGTGTCATGTCAATCGTCATCATACATCCAGGCGAACGTGGCGCAGATCAACAAGATCATGCGCGAGTCGCTCATGCTGGTCACCGCGCTCAACCCGCACATCGGATACGACAAGGTCTGTGTCATGTCAATCGTCATCATACATCCAGGCGAACGTGGCGCAGATCAACAAGATCATGCGCGAGTCGCTCATGCTGGTCACCGCGCTCAACCCGCACATCGGATACGACAAGGTCTGTGTCATGTCAATCGTCATCATACATCCAGGCGAACGTGGCGCAGATCAACAAGATCATGCGCGAGTCGCTCATGCTGGTCACCGCGCTCAACCCGCACATCGGATACGACAAGGTCTGTGTCATGTCAATCGTCATCATACATCCAGGCGAACGTGGCGCAGATCAACAAGATCATGCGCGAGTCGCTCATGCTGGTCACCGCGCTCAACCCGCACATCGGATACGACAAGGTCTGTGTCATGTCAATCGTCATCATACATCCAGGCGAACGTGGCGCAGATCAACAAGATCATGCGCGAGTCGCTCATGCTGGTCACCGCGCTCAACCCGCACATCGGATACGACAAGGTCAGTGGTCATCATCACCAGCCAATGGATGTCAACTTTTGAAATTTCAACAGTGCGTCAGCAGAAGTACCAAGAAGACCCAGTAACAAAATCAGCAGTTGCTCATTAAAAACATACTAATAATGTTACAAATAATAAAAGAAATAATAAAAGAAAATATTTTATTTAACTAGTTTTGATTATACAAATCTACGAATTTATTTTAATTCTTTCGAAATAATATTCATTATCTCCCAAGAAATGCAACATCAAAAGGGTAATGATGGCGGATAGATGACGTTTTCAATGCAGTAATCGATTTGACGTTCGCTGTCAATTTTCATGTCATAGTTGCTCTATTTGCGCCTTCATTTTATTTATTTCTTTTTATTTAGTTACATTTATTCAATTTAATAAATTTTAATAAAATCCTTGTATTTTTTAAATTTGAATGATACGGGGTACAAGAGTGGACCATCTCCTTTACTTCATTTTCAGTCTCATGGTGCAAAAAACGAAGGGTTGTCAGTAGGCACTGGATGACATTTGTTACACAGATTCTGAATTTTAGATATGTCATCTAACTAATATCATACGTCAAAGTTAGTAAATTAGCCTAAAGAAGCGAACATCAGTATCCCTAAAACGTATAAATATTTCCGTTTCCAGGCGGCGCAAATCGCGAAGACAGCACACAAAGAAGGCGGCACACTCAAAGACACGGCCATCATGCTAGGCATCCTCACCGCGGAGCAGTTCGACCAGTGGGTGAAGCCTGAAGAGATGCTGGGGCCCAAGTAGACTGGTCACGAAGACCCTTTGTAATACAATAGCAACACTTCGGCCATTTTGTGTAGACATTCTTTATTATATATTGACAAACACGTGTACTCAGTTTAGCGGTTGATTTATCATTTGTACTCCCCAAGTTCATTATAACCCTGTATCTGTCCACTGCTGGACATAAGTCTCACCGAGAGAGCTCCACCATACACGATCCTCCATCTTCCTCATCCAGCCACTTCCCACTACCTTCTTAATGTCTTCGGACCATCTGGCTGGAGAGCATCCTACACTGCACTTGCTGGTATGTGGTCTCCACTCCCAAATTATTGCCCCATGTCTGCCCCAGTAGCTCAATTCTGCGACAAATATGGCCTGACTACTGCCACTTCAGTTTGCTAATCCAGTATTCTTTGGGCTATGTTGATTAATATCGTTCGACGGATTGCCTCGTTCCAGATTTTGTCCTTTAGGTCAAACATAGACCTCTCCATAGCTTGCTGATTGACTTTCAAATTTATGATTAAGTCTAAACGTCAGTGCCTATGTTTCCGCTCCATATCCACACTTATTAAAGACTTGTCTTCAGACTTTGGGCTATTGACAACTTGAATCCTAATTTACACCACAAACAATTTCTTCACATAATTTGGTCATAGTTAAAATTTTGGATTATATTTAATGAGTGTCTGGCTATATCCCAAAAAACCGCAAGGTGTATGCTGAGTGTTCCGAGATTCCAGAGATTTGATGATTTACAACTTGGCACGAGATCTATGTAACTATTGTATTCTGTGTATTACTTAAATAGACAATATTTATTAAATTGTAAGTATATTGTATTTGTTTTGTTCTTGTAAATTATTTTGAAAATTTTTATTGTCACCAATATCCCAGTTCTATGGGATTTTTACATTTTTACAGTATTTTTTTTTTTGTTATCTTGCATTTAGTGAAAACCAAAGCAGATAAAACAGAGTTTTTATCCACGTAAATATATAATTGGTCAATACTACATCCTAACAATACAAACTAACCCTAATTATTTTAGACCTGGACCTTGCTAGTTTAGTGTTGTACTGTAATAGTGAAACTTATGCCTAGTTCAAACTACTTTTTTTTTAGTTGAGTACTACTAAAATACTAGGCATTAATTGCATAGACTTTTTGAATACTTTCCATACATTCTATGGATACTAATCCGTGGACTAGGATCGAAATATGATGAACAGTTCTTTTAGCATGTATAGGGATTGTTTAAGGTCATACAAATGTTAGGCTTTTACAAAGTTTTTGGCCAATGAAACTTTGTAAAAATGAAAAACTCCTGTACATTTTGGTTTAACTACGATATATTTAATTTCTCTTATCAATAAAATACATTTTGGTACATCTTTGGTATTAAGGCAAACAAAATAGTGACAAGGAATGCAAGATATTTTGTCAGTGATATTATTTGTACATGTTATGTATCATTTTGGAATGTTTATTTAGTTACATTTACATATAATGTATTGTATTTCAATTATGAAATAAATAAGTTATAATGTTATTTGGATGTTTCATTTCTACTTTGTAGACTACTACTTTGTATTTTAGTACAAAATAATAAAGTATAGCATTTTATAACATGTTTTAAACAAACTCAAAATAAGGCTACCTACAATGATTTTACAATTTTAATCTTAAGTACATAAAGCAAGACAATGTCTAATTAATAGGGTGAAAAGAAAATAAATAAATATTTATATTTCTGAACAATACATTTTGAAATAATCAACTTGATGTTAATCATGAAACACTCTTTACAGAAAAAACCTAACAATCTATTGACTAATCAAACATTAATTACATATACTGCTTATACTAAATATACTAAATTTTGTAAAATAACATACAGGTTAAATCTTTGGTAAATATCAAATCTGAATCGATTAAACAGTCTACTTTGGGAATTTATCTTTCTTTATATTACAAACAGTTGGGGTTAGGTTTTAGTCATAGTTTTCTTAAGCCTCATTATAATTTTTTAACCCCCCTATGCAAAATGAGGGGTGTTGTGATTTTGACGTGTCTGTCTTTGGCACTATAGCTCTCAAACTGATGAAGCAATTTATAAATTTAGTTCTTTCTTCTTTTGTTTTATAGGTGAGTTATGTGCAAGTGTTCTCAGAGACGTTTGATGAAAGTGGATCATTTATAATTAAAAATTTACTCAAAACTGACAAAAACCAAACCCTTCATGAATTGCGTTATATATTAATGAAAATTATCTACAACTTAATCTATTTGCTGGTTTTCAAGTCTATTCTGTACAGACAGACACAGTGGAGGACTTTGTTATAAATATAGATATGGAAGTGCACTCGTATTTGAAACATAACGATTAGTTCCAGCAGAATAAGTTACTTTGGTGACAAGATGTAAGTACTAAAAGATATGAGAGAGTCAACCACAGCATGATTTTTTTCACTCTGTGAACTAACTTAGGAGGGTCGGACTCATCACCAAGGGGTGGTGGTTAGATACCTGCCCCGTTGGTCTATTGTCGTACCCACTCATATGGCAATTTCTTTTTTTTTTTGTTAAATAATCTGTATGAAATATGAGAATGAGTGATAGCAGTGTCAAAAAGTGAGTGAGCTCTTGCACTCAAAGAATTTAGGCAAAAGCTATAATTTACATTTCAAGATCTAATTTAAACAAGCAGGGTTATACAATTGCTTATAAAAAGTAATGATATATTTTAAAGATACATTTTAAATGTTCACAATACCTAGTAAATCAGTGATTGGCTCCTGTTTATTAATTTTAATTGTACTTATTTGGGTCATTAACATCTAACAACAATATACAAAGTGTGACAAATTAGTCGGTGTTTTCAGATATTTTGACTAGATCAGCTACCTTACACATAAC
Organism: Bicyclus anynana; assembly: GCF_947172395.1. Classification (NCBI taxonomy): domain Eukaryota; kingdom Metazoa; phylum Arthropoda; class Insecta; order Lepidoptera; family Nymphalidae; genus Bicyclus; species Bicyclus anynana. Next base: position 1,336,895 of record NC_069098.1, on the reverse strand, counting down.
ATCTTAAGGCTATCATAAATGCATAGCTACAGTGGAAGGCATTTCATTGATTATGTATAAAAGTGTACTCTTAAACTACATAAATACATCTTTGATATTTTGAAATTGTTTCACAGCTAGATCAACAGGTAAATCAAAATCATATGGAGTCAAGCGATCTAAGCTCTGTAGGGTATCCTGGAAACCAGTGTTAACAACATAACTTGTCGATGAATAATATGAATCAATTAATGACCTACATTTTAACATAATATTCAACCATAAAACAAGCTTATGTGCATTTAGTGCTGCACAAACAAAGGCTTTGAAGTGTGCGTCGTAACTCCTCTTATATGGTGTGTGGGATGCCACAATACTCCCAATAGCACTCAGCAAACTCTGCTTATTTGTTATTGCTGTCCCCCCAACAATATCCAAGTTGAAACTTTGGCTTAACTTCCTTGCTGGGGTTGAATTAAACTTGTCTCCATCGTTAAGTTCATAATAACGTAAAATCAATTCCCATATATGTAAGGAACGAGACATAGAAGATTTTCTGACAGGAAAACAGCCAATAATGGGTACCAGGGAAGTAGATTCAGGGCTCACCAATCCATGTTGAAGTAAGTCCCTCAAATTGACTGCAAGGTGTCGTCGCACAGCTGTTGTGAGCGGAGCATCGTTTATAACAATCCCACCTTCTTCCGATTCACTGTCGTAACTATCTGGGGCTGCATGGGATCTCTCTCTGGATACCAAATGTAGTACAGATTCAACTGACATTTCTAATTTAGCTCTCAAGTTTCCCCAGTGTGTAACAATAGTGGATGATTGCCTCTCAAACTTTTTACTCTGATTCGGAGAACAACCAAATTGAGATACAGTGAATATTTGAATTAAAGTTGATGCTTTTCTCATTAAATTTATAGTCTCTGCTTTGAGTTCGTCATTAACTTTGTTTCGATTAAAATTTTTCTCAAATGTCTCTGACTTTCCTGCCTTTTTGGGCTCTTTTGGTTTAGGTTTTACATTACTATTAATATCCTCATTTTTCATGAGTTTAATGAACTTCTGCATGTCATTGATATGGGCTTGAAGTTTACTTATGATTTCCTCTTTGGAGAGCTGTCTGTCTGCATACTGTCGTACAGCACAGTCTATCTGATGGCGCAGCTCCTCTGTAGTCAATGGTTGGTGGCATCCTTCCTCTAAACTACGATCTATTTCTTTTCTCAAATGGTAAATAAGCGATCTATGCTTCCCATCGTCTTCAGATGACGTCCCCGAGGCAAAATGTTCAAGCTCTTTCAACTGGGTTTTTAATCTCTCTATGAAATGGGCCTGCCTAGCTCTCTGACTGCGGATCTTACGTTCTAACTCTGTGCATTCGGAACACGATGATTCTCCCGCGCTGCCCTGAGGGTCACCTCTAGATTCCACTCCCCGAGAAGTGAACTCCTCCAAAGCCTGTAACATAGCATCCTTTTCCTCCGGTGGTGCCTTCAAAATCTGGCGCAAACGAAATTCAACTTGCGCTAAATGTGATGTCAAAGAAAACACAGATGAAGATAGTAGCTCCTGTTCTTCCTCCAATGCGTGTATTCTGTCACCTGAGACTTGTTCTGGAGGTACTTCGTCACAAAGGGTCTCCTTCGGGGCCCCCAGAGGCTCGCATCTCGGCTCCTGCCATATCGGAATCTCACCATCTTCATAATCACACAATGTAGAGTCCATTACCAAGAAAATATCGCAACAAGAAACACTATTTTCTGCCTAACAACCTTTTTACCGTCTTTTTCTTAGGATCGAGTCATGTTTATTGATTTATTTCATAACAAAATCAACTGAAAGCAGCTATAAATAAGGAAAATACTGAAAAACTGAAACTTGAATGAAACTTATGAAAGACGTCACTGTTGACGTCATGGCAAAACGGTCGGATACACGCTAAGTTTATCATTCGTTATTGGTTTCGTTGGGACTGAAAATGAAAATGGGATCTTTTTTTATAAAGTAAGAAAGCTCAGTAATACAAAAAACACCAAATTATAAAAAAATAATGTAAATATGTTTTTTATAATTTTATTTATTATCATAAAATCAAGCAGTAAGCTTGCGGATAAAAAACCATGCAAAAATGAAGGCGTGACATCTATTGACAGTGTTTCGCAGCACACCCACACTACTAAAGTCGCAAACCGCATCTAAACTTCACTACCATTTTCCATGTCAGAAATGTTTTTGTTTATTTACAAAAGATGACGCTATATTTTATTTTCAAACAGAAAACTAAAAGAAAATATTTTTTAAAAGTTCACAGAAAGGAAATGTTTGTCTTCTTGTTCATATTAATAATATGAACAGGCTAGGCTAGGGTTTCAATTGGTTTTACAAACGAAATTAAATTTAGGGCAAAATGCTTTGCTCTATCGGTAACCATTTACCGATAGAGCAAAGCAAACCTACCTAGTACCTACCTACCAATACTTATACTTATCGATTGAAAATCCATTTGTTGTTAAATAATATAAAATGTCATTGCTGTAAACAGATTTTACTTTAGTTATACCTACTTGCACTACTAGGAGACTAGGAACAACAGACAGACTACAAACAATTGGTTTAGTATTTCATATTCCTCTTAAAACGCTCTGTCTAATATTTTGGAATTGGAAGTACCTAATTGTTATCAAAACAGGTACTTACGTAAGTAGGTTTCTCTATGAAAAAAAAATTACAATAAGTTAGTTTAATAACTAAAGGAGATATTTACAAGTTGAAAGTCATCATCATCATCATTATCATTATGACGCCATATTCGGCTCACTGCTCGCTCGAGCTCGAGTCTCGTCTCAGAATGAGAAGGGTTAGGCCAATTAGTCCACCACCACGCACCATCCAATGCAAATTGACAGATTTAACATCAAGTTGCAAGTACTAGATGGAAACCTGTATAATGCACGCCATTGACGATCAATTATTCTCACGTTTCTGCAGCACCCACGATTTTAACTGATCGTGTATTGGTTACTGCGTGCAGACGGCTCTATGAAACGTCTTCGCTGCCATTTGCGCTGCAGACACGTGAGAATAATTGACCGTCAATGGCTGACTTTACTGGGTGCCCGCTCGTCCGCCAAGACAGACAAATGATTAGTTAACAAATAACATATCTAATTACGTACAACAATGTGTGTGCGCCCGTAAAAAATCTTATTTTATGTAAGTACGTAGTAATATGTAGGTACTAGTATGTTATAGGCACTTACAGTAGTGATTTTATCTCCCTGTTTAGACGAGACAGACTATATAAATAATGAGAGTGGTTTACTTACTTAAGCCAAGGACGGCTTAATAAACTGTGCAGGGTAAATAACAAGAAAGCGTAATTTGATTTTAGGGTAGATATATATTTATAGTCATCATAATTATATAGATAGGATACTTAAATACCTATCTATAATTGAAAAGTTTTGCAACGGTTTGATGGACTAGGGTTGCTATCTTCTAAAGCCACGAAAAATCGGCTAAACCGGCCGGTAAGAGCTGCTTAACTTTCAGACTTCCCAAAATGTCCCACAATGTTGTTCCCAAACCTATGTCTCATTTCCTATTTCTACAACAGTACCTATATAGGTAAATAGTATGTAGACCCGACGTAATATTTATAGTCCACTCCTTACAATATTTTTATAGTATCTACAGTTTGGCAATCCTAGTTGGTCGGTCCTTTTCTCAGTAGGAAGGTAACCAGTCAGTAGTCACGACCGAAGCATATTTCTTATACCGATGCAAGGTGGGGTTAGAGTCCATTCTGGTTAAAAAAGCGTAAGCCAAAAATGTCGTCAAAATCTTTACTAGGTAGGTACTCACTTTTGTATAATACGTCTTGTTATAATTCATGAAGAAGATTCATATTATATATAATCTACCTGATCGTATATACTTTGCTTTATTTTTAACCGACTTCCAAAAGGAGGAGGTTCTACGTTCGGCTGTATGTTTTTTTTTTTTTTTTTTTTTTTATGTATGTCCAGCGATAATTCCGTCAATTATGGACCGATTTTGAAAATTCTTTTTTTGTTTTGAAGGGTTTACTTCCAGGGTGGTCCCATTTTTTTCATGTCAGGATCTGATGATGGCATCCTGGAGAAATTGAGGGGAACTTTCGAAAGTTGTAGAGACGGCTAGTGCGTTTGTTAGTGTTTCCATAAGGTATTTTAAACCTTTACAACAACAACTTTATGAAGGTTTGGAGTTGGTCTGATGATGGAGCCGAAACACAGACGATGGAACTCGTCCAGGATTTACAGCAGTCACCTTTTGTTTGGGCTTGATTAATTTGTATTGATGAGTACTTTGCACCTATATGTGTTGTGACTGTATTAAGGGTCTGGTGATGAAGACGAGGGACAGTGAAGAGAACTCCTCGACGGTTCACAGTAGCTACCTTGTGTTTGGACTTGATAAATTTGTATTGACGAGAACTTTCCACCTAGATGGATTGTGACTGTATTAAGGGTCTGGTGATGAAGACGAGGGACAGTGAAGAGAACTCCTCGACGGTTCACAGTAACTACCTTCTGTTTGGACTTGATAAATTTGTATTGATGAGAACTTTCCACCTAGATGGATTGTGACTGTATTAAGGGTCTGGTGCTGAAGACGAAGCACAGTGAAGAGAACTCCTCGACGGCTCACAGTAGCTACCTTGTGTTTGGACTTGATAATTTTGTATTATTAAGAACTTTCCACTTAGATAGGTTGTGACTGTCCACACGCAGTAGGTATGCTAACACTAAAAATAAAAAAATAAAACTTTTAATAAAAAAAATTCAACCGACTTCCAACTCTAAAAATAACTTTAACTAAAAAGCAAAAAATAACATCCTATGTGCTACCATCTGATCAGTTTGAAGGCGGTGCCAAGCCAGTGTCGTGTTTTAATTAAAGCTGTTTCTGAAAGAACCACATAAATTTTGTAGTTTAAACGTGTTTAATTAAAACATCACTGGCTTGGCACCGCCTTCAAACTGATCAGAAGGTAGCACATAGGATGTTATTTTTTGCTTTTTAGTTAAAGTTATTTTTAGAGTTGGAAGTCGGTTGAATTTTTTTTATTAAAATTTTCATTACTAAATAATAACATCGGTATGGCTAGATAAACATTTAATTGACTAGATACATAAATAAATAGCTAATTAAATTCTAATTCTCATCATTTATATAAAAACGTTTTCCTAAAATGAATCTGTAAGTCAAACCAGCAGTCACACCTCCAAGTATAGGTCCAAGCCAATAGACCCAATGTTTGGTCCAAATATTCATAACCACAGCTGGTCCAAAAGATCGTACCGGGTTAAGAGATCCTGTGTAAAACAATGCGGAAACTTGGCAAGCAGTTACACTCAAACCAATCGCCAATGGCGCTGATCCGAGTCCTACATTTGATCGTTTTGAATCCAGCACACTTAGGACAACTGCAACTAATATAAATGTCATAATGAACTCCAATCCGAAAACTTGGTCGGCTCTCAAATCTATATGAGGTACAGTCGCGCCAAGGTTGTGTCTTGAATTATCGTCTGTTACAGCATAAGCCACTATTGATCCGAGCAAGCTGCCAAGCGTTTGGGCAATGATGTAGAAAAGAGCTTTCACCAATTTAATATGTCCACATGTTAAAACACCCACTGTCACCGCAGGATTGATATGCCCACCGGATATTGGTCCAATTATTTGGATAACAGCTGCAATGAGCAGACCGTTGGACAATGCTACAGCTGTGAAGTCTGGTTCAACATTACCGGCCAGCAAGCACAGTGACATGTACAGAAATGTTCCCAAGAATTCTGCGAACAGTTGCTTCAGTAATGTTTTGTAGTCTTTAATTTCTTCGTGACCGAGAATTGACATGTTTAATTTTTGTTTCAATTACACAAAGGAAAGTCTAAAGGTTTTTCAGATTCAAAATATCTAGGTGGTCATGAAGTGAAATAACAAAGAGTTGTTTAATTAATGTAATTACTTGGTTAGCTAAGGTTTTAAAGGAGTTCGTACATGAGTCTCGAATATTTTAAGCATTAAGGTGAGGTAAAATTTTTGAAATCTGATGAGTTATTTGACAAAAAAATCATTTAGTCGTAAACAGGCAAGAAACAAAATCATTGGTCGCGCTTTTCTTTGCGAGATTTTTTTAGTAGCATTCCGGAATGTGAGTATGTTCTGATGCTGCTACTACTTGAGTTTTAATCTTGACATGACCAAGACCTCCAAATGTAAAACACTTGGAGGTCTTTGTGGTCTTTGTGCAATTTGTGGCACAATTTTAAAATATACGATATTTCTTTCTATACTATAGATGTGTAATACTATATTTACCGACTAAACCGCTACAATATTGTTTGGTGAGAGTTAGGGTCTGGCAGCGATGTCGCCGACACGTGGTAATTGAGGCGTTTGTTTATCGGTTAGCATGATAATGGTGTGGTTTTGTGGCACATAATAACACTGTTAGCTTACTACCTACATAGATACCAACAACAACATTGGGCTGGAATATAGCAATAGTTCAAGCTTCTGGTCCAAATAAAATCAAACTCATTTCTTTCAAGTACCTGATTAGAACCTATGCTTAGGTATATCTATACTAATATTATAAGTTTCTTTGTTTGTTTGTTTCATTGGACGCGCATCTAATCCCAGGAACTACTGGTCTGATCTGAAAAATATTTTTAGTGATAGATAGCCCATTTATCGAGGAAGGTTATATTATATTTTCAAAAAAATTAGGGATCCTTCCTGAAACTCCAAAAATGTTACCCAAGGTGTACAAAAATTACCTAAAATATTGATTACATGGCGTGCGCTGCAAAAACTATTGATGTTAGAATAAAATAATGTACTATAACTTTATAGAACACATCATTTTCTACAAAAATGTCGCGACAGCAACTATCTTCTATATTTTAGCACATATACCTGTTATATAATAATTTATTAAAGTACCTTTTGTACTTTAATATAAAAAGCATAAAGCATAGCCGATTGTTTTCATGATTTACCTATATACAACAGTGGAAATTTTGATAAGGTATATAGGTATAGTGGACATCAATCGGCTTAATTTTTGGAGATTTTTCTAAGGTACGCATAATATAACAAATAGAAAATCCCTTCTTTATTATAAGTTCGTAATGGATCCTCAAGGTATTTTTTTCTGAGGTTCGGAAACCTAAAAATACATAGACGAAGATAAAACAAGCTGTAGACCAAAAGTTCCTCAACTCAAACCGAAGTGACGAAGGTGCGGAGTCGAGGAGGACCCGTCACTCAGGGGCGAGGGAAGATTGATGGAGGTCCAACGTGACTGGGCCTCCGCAACTCACAAACATGATTACGTCGGCCACATGCGCCGCGGTAACGAATTATGAACGATCTCCTATATTAGGAGATGTTAATAATATATTTTCAAGCAACTTTTGCTAATTAATTTTAACTGGCAATGTTTGTTTCTGTAGTTCAAATCTTATAATAAGCTAACTGTCCAACCATGCGAGGAATGGAATATAGCCTATAGCCTTCTCCGATAAATGGGCTATCTAACACAGAAAGAATTTTTCAAATCGGACCAGTAGTTCCTGAGATTAGCGCGATCAAACAAACAAACCCTTCAGCTTTATAATACTAGTAGGTATAGATTCTTAAAACAGCTGTTATCCCCAATTTAAAATTGTATATACTTTGTATGGCAATATGTATGTAGGGTTATCTGTGACGTCATTCTAAAACCAATATGGCGCATACGTTATTTGAGCAGTTAGCTTTGGTACACATGGTGTGTACCGAACGCTTGGTATCTATAAATGTAAAAGGTTGTTGCAATTTCTGAAAGCTTTCAAATAATAAATTAGTTATGTACATTCAATATAATAAGGCTAAATAATACTTCTTGACTACACAGATTAAAATAAACCTGACGTTCAAATTTTGGATAACCTACGTAATAAGAGTAAATGGTATTTTTGGTACTTACCATAAAAAAACGTTTGCAGATTATTGTATCGACTAATTTAAAATAGTTCACAGTAGTTAATTTAAAAACACCTCGAAATAGCCTTTTTACGGCCTCCGTGGCGCGGTGGATTTACTTGACGGAAGTCCTGGGTTCGATCCCCGGCTGGGCCGATTGAGGTTTTCTTAATTGGTCCAGGTCTGGCTAGTGGGAGGCTTCGGCCGTAGCTAGTTACCATCCTACCGACAAAGACGTACCGCCAAGCGATTTAGCGTTCCGGTACGATATCGCGTAGAAACCGAAAGGGTTGTGGATTTTCATCCTGATCCTAACAAGTTAGCCCGCTGCCATCTTAGATTGCATCATCACTTACCATCAGGTGAGATTGTAGTCAGGGGCTAACTTGTAGAGAATAAAAAAAGTCTAGTTACGTACTTGGATATCGCAGATTTAACTCATATTTTAGAACTGTAATTTATAATCTCTATGGATAGAGCACACAAGATGGCGTCTGAATGACGGGCACATTATGTTGATAGGGAGCTCTGTTTATGCAAATACTGGGGTTGCCACATCATAAACTACTTTTGTGCTTATCTTACATTTTCGGCAGTGGATAATGATTGACGGGTTTGCCGAGCCACTATTCACTCCATTACGTCTATACAATAGTATGAAAAGAAGTCTTTAAGTCGAGAATTTTCGAAGTTTACTCCTTATGAAACTATTATAATAAATGTAGCAAGTATGAAAGTTAACTGCATCGTTGATCCATAGGTGGTTTCATTGAATTGGTTCAAATGGCACGGCTATGAAATATTAAGCTTTTCGTTCTAAATTAGCTAGCTAAAGCCGTGATAGCAAATATCAAATATTAAATCCTTTATTTGCTGATACAGTTTACAAGGTCTTAAGAAATAAATATTTATAATCTGTTCTGTATCTGTATCACGGCCGATCGGCATGTAAAATATTATATTAGTTACCTACATTTAAATCATTCCAGAAATTACTTTTAACACAATATTTAAGAGTTAAATAATGAATAACCCTGTGGATATGACCTCTGCCTCCGATTCCGGAGGGTGTGGGTTCGAATCCGGTCCGGAGCATGCCTACCTTAAATTTTTTAGTTGTGTGCATTTTAAGAAATTCAATGTCACGTGTGTCAAACGGGGAAGGAAAAACATCGCGAGGAAACCTGAGAATTTTCTTAATTCTCTACGTGTGTGAAGTCTGCCATCCGCATTAAGTCAGCGTGCGGTGGACTTTATTAGCCTAACGCCTTTCATCCTGGAAGGAGATTCGTGCTCAGCAGTGAGCATGAATCTCAGTGGAACAGCGTGGTAGGTCTTAGCTTCCTAACACCTTTCCACCAGGGGAGCCTAGTCCTGTACTAGGTCTTTCAAATAAACCGATTACATAATCATATAATCATACCTACATTATTAATCAGTTGAGATTGGATGTAAGACTCAAAAAACAAATTAGATACGGAAATCTCAGGTGTCCGCTGGCCTTCAATAAATCATACAGACCCAAATACCCAAGCTACCGCCTGCGCCCTGTTTTGAACTTTTTAAATATTTACCTACCGACATGAAGAAAGCTGCAAGGAATCTCCATTCGGAATACGAATGCCGGAGTACCAACAGTCTAATAACGCTGTTTTAGGCGAAGCGCTAAATCGCTTTTCTGTCCTCCAGAAAGCCGACACGCGTGGAATATTAAATAATATTCAACGACAAGTGAAAGCGCTACCATGGATGGTTTTTGGGTCAACATATTTAATATTTCAAGTGGATTTTTTGTTCGAAGTAACCTTTTGTGGTATATTTTCGTCTGTTTTTATTGTAGAGGGATTTTTATGAGCTTTTGGTTTGAATCTATGTTGAAGGGAAATGTTTTATAAAGATCACGTGGGCAGAACTACTAAAAGCGATAATAAATAAAAAAAAGGGCACGCGCAAAGTAGATTAAATGAACACTTTAATTGCAAAAATACCGATACACATACATAACGATACACACTATCACTATCACACAGTAAAGCGAGGATAATTAAAAAAAAATCTTCAAAAATCACTTTACATGTAGGGAAGGACTCCAAAAATATTTTTTCCTTTATACCATTTTTTAAACATGGTTAAAATTTATACCCATGCCAAAGTGGATTTTTAGTGGTAAATTAATTTTCAAAATCGGTTCAGTAGATCCAGCGATTAACGCTACAACACCACAAACTTTACCCTAGCTGACACTGCTTGATTTAACTCGCTTGGTTCCCGTTCCCGTGAGAATACGGGGATAATATATAACCCATAGGCTTTCTCGATAAATGGACTATCTAACACTGAAAAAATTTCTTAAATCCGACCAGATTAGCACGTTCAAACAAACAAACTCTTCAGCTTTATATTATTAGTAAAGATTATAATGTATGTGGCACGATACCAATCTATGGACTATCGCTAAATAGGCAGAAATGGGAATTTTATTATTAATTTCCTGACATTTATTCGCGAGTGTTTTGCTATCGAGTTCATTTCGAGAAGCGGACTCAAAGTAAATAAGGCGTGACGTTACAAAATTGATACACGTAGGCGCAAATTTAATAAAACAGCCTGAACTTTTCCACCAGGCGGATTTTATTAAGTCGTTTCCACTCCCGTTAGCATTCATGTGCAGTAAGAGGCTGTAACTAAGTAAATAACTGATACCTAGTTACGACATACACTTGTTGTAGCTGGGGAACCGACGAGAGAATTTTGGGATTTACTACATCGCGTCTGATTTAAATTGTTTTGGTAGCTCCAAGTATGTCCAAGTATGAACATTAAAAATTTAGATATGCCTTGACTAACTTTTCCTCAATCGGTTCACTTTTATGACTTTAAACTCAACCTTTTTTAAAAAAATCAATCTCAATTACGAAAATAAATTGCCCGACAACTTTTTGACGTTATCAAAATATCATCACTTTATTTCAGTGTCCATCGTTGACATTCCTTGACACTTTGTAAATACAAATTAAAACTTCTGAGAAGGCACAAAGCGAACAAACAATGTTGAGAATTATAAATAAGCTTCTGAAATGTAAAGCTGTACACAAAGCCCTAAAGCGGTTACAGGGGAGCCAAACAAATGTATTTATAAACGGTAAGTCAATAACTGTGCCGAGTTACTTCACTGTCCTTCAAGCTTTGAGGCATGAACGCGTTACGATCCCTTCATTTTGTTACCACGAAAGATTGTCCATAGCAGGAAATTGTAGGATGTGCCTCGTACAGATAGAGGGCATGTGGAAACCGCAGATAGCTTGCGCCCTACCAGTTTCCAAGGGCATGAAAATCCGAACGAATTCAGAAATGACTTTAAAAGCACAGGAGGGTGTTTTGGAGTTTATTCTAGCCGATCATCCGCTAGACTGTCCTATTTGCGATCAGGGCGGCGAATGTGACCTGCAAGACCTCTCAATGAGATTCGGTAATGATCGAACTAGATTCACTGATATACATTTCCAAGGGAAACGGGCATCGGAGAGTAAAAACCTTGGACCACTCATTCGAACAGAAATGACCCGATGCATTCACTGCACTCGGTGTATCCGATTTGCTTCACAGGTTTGTGGCATGGAAGTTTTAGGCTCCACTGGGCGGGGTGGTGAAATGTTGGTAGGTACTTACATAGAAAAATTTTTCCTCTCCGAGCTGTCTGGGAACATTATAGATTTATGTCCTGTTGGAGCTCTAACGAACAAACCGTATATGTTTAAAGCTAGACCCTGGGAGCTTGGACGAATCGATTCCATCGATTGTACAGACGCTACGGGTACTAACATTGTATTGAACTTTAGATTTAATAGATTACTGCGGATTCTACCCCGTGAAAACGACGAAATTAATCAAGAATGGCTCTCTGATAAGGGTCGGTGGGCTTTTGACGCGCTCGAGGTTCAAAGACTTGTTACCCCGATGTCCAGGTTCGAAGATAGATTATGTCCGATAGAATGGCACGTTGCATTAGAAAGAGCAGCTAAGTTAATTAGATGTACTTGTCCGCCCAGGTTAATGGCTATAGCTGGTCCGTATTGTAATGCAGAAACGCTAGTAGCCGCTAAAGATTTATTTAATGCAGTCGGCTGCGATAATACTTACGTAGAGAGAGGTATGTCGTACTCGAACACGGGCATCGATATCAGAGCTGCGTATTCCCTCAATGTCAACATGAGAGACGTCGAAACTGCCGATAAAATATTGCTTATTGGCACAAACCCTCGGTTCGAAGCCCCGATATTAAATGCGCGTATCAGAAAAGCCTATACGCACAATGAATGCGATATTTACGCGATTGGGCCCAACTGTCAATATAATTACCACGTTGAATATATAAAAGATTCAGCGTCTGCAGTGACCTGTTTGAAAGGCGCTAAACGGCCTTTAATATTCGTCGGGGTTGACCAATTACAAACTCTGAGCGCAGTCGGTATTATGAGTGAGGCGTACAAAATTGCAAGTAGTTTAGGTGAAATTGATAAAAACTGGACAGTAGTCAACGTTGTGACTAGAGAAGCGAGTTTTGCTGGGGCTTTAGAGGCTGGATGGAAACCGGGAGGTTTGGATGCGGTGAGACGTGCGACTCCACAAGTCATTCTATCGCTTGGTGCTGATGACATCTTCTGCAAATGGGAACCGCCGGAAGAGTGCACTGTTATATATGTAGGGTTTCAAGGAGATAAAGGGGCTGAGGTAGCTACGCTTATTCTGCCTGGCAGCGCGTACACAGAAGCTGGAGGAACGTACTTGAACATGGAATGTCGTAGTCAATACGCATATCCAGCTATCACTCAACCCGGGAAGGCTCGCTCCGACTGGAAGATCATAAGAGCGATTGCGGAATACGCTAAAGTATGCTTATTCTACAGCGACACTGATTCTATTTGCCTCAGAATGTCGCAGATCAGTCCAAATTTAGTTCATTTGGGAAAATATCAGGAAAAGCTTTTCTCGGAGAACATTCCCAAGATGATGAAGAAGGACACCTCTGCAGCAAAGGGTCAGATGAACATTCAGATGAAGAATTTGAAGGATTACTACTGTTCGGACACGTTGTCTTGTAACTCTCCGACGATGGTGAAAGCGCGAAAAGCCGTGGACACATTGGAGGGTTCTGCTTATGCGGTTATATAATTTAATTTAATACATACTTATTTTTATCATAAAACTTGTACATTTTTATTTAATTTAACATTTGAAAATATAAGTTAGATAGACCACAAATCATGTTTCCGTCCGATCTTATAACTGACTGACAAAAATTTACTTTGTTCCTAAATAAGTTAAATCCACCCGTACCAACCTGTGAAAATTGCAAGAAAATCCATTTAACAGTTTCGGAAATGAGGGAGAATAAATATACAGACAAATAATAGTGACAGTTTCCAATGAAAATTCGAAAGAGATTGTCGATAAATATTTGCTGACCCCTCTGTTTCACCCACGTAGTTCCCGTTTCCGTAAGATTACGGGGATAAAATATAGCTTGTGAAACTTATAAATAACGTAGCTTTCTAGTGGTAGAAGAATGTCCAAATCGGTTAAGTAGATCCAGAGATTACCACACAAACTTTATATAACAATAGTCTAAATAAAACTAAATATTCTTCTATCACGTATGTGGCTGCCTTTAGACCCCAATTTCAATGTGTATTACACACATATTCGATATTAAACCACATCTGTCGGCATTCAATCTAATAACTAATAAGCATTGACCTGTGCATGACTGTTGTAATTGGGTTTGACTCCATAGTTGGCTTACCTTATCCTTAGAATAGTGACAACAAACGATATTTTATACTAGAGATATGGCACTAGCGCGTCGAAAGTGAGGCGGACAAAAGTGGCCAATTGTCTTAATTTCATTTAGTCGCATTGTAAACAACGAAAGTTATTAAAACAAATAATACCTAAATCTTGTCTACAATGCCAAGTTGTGTGTTTAAGGAAGAGTAAAATCTATATATACTTACATAAATAATATATAATGTAAGTAAATACAAAATTGTGCATGTGTGCGCTCAGTGGTGTAGCTAAATTCGGATCACTTTTTGCGGTGATTTAGTAGGCACGTAACATGTCTATAGTAAAAAATCTTTGGTGACAACTCTCTTCTTATTGACGCAGTTGGTAGTGCTGTGGCTCTCACCAGAGAGACCTTGGTTTGATTCCCAGCACGGGTTAAGATTTTATAATTTCTAAATTAACAAAGGTCTAGTCCGGTAATAGGCTTCGGCTGTGGCTACTTACCACCCTACCGGCAAATTTGTACCGCCAAGAGATTTATTGTTCCACTACAATGGAATATATATGGGTAGAATAGAGATCTTCACTTATCATCTGATGGGATCACAGTCATGGGTTAACTTGTCATTGAATTAAAAAAAAAATAGATAAGTAAGTAGGCATAGATCTTTATGAAAGGTACAAAGAAAACAAACAGAAATAATCCAAACAATAAGCCTTTATTAACTTAAAATCGTATAAAACACACACAAATATATCTGATTTGATACATTAATCAAGCATTTGGCACTATATAGAACAACACTAATTATAATAAAAAAAGAAATAAGTACTTTTTCAGTTTTGTTTTTCTAACTTGTATATGTAAAAATGCAATGAATCGAGGTATTTTTTTTTATTTTATTCGTATCTCCTACTAGCGGATGACCATTGACCAATCTGTAGGTACGAGTAGGTACTAGGTGATATCATTATTTACGGTGGTACAGGATTAATGACTACACTGAGTTGTTTCGAGAATGTTTTTAATACTAATAAGACAGCAATCGTATATAAAATGTTCTGAACATTAATCTTTGACGGCTACTCGTATCTAATTTTTACACACATAGCACCTGGGCATGTAGCCATGTGGAACATCGATTCTCTTTCTACAAACGCTAACGCTTCAAAAACTAAAAAAAAGTATGGGATTGACAGATTCGATCGAAAACTTGATCACGTGATCTGTCGGTATTGAATGTCATTTCCAGGCATTTTTTAATAGTCGAAGAGTTAGCGTTTGTAGATAGGGAATCTATGTCATGTCTACAGGCCCAGATTAAAATCTCTGCTAAACCTCTATTCATTTGCAGTATATTCGTAGCAGTTACAAGCTTTAGAAAGAGATAATATTATTATCAAAGCTTTGGCTTTGTAGAATATCATTCACTGAACGCACGAAGCATGAAAAAGTGAAGAATAGATAACGTTCTCGGAATAGACTATGTAATAATCTGATTTAAAGCTATTCTATTCGACGTAAAATTATACTGTAGAGCTATGGATAATTCGAATTTCAAATTTTGTGTTCAGTATGGAAATCTCAGCGTGTAGTAAGTACATTGGTTCTCAACCTTATTTTGTCCATCGCCCAATGTTATTATTCACGTCTTTGAGACTTTTCACTGTCTGCTACAGCCTCATCTAGATGCAGCGCCGGGTTTATTTTATACCGCCCAATGTAGGTTATATTTTTTATTTTTAGTGAGAATGGCACAAAAAATAAGTAAACGAATGAATAACTCTTTAAGAAAGAGTGTAAATAAAACTAGAATTACAATTTATACAGGACTTTCTCATAGCAGAGTTTAAAGAAAGAAATGAACTCGTTTGACTTTTATTCTCTGAAATCGATTGAGCTTCCTCTGAAATCTGCTGCCCTAAGCCTCTATTCTGCCTATTGACAAATCCAGAACTATCTGAAAAATCACAAACTCCCTTTAAAGAGCTTCATCGTCAATGTTGAGAACCTTTGGTGTACAGTGGTATCACAGACGATAAATAGAGAAATTTAAAAATCGCTTATTAATTCACACTCGCAATATTTGAAGTGACTTCGACTTTATGAAATTGCACGAGCGGTTTTTTTTTTTATTATTTAGTTAGTTAGCTCTTGACTATTCACATTATTCATTCACACCTGATGGTAAGTGATGATGCAGTCTAAGATGGAAGTGGGCTAACTTGTTAGGAGGAGGATGAAAATCCACACCCCTTTCCGGTTACTACACGACATCGTACCGGAACGCTAAATCGCTTGGTGGTACGTCTTTATCGGTAGAATGGTAACTAGCCACGGCCGAAGCCTCCCACCAGCCAGACCAGGACCAATTAAGAAAATCTCAATCAACCCAGCCAGGAATCGAACCCAGGACCTCAGTTTTGTTAATCCACCGCGCATACCACTGCGCCACGGAGGCCGTCAAAGCCACGAAGGTATTAGTAGTAGCACAGTATACAGTGGCGTGAATTCCATAGATGCAACAAAGTTCTGCCTATCCTAAGGAATCATTACAAACTTGCATTGGGGAATGATTTTACCATTTTTTAACCAAATTGTACATAGAGTGCATACCCTAACCTTGTGCACGCCACTGACTATGCTACCACTAAACCGCTACGACGTAGATACGGTTACGTTTGCCAAGTAACATTAATTTACATATTATGCTCGTTATGTTTATGATTCGCTGAAACACCCACTATAAATAAACAGTTTACCGTGAAACTAAGTTTTTAAGTAAATATACTCTGCCAGAGTTTTAAATATTTTAAAAGTTTGGCGAACTAGCTTTCCAGAGAGTTTACTTGCGGTGCTTTTAAATTTAAAATGAAACTGTTTTGTTTACTTGGAAACCTACATTTATCTCGTACCTGTACTTTAAATTATTTACACTACATTGTAAACACGGTAACAGCATTTAATACGTTTAGCGTTTAGTAAAGTAGGTTTTATAGTTTTATTCATCGTTGTCCGGCCACTGACGATCAAGCAAGCTAACATGCCTGTAGCGCTATCGCGCTTTATGTGCGATAAAACTGATCGTGAGTTGATCGATCAGTTTTATCGACTGTCAAGCCGTTAGCGCTGCAGGCATGGCTTATCGGATGGTGAGTGGCTTGCATTACAGGGGAAGAGAAATAAGCAGCTCATGTACGGGTTGGAAAGCTTAGGATGGTAATATTACTCTTCTACTTTCAATATTCATCATCATCATCATCAACCCTTTATTCGGCTCTCTGCTGCGCTCGAGACTCCTCTCAGAATGAGAGGGTTTAGTCCAATAGTCCACCAAGCTGGCTCAATGCGGATTGGCAGACTTCACACACGCAGAGAATTAAGAAAACTCTCTGGTATGCAGGTTTCCTCACGATTGAGACACGTGATATTTAATTTCTTAAGATGCACACAACTGAAAAGTTGGAGTTATTTCAATATTATCAATATTATCAGATGTTAATGATAATGTCAGAGGCATGGGGGTGTAAAAGAACTGTTTTTTTTTATTCAAAAAAGAAATTTTTCTTGTTTGTTTTATGAGACCACGATACAAGTGAAACTATGAGCCCCGCCATATTGACCTTGGCTGCTACGTCGTGCTGTGGCCGGCATAAAAGTTCCCGTAAATATTATCACCATCACCCAGTGATGTGAACTATGTACCTGTGCCCGACCCGATGTAGTTTTATTATCGGAGAGTATAATATGTTGTATGAAGAACTGATGATGATGATGATATATTTTGACTCAGACTATTTTGAATGTGAATATTTTTTTTGTTTAGAAGTCCCTAAAAGAGGCCTATGATCTGCATTGGACGTCCATCAGCTGATAACGTTTTCTGCTTTGGTCGGCGTACATCCAAATAATGTTTTTACTTGGAATTTCGTTTTGTTTTTAGACAACGGTTTGATAGTAACAAAAGCCCGACACACGGTCAGTTGATCATCAAGTTTGCGGCACAAAGGTGCGAAAGTGAAAACATGGTTAGGGTTATGATTTCAATATTTTGATACTCTTTTCTGCACGAACCAAATATGATATGGTTTATGGTATAGGGTATGATGGTTTTTAACTCAATATCATACACCCAATATAACAAACATAATAAACATTATTGTTTCGAACTATTGTTTAGTTGTTTACTCGTATTCTTCTTCGTAGCCTTTGACGAGATTTTCTAAAATGAATCGGATGGTCATTTTGTAGATGTTCTCAATGTTTGGCGTGTATCTCTCTCCAAGAGTTGTTTTGGCCGCCTCCAAGAAAGGCTGCTCGATTTTCTGAAAAAAAAAAGTAAATTTTTTCTCTTAATACATCTTTAGTGATAATATAAAACTAAAGAGTTTGTTTGTTTGTTTGATTGAACGCGCTAATCTTAGGAACTACTGGTTCGATTTGAAAAATTCTTTCTGTGTTAGATAGCCCATTTATCCCTGTATTCCTACGGGAACGGGAACCACGCGGATAAAACCGCGCGGCTGCAGTTAGTAGACAATATAAATAAAAGTGTATTGCTGGGATTTCAATATAGCTGTGTTTATAGCTATTTACACGACACTAAAACATAATCAATATTTTTTTTAATTTTTATCTGTCTATCTTTCTGTTTGTCCAGGCTAATATCTGGACCGGATGAACCGATTTTGATGGGACTATCACTGGACGATAGACGAGTGGAGCAACATATAGGCTTTTTAACCCGAAAATTGAAAAACAGTCTTTCACGAGTGCGAAGTCGCGGGCGTCCGCTAGTTGATATTTAAGATAGAATCCAGAATAAAAGCGCAATTGTTGTCTTGCTTAATAACGACAAAACTGGGGTTAAATTCCGAGAATTTATGCTTCGATTTAGGACTTCAAAATTTCAAATTTTTTTTAATAATACTTAAAATGTAACCAAAATTCCCTGTACTACCCCTGTACGAAAGACTATGTTAGGAGTGGGAACGACAACAGACCAACAGGGCGAGGATCGAACCATCACCCCTAGGTGCTAGTCCTAGTAGGTATGCCTTCCGCCATGGCTAGGGCATATGTAGGTTCTGATGGGAATCAGTTACAACAAGGTAGCAGTTTTCTAAATAGAATAAATTGTTCATCACTATCTAAGTGGCATTACCTTACGTTTCAAAAGTGTACAAGCACTTTTGAATGAAGCCTAATTGAATTAAATTATTTTAACTTATTTAAATCAAGGAGTTTGCCGGGAACTTCTTGATATATCCTATGTGTTGATTACCCTTGGTAATGTAAACTTAAAAAAATATTTTACCTGTAATAAATTGATAGATGGGTTAGTTATGTTTATGTTTGGTTTTTCATAATTAGTAAATTCAATGAATGGTTACTTATAATCAAATCCTCAACCTTGTCAGGAACTTGTCAACATTGGTGTACTCGTTACGCGCATACCTTCTTGGTATAGTCAGCAAGATAAATTGCAACTATTTGTTTCTAAATTGAGATAATAATTGATGGGTTGCCATGGGATTATGAGTTCCATTAGCATGAGGCTCGTATGCGAAGAAAGACCTTGTGCATCAACTTTGTGGCTTAGTCTACTAAATAAATTGGTATTACCTATGTTTGTTACTTTGAGTTAATAGATGGGTTAGTTACCATAAAATTCTCAGCCTTAAAGCCGGGAACCTGTCGATGGGTGCCACCGACATGTCTCACGTACGCGAAGAACGAGTCCATGTCGGCGAGCCCTTTGATGCCCTCGTCCAACGTGTGCATGACCTTCGTAGCGTGCTCGGCCAGCTCGGCGGAGTTCACGATGGCTTCCTTCGTGCGAAGCTCACGGAAGTCCTCGAACAGGTGGAGAAGCTCTTCGTTTTCCTCGAATAATCTGAAATCATTGAAGATTAATATTATATATTTTTAAACGAAACGAAATCTGTTTTTCAATGATAGCAAAACTATACCTGTTTGTTACATCTATACTAATATTATAAAGCTGAAGAGTTTGTTTGTTTGAACGCGCTAATCTCAGGAACTACTGGTCCGATTTTTAAGTATTCTTTTAGTGTTAGATAGCCAGATAGCCTATTTATCGAGGAAGGCTATAGGAAACATATTATTCCCGAGCTCCTACGGGAATGGAAACCACGCGGGTGAAACCGCTCGACGTCAGCTAGTTATTTAATATAACTCTTCAAATGTGCGAATAATTTGTGTAATGCTAGTCTCTCACCATCCGATAAGCCCATATACGCGCTAACGGCTTGACAGCCGACAAAACTGATCATGTATTCTTCGCGATCGCCATGATAGAATTAATGCATATCGCGACCAACACACGCAGGCAGGCATGTGAGCTTACTTGATCGTCAGTGGCTGACATTAGGTTAGGTGGGTAAAAATATTTTACACCGACTCAAATTCAAAATTTATTTCGGTATAACTTCAAGTAAAACTTCATAAACATTTTACTAAAAAGAACCGGGAGAAGTGCTATATATTTTTAAATAATCATTTACAATATTAATATTATCATAATTAGTGACTAACAAATTACTCATATCATAAAAATTATAATGCCTCCAAGCATTTCTGCCATAGAAAAATTTATCTGCATTCGCAATTTGAAGACTGCAAGGACCAAGAGTATTTTATTATAAAAGAAGGTACATTCCACTGGAGGATTTCTGTACTTTTCACAGACTCACTTAGTGTAAGCCTTTAATCTCCCGTCCGTTTACTTCCAAGCAGATGTGATCTAGTTTCTGCGGTGGAATCAATTCAAACTGCGGTTGCAGCGAGCAGTGCAGTCAAGCAAAATCAGGCGCGCTCAATACTGGCTATTTCTATTGAATTTGTAGTACGTACCGAGTAACTGCCTCATTCGGTAGCCGAAATAATAATTGAGCAATCAATATTCTATAGAAAAACACTGGTTTTAAAATACCTAGAAGGTATCTAAAAAACAGACATTGTAGTTTTTTTTATTCTTTACTAGTTAGCCCTTGGCTACAATCTCACCTGATGGTAAGTGATGATGCAATCTAAGATGGAAGCGGGCTAACTTGTTAGGAGGAGGATGAAAATCCACACCGCCTTTCGGTTTCTACACCAGACTGGACCAATTTAAAAACCTCAATCGATCCAGCCGGGGATCGATCCCAGGACCTCCACCTTGTAAGTCCAACGCGCATATCCACTGCGCCACGGAGGCCTATGTGTTGCTCCATAACTTACTCTATTTTCCAGTGAATGTCCTTTCGATATTGGTTCAGCCATTCCATCGATTAAGCCGGACAAACAGAAAGGCAGACAGACGTAGACAGACTTACAAAAATTTCAAAAAAGCTTTAGCTATAAAATAGCCTTTCCAAGTGCCTAGCAATTGAAAAAACACAGTTAATTGAAATCATAGACAAACACTTCAATTTTATTCATGTGTTTAGGAATAGATGAATAGATTTTCAAGAGAAAAAGTAAGAACATTTTAATATTGTAACTTAGCGACAGATATTAAGGCGAAAAGTTGCCCTTCGCTCCTTAATAACGTGAATTATGTAGGGATCTCCTCGACGACTGGAATTAGGCTGGATTTAATCATTCTTGACATTCGACTTGACCCAATTCCACCGAGCCTTGTCCTTGGCATAATAAATCTGTCGGTACACAGAAGATCCCCACAATATACTCGGAGGTATTATATTCACGGCCTGTGCTTTTTTTGTAAACCGCGTCATCATTAATAACTAGCATTAGCTTTAGCGTTCTGTGTTAACAGTCCATAATTCTCAGAATAAGAAGGGTCAGGCTAATAGTCCACCACAATATGTTTCCTCGCGTTTCTTTTCCTTCACCGTTTGAGACACGTGATATTTAATTTCATAAAATGCACACAACTGAAAAGTTGGAGGTGCATGCCCCGGACCGGATTCGAACCCACACACTCCGGAATCGGAGGCAAAGGTCCACTAGGCTATCACGGTTTTTTTCTTAAAATAAAAATAACTGAAACGTTGAGGTGCATTTGAACCTACGCCCTGCGAATCGAAGGCAGAGGTCATGTCCACTGGGTTATCACGGCACGGTAAAGATAGGTTGGATATTAGTATTTGCAAGGATTTTTTAAACGAAAATAAAATAGAATTTTATCATTTTCTCTAAGTAGGTATATTTTCATCTATGTAAACGTATCTCGTTGTAGATCTTTCATAGGTAAAGAACGTAATTCTCAGTTAAAGCTCGCAGTAGGGGATTAGGGGGTGTAAAGCCCCGGTGCCTCGCAGAGCACGTTAAGCCTTCAGTCCAACATCTGTTAGTGATAGTTTAAACTAAAGCTATAGTCGGATGCAATCTTTATAACGTTTCCGAACGTTAAGCTGCGCAATACAAGAGTTTAGGTATCCTCGGTTACGCAGGTGCGCGGTGGCAGGGCATCACCCCACGCGCTTCTCACCTACCCGAAGTTGTCTTGGTTTTTGTATGACCTGCGCGTAGGGACTGCATGTTTTGGCCTTCGTGGCGCAGTGGTTTACAAGACTGAAGTCTTGGGTTCGATATCCGGCTGAGATGATTGTAGTTTTTTTAATTGGTCCATGTCTGGCTGGTGGGAGGCTTCGGCCGTGGCTAGTTACCAGAAAAAAGTACCACACGTACCACCAAGCGATTTAGATTTCCGGAACGATGTCTTGTAGAAACCGCAAAGGGGTCTGTATTTTCATTCTCCTCCGAAGAAGTTAGCCCGCTTCCATCTTAGATTGCATTAACACTTACCATTAGGTGAAATTGTAGTCAATGGCTAACATGAAAAAAATAAAAAATAATACTGACATCCGCACCTTATTTCAAAGACGTCATAAAGATTGCATCCGTCTATACCTACTAAACATAAGCTTGGGAATTTTGAAGTCTATACAAGAGACCTAAGTCCAGCAGTGGACGTCCTTAGGCTGATAATGAAATTAATTATACAAACTTGTTTCCAAGTAATGTTAAGTTAACCCGTCACAAACTCCGGCACCACTTCACTCCCGTCCCAAACGGTCCACGGGGACTCGAGATGTGTGCGAAGGGTTATTTATGAAACGTTACACAATTGGAAGGGTTATCACAACTTTACAGGGCCATCCTTGAATTCAATCTCGAGAGGGACAGCTTTATTCGTTTTTGAGTATTTAGAAAGAGATAGAAATAGAGTAGAACTAAAGGTTTTATTTATTTAACACCCAAATGGTTTCGTGGTGTTTGTAAAATAATATTTAGCAATCATTATCATCATCGTTATCAAGCCATATTCGGCTCACTGTTGAGCTGGGGTCTGCTCTCAGAATGAGAGGGATTAGGCCAAGTCTTCTTAATCTTACTTTAAATTTGGCTGGTGGGAGGCTTCGGCCGTGGCTAGTTACCACCCTACCGGCAAAGACGTACTGCCAAGCGTTTTAGCGTTCCGGTACGATGTCGTGTAGAAACCAAAAAGGGGTGTGGATTTTCATCCTTCTCCTAACAAATTAGCCCGCTTCCATCTTAGACTGCATCATCACTTACCATCAGGTGAGATTGTAGTCAAGGGCTAACTTGTAAAGAATAAAAAAAAAAAATCAGGTGAGATTGTAGTCAAGGGCTAATTTGTAAATAATAATAATTATAAAAAAAAGGTTTTATTTATTTAACACCTATATGGTTTCGTGGTGTTTGTAAAAGATTATTTAACATTCATCATCGTTATCAAGCTATATTCGGCTCACTGTTGAGCTGGGGTCTCCTCTCCGAATGAGAGGGATTAGGCCAAGTCTTCTTAATCTTACTTAATCTCTTTCGATAGATATATGTAGGCAGGCGGGCAGGCTGTATGTAGGTCACAACCAGAAGCTGTGCATATCGTAAATCTCAGCGTCTTTATATTTACCCACACCTAGGGTTATGATTTAGCAGCCTTTGTGTGTTTGTTTGAACTGGATGGTTTTGTAGTACAATGGCGTGCACTTCATAGAGGCAAAAATGCATTGCCTACTCTAAGGAAATTTCGAAGCTGTATTGGTAAAGAAATTTCCATTTTCTACAATGCATACCGTAGTTGAAAACTTTGTGCATATCTGTTTTGAAGGTATAGTCTTCTTACGGGCATCAATTTTTATTACTGATAATAATAACACTAGTTAAGATTACTTTCGGCCTAGTTAAATAAAATCTATTATTAACCTTGTTCATCAGGGATAACGTTGTGAAGTATCTTTATCTTTTAGGAAATTCATCAATTGTATAGTAAACTCGACTTAGTAAATGTTTTATAACACTTTGCCAGAACTTATGCATTAACAGGTCCATAACCGTCTTCGGTATCTTGTTATTTAAAACATCTTAGTATTTTTTTAATCGTCTTCCAAAAAGGAGGAGGTTCTACGTTCTACTGTAGGTATGTTTTTTTTATTTCCAACGATATTTCCGTCATTTGAATCGATAAATACCGACACAAATACTATACTAGTTTCGTAATTTTCTTCCTCTTGTTACTTGTAACAATGTGCATGTGTGGTATGTTTTAGAATTAGAACACAATTAAGAGCACAGATGTAGGACACAGTTTGTGGCACAGCGCTCGTAAATCTCCAAGCGACCGTCTCTCACAACAAGCGAGCGATATATCAACAGCCTCCAACTTGCCCGTGCTCTGTTTGCATTTGCGTCCACATTAACACAGGGTTTAATTACATAATCAAGGGTGTGATTCCGCAATTTTATACTGGTCGATGTCATCGTCTATTCGCCTGTAACAAGTCTTATTAGAATTAGCTTTATGGAAAATGGAAATGAGCGATGTCACATCGCTGAAACTTTACAGAATTCAGGAGCAGGGATGTCATTTTCGTCAAGATAAAAATAAAGATTTTGCAATACCTTTCAATGACAGTTTAGACTATTACAACTCTAACAGCAGAGGCGGATTATCCGTAAGGCAAACTAGGCACGTGCCTAGGGCGTGTAGTTACAAGGGGCGCGCGAGTTCAGAATTTCTAAATAAATAATGAAAATAACATATCGACGATTAATAAGTAAATGCTGATCTATAATCTAAATCACTAGTGATATATTCATAACACACCATAATTTGACGGCCGCGTGGCGCAGTGGGTAGTGACCCTGCTTTCTGCATCCACGGCCGTGGGTTCGATTCCCACAACTGGAAAATATTTGTGTGATGAGCATGGGTGTTTTCCAGTGTTTGTGTGTATTTATACATTATATAAGTATTTATATATGTAGTATATAATTGTATATGAATATTATAATATCAACTATCTTAGTACCCATAACACAAGCTACTCTGTATGCTTACTTTGGGGCTAGAAAGTGATGTGTATTGTTTAAGTATATTTATTTATTTATTTTTAATCTGTCAACATACATAAAGGCCTATTTCCCAGAGCAGAGAGGAATTATGAATTTCGATATTCGTTCTGTCGTCCCTCTTGATTAATTCACACTTTTAACGTCATATTTCAATTGCGCATTAGCGTGGGTCCTGGTCTACTAAAGTCTAGGGTTTGATTATACAACGTCATCGTAATTACAAAAACAACTAGTTTTATGATGATGACTATTATGATAGCCATGTACAGGGGCGCCGATAAAGTGACTGCCTAGGGCGCTCTGGACCTTTAATCCGCCACTGTCTAACAGTCAAACACTCTACCCGGTAATTGTGAAAAAGAAATCAGAAATCATTTCATCATAACGAGAGAGTAATGTAATTTGGTTGAGAGAGTGGCCTATTCAGTAATTTGGTCTTTATTAAGAACATATTAAAATAAACATCAAATCAACTTTTCCTACTGTATGACATCCACTAAGGGTTGTCAGTAGCTAGGCGCCGGATGACACATGCAGGTGACATCGCAGTAAACAGTTAATTAGTTGAAAAACAAAAATAGAACAGCCAAGAGCTTAAAATAATCATTAATCATTTTATTGGCAAAGACGTACCGCCAAGCGATTTAGCGTTCCGGTTCGGTGCCATGTAGAAACCGAAAGCGGTGTGGATTTTTCATCCTCCTCCTAACAAGTTAGCCCGCTTCCATCTTAGACTGCATCATCACTTACCATCAGGTGAGATTGTAGTTAAGGGCTAACTAGTGAAGATTAAAAAAAAAAAGGTTGGCTTCAACTCAAGAACCTTTTTATTGAAAAAATTGTTCATAAATTTTAAACACTAAACTCAAATAAATGTCTAAAATATCTAATAAATATAACAACGTAAACGAATAGATACCTAATTCGAAAAACTCCGCAAGTGCTTTACAATGTTTGTTCCATTTTGAATCCTCAGGGGCTTTCGGACGGTGAGGTCAGCCTTCAGAAAGAATTATTAAAAAGGTCTGTGGCCATTGCGGAATCACGGCTAACATAAATAAGCTTCTAAAATACACACTTAACTCCAATAGACAGCTATTCAGGTCGTTGATAAATATTCGTTTGGTCTTAGGATCGTCCAAACGTAGGAATTAATTGCGTTTCATCTAATGCTAGCCACTCACGATCCGATAAGCCAACATGCCGGCAGCGCTAATGGCTTGACTTCCGATAAAACTGACCGTGTGTTGGGCGCGATCTGCGTGATGACATGCACATTGTGACCAACACACGATCAGTTTTATCGGCTGTCAAGCTGTTAGCGCTGCAGCCATGTGAGCTTATTTGATCGTCAGTAGCTGACTTACAGTGGAATTCATAGTGGTTGTAGGGGCACCCCCAGTGAATCATTCAACCGCTGAGTGTCAAATTCTCAAACAAATATAGGTTAAATTCGACACTCAGCGGCTGAATGATCCTCTGAGGGTGCCCCTACTACGACTATGAATTCCACTATTAATGATCCAAACAGTTGACCTAGGATGCTTGCCACGAGATATGCCGTGAAAACGATATCTAATATTATAAAAAGAGTTAACGGTAATTTCCGGATCTACTTAACTGATTTTGAAAATTCTTTTACCACTAGAAAACCACGTTATTTGTAGGTGTCATAGGCTATATTTTATCCCCGTATACCCGGGCGTCGGCTAGAAGGTACTGCATACGTGACCAATAGCGACGGCATCAAAACATCGCTTCGTCTTTCGCCATCTTTGAATCGCGCGGTTAAAAATACATTAAAAGATGTACTATAGTTTACAACGCGCCAAATATGTGCGACTAGATTGCTTTTGTTAGCCGAAATATAACGGCCTATTGAACAAGACCTTAGGGCATGCCTTAGGGAAAACCTTTGCCCTATTGTCACACTGGAATCTAGTACAAGTTTTGTGTAATTTAGGTATTATTTAAAGGATAATACGTTAAAATGTTACTATTCTATTGTTCACGCGATAATAAATATTACAACAAGTTATTTCAGTCTTATTAAAAAGAGGTAAAGTTTGTGTTATTGTAGGCGGTAATCAAGGTTGCCTGGAAGAAATAAGATAAGGCCGCCTTCTGTGCTATACTTTTTCATGCCTTATTATTTGTTTTTCTTAAGTTATGGTGTACAAATACAGTATAAATAAATAAATAATCTCTACCGATCGACTGAAGCGTTACCGCTATATAACCACGTACTTGTGAGTGTCATAGGCTATATTTTATCCCCGTATTCTTAAGTCAGCCATTGACGGTCAATTATTCTCACGTTTCTGCAGCGCAAACGGCAGCGAAGACGTTTCATAAGTCGAGCCGTCATGCACGCAGTGACCAATACATTATGCAGTGATCAGTTATAGTCGTGGGTGCTGCTGAAACGTGAGAATAATTGATCGTCAATGAAGTGCATCACGGAACAGAAACTAAGCAGGTGAAATTGAATGTGAGCCTGCGGTAGTCAGATTTACCTAATTTTATGAAAGCTGTCTGTTAGTTACTGCTTTTACCATATTTAAGTAGGACATCGTGAGTACCATCATCATCATCATCATTGCCACCACCACTGCTGGACATAGGCCTCTTGCATGAACTTCGAAACAAAACGGTCTCGAGCCGCCAGCATCCAGCGGCTCCCTGCAACCTGCTTGATTTCTTCGGTCCACCTAGTGGAAGATCGACCAACACTGTGCTTTCCGGTGCGAGGTCACCATTCCAGCACCTTGGGACCCCAACGTCCATCGTCTCTTCGAACTATGTGGCCTGCCCATTGCCACTTCAGCTTCGCGACTCGCTGAGCTATGCCAGTATAGTACCAACTGAATACCATAGATACTCGTAATTATGGAGTTAGGACTGTGGTGGATTTGGAAGGTAAAAAATTAGTTTCAAGAGATCCAGCTTTCGATGCTTAATTTTTGTATACCATGAGAAATCATGTACACAGTCGCCAGTCATTTAGTTTAATGGCAACCCTTCGAAAAACACCGTATAAGGTCTCTATTAAAAACTAATGATAAGTAATTAAATCTATGTACTGGTTGTTCCGTAAATATAATTAATATACTATGTTCAATTATAATTTGAACCATTATTTCTGGCAAAGCCTGCATAAAATAAAATGCTTAAACAAACAGCTCAATCTCTGTTATACAGAGTGTAACGTAGAACGACTTCCTGTCTCGCCGGATGTGAGTTATTATATCGACAACTTCCGGGATTTCCCGCCCTTAGAGCATGACTTTTTTAATTTTGTATTAATAATAATAATATACCTTTGTTATCTTGACTTCGTAAGAACGGCTTTAGATTTAGTTAAATACGTACGTTGAAAATTATTAATTATGGAATATGTAAAGTGTACATATACGACATAGCTCAACGAGTTGCGAAGTTGAAGTCCCAATAGGCGGGGCAATGCTGGCCAGGGCCTGGCCAGTTACACCCTACCGGCAAAGACGTACCTCCAAACAATTTAGCGTTCCGGTACGATGTCGTGTAGAAACCGGAAAGGGTGTGGATTTTCATCCTCCTCTTAACAAGCTAGCCTGTCTAAATCTTAGATTGCATCATTACTTATCACTTACCATAAGGCGAGATTGTAGTCATGGGCTAGCCTAGTAAAGAATAAAAAAATCATATATTTATAACTATCCAGGCATGGAAAAGAACTTACAGGAATCCAACTTACAGCTTTGGATGCACGTCAGTGACACGGTCGTCAAATAATGAAAAAAAAATATATGAAATCGGACTACTCAGTAAAAAATTACAGATGTTAATACATAAAAAAAATATACACGTCGTATTGTTAATCTTCTCTCTGTCTTTCGTCGGTTAAAAATCGATACAAACGCTAGAAAATCTTAACCCTTCGACAGTCGGTGCAATAGTCATTGAGGTGACTTAAGGTACTTACTTGACAAACAAAATAATCCCGGTCTTCTCGATCTGTCTGAAAATCCCTTTCCAAGATGCCATGATACAGTACTGTTGCTTTGGGGTCAAGGGGGACCGCGGGTCGGCCGGGGGCGGCGGCCGGTCTAGAGGGTCTTGTGAGAACTCGGAGGCTGCGAGCTGAGATAACTTGCAACCCATTTCGACTCTTCTATGTATCCCAGAGATAAACTATTCTTCTTTGTCTCACAAAGCTAAGAAACACTATTTTTATTTTGTTCGTTGTCTATTTACACTATATATATTTTTTTTAGCCTAAATCATTGATTAGGTCTAAATATTATGTATTAGGTATATATTGTTTTATATGTGACACTATATTTGTATTGTGGTATGACTGTTTAATTTACACTGTTAACACTTTGATTTATTTGCCACTAAATTATATTGTAAATTTTGAACAAAGAATATTTAAGAATATATTTTTAATTAGTATTAATTATGCCGATTATTATAAGTAGAGGCAATGTTTTCTATAAAAAAATGGATTAAGACTAGTAATGCGACCAGAGTACGTTCAGT